>NC_041396.2:79460912-79818412 GCF_900747795.2 Erpetoichthys calabaricus | reverse complement strand
CACCTGGAGGCAGCAGCAAAGGAGAGTATTTAAACAAAACTGAGTGCCATTATGAACAAAGCTGCACATCCTTCCTCTAAGACACTAACATTGAGGACTTTCTGCCAATGAATCATTCAGCAGAAGAGAGTTCGCAAATGCTACTGGTGCTCCTTTATACCAACAGCAATACAACTGCGTAATGCTTCACTGTGACTTTTTAGTTTTATCCCTTTTTAGTCATTCTAATGTGTGTTTGACCATTGTGTGTATTGTTTATTTACTCATTTATTTGAGTTTCTGTAAACAAATCTCCCCATAAGAAAAAAGTTCTATTCATCTATCTATCTCTCTTTGTTTTGTTCTCAGTGTTGGATCTAAAACAAGTTCAATAGTATTGTCAAAAACCTAACTTGATGTAAGTTAACTTTAAAAGTATATTAAAAAAATTTCACTTATCTAGAAGGAAACTCTGTGCAGAATAATCTGCACATTATAATGATTCAGTATTTCTCTGACATTGTAATTTAATGGCAAATGTCCAGACTTGCTCTCCATCATGGCCCACAGCAGCCAACAGTTTTATCTTGAGACTTAAACAGATGTTAACTCTTATTTGAGAACATCGTTCAAGAATATCATGTTTAAAAAAAATTGAACTAAAGTTATATAGACCCTCCACAGCTACCAAGTAACAGCATAACATTGACTGATGCCATTTTTAAATTACTTGAATTGGAATCTATTGTCAATGAAAAGCATTGAGCCACCACAAGCCTATTTTAGCTACATTTCTAACTCCATGATTTTGTAAAGTATTGTTAAACATGTTTTAATGCATTCCACGAATGCATGTAATTGTGTTGCATTATGACTGTTATTTCTGAATATGGCTTACTATCACAAAACTATTTAATGAACAATAAATGTGATAACTGACTCTTTGAAGTAGCTAAAACATTTAAATGCTCGTACTTTCAGATCAGTTAAGTCTTTGAATGCACCTGAATATTACGCCATGCGTATATTTTTTAACTTGTTTATAACTGAATTCATCCCAGTAGTTTGGTGGGTGGTGTAGTACGTTGTAGCTTTAACATCTTCACAAAATGTGTTTCTTTTGTCAGAATGTGGTAATGTTTTTGAATTAATCTCCCCAAAAGTAGCTTGCACAGCAGCTGAGTTTTTACTTTTTCAGCTTTCAAGCAGTGGTCCTTATCTGTTTGGAGGACATACTTCTACAGTACATTGATTATTTTTGATCAAATAAAGCCAAAGCTCTGCCTTTTATGATGTGTAACAATTTCTTTGACTTCTTTTGCTGTGATCTTCACAGTGGTGTGTCAAATTTGCTTAACTTCCCAAACGTAGCTAGATTAGTATGAAACAATGCATAAAATCAAATGGTGTATGTCAGAGGGGTTTATGCTTGTTTGTGCTGATAACATTTTTAAAAGGCCTAAAAGGTCTGTGTGAAAGGTCTGAAAACATGGATGCATGGCAGAGTGGTGGCACTGTAGCTAAGGATCTGTGCTGGTATCTAGAAGTTTGGCAGTTTACATCTTGTTATTGCCAGAAGGGAATCTACTCCATTGGGCCCCTGAGCAAGGCTCTTAACCTGAAAATTGACCCTGCATTCTGATTCTCAAAGATCATGAGAAAAGACAATTTCCCCTTAGGGACTGACAAAGTATTTCAAATCAAAAATACCAATTAGACTATAAAATGTGAGTATGAATTTTATTACTAAACAGTAGTGGGGATGTTGGCAGTGGTTTTTTAAGGTGCTCCACAGACTGGGGTAAATTGGCCAATTCCTGCCTTGTATTTACATAATGCTACACAGAAAGGCTCTGGGTTCCTGAGACTTTCACATAGACCGAAATCCTAGTAAGAGTTATTTCTATCAGTCATCTTCTTACACTGCATCCGGAAAGTATTCACTGCGCATCACTTTTTCCACATTTTGTTATGTTACAGCCTTATTCCAAAATGGATTAAATTCATTTTTTTCCTCAGAATTCTACACACAACACCGCATAATGACAATGTGAAAAAACTTTACTTGAGGTTTTTGCAAATTTATTAAAAATAAAAAAATTGAGAAAGCACATGTACATAAGTATTCACAACCTTTGCCATGAACCTCAAAATTGAGCTCAGGTGCATCCTGTTTCCCCTGATCATCCTTGAGATGTTTCTGCAGCTTCATTGGAGTCCACCTGTGGTAAATTCAGTTGATTGGACATGATTTGGAAAGGCACACACCTGTCTATATAAGGTCCCACAGTTGACAGTTCATGTCAGAGCACAAACAAAGCATGAAGTCAAAGGAATTGTCTGTAGACCTCCAAGACAGGATTGTCTCGAGGCACAAATCTGGAGAAGGTTACAGAAAAATTTCTGCTGCTTTGAAGGTCCCAATGAGCACAGTGGCCTCCATCATCCGTAAGTGGAAGAAGTTCGAAACCACCAGGACTCTTCCTAGAGCTGGCCGGCCATCTAAACTGAGCGATCGGGGGAGAAGGGCCTTAGTCAGGGAGGTGACCAAGAACCCGATGGTCACTCTGTCAGAGCTCCAGAGGTCCTCTGTGGAGAGAGGAGAACCTTCCAGAAGGACAACCATCTCTGCAGCAATCCACCAATCAGGCCTGTATGGTAGAGTGGCCAGACGGAAGCCACTTCTTAGTAAAAGGCACATGGCAGCCTGCCTGGAGTTTGCCAAAAGGCACCTGAACGACTCTCAGACCATGAGAAAGAAAATTCTCTGGTCTGATGAGACAAAGATTGAACTCTTTGGTGTGAATGCCAGGCGTCACGTTTGGAGGAAACCAGGCATCTCTCATCACCAGGCCAATACCATCCCTACAGTGAAGCATGGTGGTGGCAGCATCATGCTGTGGGGATGTTTTTCAGCGGCAGGGACTGGGAGACTAGTCAGGGTAAAGGGAAAGATGACTGCAGCAATGTACAGAGACATCCTGGATGAAAACCTGCTCCTGAGCGCTCTTGACGTCAGACTGGGGCGACGGTTCATCTTTCAGAAGGACAACGACCCTAAGCACACAGCCAAGATATCAAAGGAGTGGCTTCAGGACAACTCTGTGAATGTCCTTGAGTGGCCCAGCCAGATCCCAGACTTGAATCCGATTGAACATCTCTGGAGAGATCTTAAAATGGCTGTGCACCGACGCTCCCCATGCAACCTGATGGAGCTTGAGAGGTGCTGCAAAGAGGAATGGGCGAAACTGGCCAAGGATAGGTGTGCCAAGCTTGTGGCATCATATTCAAAAAGACTTGAGGCTGTAATTGCTGCCAAAGGTGCATCAGCAAAGTATTGAGCAAAGGCTGTGAATACTTATGTACACGTGCTTTCTCAATTTTTTTTATTTTTAATAAATTTGCAAAAACCTCAAGTAAACTTTTTTCACTTTGTCATTATGGGGTGTTGTGTGTAGAATTCTGAGGAAAAAAATGAATTTAATCCATTTTGGAATAAGGCTGTAACATAACAAAATTTGGAAAAAGTGATGCGCTGTGAATACTTTCTGAATGCACTGTAAGTCTCTTTTAAAATGTCTGTGTTTTATAGAGTCCCATGCTCTCTCCATTAAAATTACTGCAATTAATTACGTTTAACATATATATATATTTATTTTATTTATTTTTTGCATATATATATATATATATATATATATATATATATATATATATATATATATATATATATATATATATATATATATATTTACACATATATTTTAAAGATTCAAAGCTGCCTTTGGTAGTGTGGTAAAGCATTACATGCTTTAGCTCCCCCAGTCTGGGGAGCTAGCACTTATTGCTTTGAAAAATAACTTATTTTCTGTTTTGAGGAGACTAAGCTTAGCCTTGTCCATAAAGAAAATTAAATTGCACACTTTCCTAATATTCTCAAATGTGTTGAGACCCTATGTAACATGAAATGGAAAATGTTGCAATACTCATTCAAGCATTAAATTCTGGTAGTGCCTAATATTGTGTATGTGAGTGTGTGTACTGTACTTTGCTCACAAGATTGTGTACTTTCATCAAGTTTTCGAAAGCCTTTTTTACCTTAATTTCCTTTCTGACTCAGTTGCCAGTCATCACCAGTTTGTCATTTTGCTAGAGTTTGTCTCTGATGTTAATGATACATTGAAACTTTGTATTTCTGTTTTCCATAATACTTAGCATTTTCTGTTTTCAATATTATACTCTTGATACAATTGTAAAACACATCTTTTGAGCTGAGTGACCTTTTTTTTGGTTTTTGAACTCTTGGAAGAATCTAAATCTGACTGACTGAAATTTCATGTTTGATTTCTAAATGCCCATGCTCATTTTTCTGTAGTCCTGTCCTCTTTTGCACTTGAGCTACAACAGAAGTATATGCCCTCCTTGTTTTACAGTTTTTCCAAACTTCCCCTGAATGAGATATAAAAATACAATATTTTATAATTTACAGTAGCTTCAGTTCTATCTTTCTTAATAGGACAGAGAGCAACGTGTTGAGGGCAGTGAGACATCAGTGCTAGAGTCCTGTGCTCTGATTGTATTGTTTTTTTCCTGGCAGATTGGGATGACTAAATTACCATCAGATGTGCAAGTGAGGTTGACTGGCAACTCTAAATGGGCCCAGTATTAATGAGTTTGTGTGTGACATACCTGATCAAGGTTGTACAGCCAAAATGTTTTTTCTCTAGTCTTTATTTCTAGTATTTTTTTCAGCATGGAAGTAACTTTTGCATTCTCCCATACCCCAAACATACATGAGTATACAGGAAAGAAACCCTCATCATTCTCATTTTCCTCTGTATCTAATCATTCTACTCCCCTCCATTTTCTTCTTGACCATGTTTTTGCTTTCCTTTTTCAGCTGGGATGAAAGCAGTTCAATCAGCAGTGGCTTAAGTGACGCCTCTGACAACCTTAGTTCAGAAGAATTCAATGCCAGCTCCTCCCTCAACTCCTTGCCAACAACTCCAATTGGGTCTCGCCGCAACTCTGCTATAGTGGTGAGTAACTGCCACTTCTTTCTTTGGTGTTGGTGTTGGCCTAAAAGTTTGAGTACTAGAGGCTTCTTCACTCCTGAATATGTCCAAAAGTTAAATGGCCAGGACCTATACAATTGATTCTGTACCTCCAGGAAGGATTTCTTGCCCTTCAAAATCACTTATCATATTTGCAGGCCTTTAGTGGTTGCTGTTTGCCTACACAGTTGTATAAGAAGAAACTGGAGACCACAGGTAAAACTTAAAAAGACCACTCTGGAAACTGTGCAAACTCCACACAATACTTGCTCAGGCTAAGATTTAAACTCGGTATTGTGGAGCTCTAAAGCTGCTGTGCTAAAGACTTGTATCCCTGTGCCACCCATTATCTATATACTAAATTGCTAAGAGGTATCATTTCAGTGATGAGTTTACCTGTTTACACTCAGAGACCAAGATACTGTGTTATTTGAAAACCTTATCTGAAAGTGAAAAATATCAGAATTCAAATTGCATTATGGTAAATTTATTGTACAATGCCCCAAAAAATTAAGGGAGCAATTCAATTACA
This sequence comes from Erpetoichthys calabaricus, assembly GCF_900747795.2. Lineage (NCBI taxonomy): Eukaryota > Metazoa > Chordata > Cladistia > Polypteriformes > Polypteridae > Erpetoichthys > Erpetoichthys calabaricus. The sequence goes on along the minus strand of NC_041396.2, from coordinate 79,812,850 downwards.
CATTGGATCTCGATGAATGATATATTTAAGTGGAAAATATTTACTGAGTAATACTGTGTAGTTCATTGAGAACAGATGATGTAATAATGATTAGTGGAAACCAAAATCATCAACCAATTGAGGGCTGGCTTTAACATCACACCAAAAGTCAGTCAAAAATTGAAATCATGGGCGGATCCAATTTGCGTGAATTTCATCATTGCAACTCATAATGTGACACAGTAGTGTATATGGCCCCCACGTGCCTGTATGCACTCCCGACAATGTCTGGGCATGCTCCTGATGAGAAAGCAGATGGTGTCCTAGGGGATCTCCTCCCAGACCTGGATAAGGGCATCAGTGAGCTCCTGAACAGTCTGTGGTGTTATTTGGCAGTGTCAGATGTACCGATACATAACGTCCTAGAGGTTCTCAATTTGATTCAGGTATTGGGAATGTACAGGCCATTCAATAGCATCAATGCCTTCATCATGCAGGAACTGCCTATACTCTCTGGCCACATGAGGCCAGGCATTGTCCTGCACCAAGAGGAACCCAAGGCCCAGCGCACCAGTGTAAGGTCTGACAGTGTCTCTGAGGATTTCATTCCAGTACCTAGCAACAGTCAGGGTATCATTACCTAGCACGTGGAGGTCTGTGCAACCCTCCAAGGTGTGCCTCCCCAGATTATCACTGACCCACCTCATGGTCGATGATGTTGCACTTTGGATAATGTTCACCATGACGTTGCCAGACTCTTTCACATTTGCCACATGTGCTGAGTTTGAACTTTCTCTCATCTAAGAAGAGAACTGGGCGCCAATGACGAAGGTGTCATTTGTGTTATTCTGTGGTGAATGCCAGTTGAGCTGCACGTTGATGGTCTGTGAGCACAGGTCCATCTAGAGGACATTTGGCCCCCATGCCAACCTTATGGGGTCTGTTTCTGACAGTTTGGTCAAAAACATGCATGCCAGTAGCCAGCTCTGGCTCTAACAGTTCTCTCCTCTTGATAACATTCTACGGCCCTGTCCAGTTTTCCTCATCTAACAGCTTGTCTCCTGGTATCTCCTCTGTACTCTTGAGATTGTGCTAGGAGACACAGCCAACCTTCATATGACAGCACGTATGGTTGTGCCATCCTTAAGGACCTGGACTACCTGTGCAAACTGAATCAGCTTGAGGTACCGCCTCATACTACCAGTAGTGACAAGCTCACTAGCAAAAAAGGACAAGGAGAGAGCAATTGTCTGTGGCCATCACCTGCACAACTGTTTCCTTTTCAGGGGTTCACTTGCTGTTGTCTATCCATTGCACCTGTTTTCATTTTAATTTGCTCCAAAGCAGGTGAAGTTGATTCACAATTGCTTATGCTTCCTTAATGGACAGATTGATATCCATGAAGCTTAATTGACTAGGTGTTAGATTGTAATGATTAAGTGTTCCCTTATAAACAGATAAGCCAAGATTTAAACTTTTGCCTAACATAAAACTTAGTAGTTAAGTTTTAGATTACAATATTGTAGTATTGCCAGTTTGCAAGGGATATAGCTTAAAGTCACATAGTCTTTGGCTATATGAATAATTGTTCAGCTGAGAATTTCAGAAATAGTTTTATCTTTGTGTAATTAGCCATTGATTCAGTAGTACAATACATTTTTGTAATAAATGGTGACACAATAGTGTAGTAGTTAGCAGTAATGCCTCACAGTTCCAGACGTTTGTACATTTTCTTCATGTGCACATTTATAAGCTTCATGACTCCCAGTAAAAGATTTTTTTTAATAAGCTCTGTTTTTTAGAATTTGTATATAATGACCATCTAAAGTTACATTCAAAGTGCAAGATGCAAAGTTTACATCAACTGGTAAACAAGCAATATTATGTGCATTTAAATTTGAAAAAATATATAATTTCACATTTTAGTGAATAAGGGAGGATGTTTATGTATTTGTTTGTTTGTTTGTTTTTGAAAGCTGCGCACGGATGCAGAGAAGCGTTCCCTGGTGGAAAGTGGCCTGTCTTGGTATAGTGAGTCTGAGGCAAAAGGGCACCGTAACACAGAGAGTGGAAGCTACGACACCGGCAGCTTGAAATCTGATTCATCTGGCCGCTGGAGAAAAGTGCAGTCTGAGACAACTGAAGAGTCCTGTAAAACTGAGCTGAAGAAGCCACAGTCTCTTGGCCCACCAAATGCCTTAAAGAAAGGCAAGAACCCACCTGTTGGGGTGACTTCACCGATCACGCACACATCACACAGTGCACTTAAAGTTGCAGGTAATAAAGCATGCATTGTTTTCAATTACAGAAGGACTGAGCAGGAATTAAGCATTAAAGAAAATTCCTCCACATGATGAAAGACTCTTGTTTCCCATTGCACACACTTTTTTTGCCATCTTTTGATTCATATATTAGCTCTACTACCAAAAATAGTAATATGAATTAAATTAAATGTGGTTTCCTCTGATCATCTAAAGATGTGTGTATTGACTGCAAAAAGAGTGGTAAGTCTGAAAAATAGGAGTGTAGCACAGGAGAAAGAACTGAGTCATGGCAAAGCAAGGGTCAAAACCAAAAGTCAAAACGAGAGAATGTCAGTGCCATATCACTGTCAAAAAGCAGAGCTTTGTTTCAATAACCAGTAAGCAAAATATCCCAGAAAGAGTGTCTTTAGGTTTGGTGCAATCTCTGATACAAGTGACTGTTTTTGAGGAAATCTCTATACTGGTGCAGCCCTGGTGCATCATGGGAGAATCAAATGCCACAAAAATAGGGGACCATTGTCAAACCAAAATGGTGTTGATAAAAAAAATCAACTTGAAAATGGAAGTCTAAATAATATTCTGACTGCTGAATTGGATTCCTCAGGTATTAAAACTCCCAAAACAACACCAAAATTTATTTTATAGCCTCTGGAAAACCTGAGAAAAATTAAAAAGAAACTAAAATCATAAGTGACTGTTACGCTGAGTGTATTTATCATATCTGAGAATATTTTTTACAATGAATAGTTTTATCAGTGGACAAGAGGATGATAATACTTTTTGTTTCCAAATCATTCATACTGTTTGACCAACAGTCTTTAACACACATACGGAGATATGGGTAACCTGACGCACTTTCCATTTTCTATACCAATTATTTTCACTAGTCTGAGTCTTTATTTTTCTCATAGTCTAAAACCTAGTCTCTTTCACTTCAGCTTTAGTCTATTTTTATTGAGTAAGGTATTTTGAGCTGGTTGGTCTGTTGTCAAACCTTTATTCATGGAAGCATGTTTTTCCATTTCATGTCCATCTTCTTGACATCTTCTGTGCCAATAGCATTGTGGGGTGGGTTTTTTTAAGTTTAATTTACCTATATTATACCTGAATAATGAAAGTATGTTAATTTTCTTGGACATTTAAACCCTAGTGCCACAGAATACTCAATAGCTCCAGCAGCATCTGTATTTAACTTAGTTACATAAAAATAGTTTTTTTTTTGTAATATTAGAGATTTCAAAGGATACTAAACATTGGTTATGGTTGCTGTTCCCATTGTTGATCATGTGAGGCAGGTATCATGTCACATGTGTCCTCCTTTCCCCCTTATGCGCGTGGTATCTGATGGGAAGTGAGCGTACATGGGAAGGAAATCACATAGCAGAGTGCTGTTTACGGATTTTTCATTGTAGCCTCTTTGAAGGTAAATGCACTTTTCCCACTGGTGCTCCAACCTCTGGATGCCCCCAGAAAAAAAGTAAACTTCTTGCTAGTTACACCACTACACCACCTCATCAATGACAGGATCTGTGCCACACGCAGGTGTTTCTTTATCTTAGGAAAGAGAAAGAAGTCTGAATGTGCCAAATCTGGAGAATAAGGTGGTTGGGGCAACTATTTGAAGTTGCATTCTTGAAAGTTTACACTGTCAACGTGTGCTGTGTGTGGTGAAGCATTGTACTAATGAAAGAGTCCTCCAAGGGACAACTTTTTGGGACATTTTTCAGCAATGGCATTCTTCGTCTTTTGGATTAGATTGAAAAGTTGTTAGGAATTATAAACAAAGTCTAATCTACTTAACAAAAAACATTCATGTTGCTCCTTCATAGGTAGACTCATTTCCCATCAGTCACCCTCATTTAAGATAGCAGCATAATGCTTTTGGAGTTAAAATAATGCCATACATCTATATTAGTTTCAGTTAGTTGAAATTAAAACAATTTAGTATAAGGACTTTTTTTTCTGCTACAGTATTTTGATTTTGATCTTAGTTTATTGTTTCTAGCTTTTTTGTCTCTTTTGTGTTTTGACTCATGCATGTTATCAGAATTTAGCTTCTTCTATTTCTGGTCTTTTGTAAAAGACAGCAGCTGGACACAAACTCAGCTAAAGAGTAACTGTTTTTGTTGCAGTATCTGATCAGGGTTTCTGACTGTGAGAATGCCTCTTACATAGGTTACAGACATTTTTTCCCTATCAACCTTGCTACACTCAACCCTTCCTTTTTAGTAAATTTTTCAGCATAGCCAAAAGGTGTAAGTAGGATTGCAGTTTGTGATATTTTAGGGTCCTATCTTTCAGATTTAGTACTGTTGACTAAACATTGGGCCCAAGAGAGTCAGGTCACATCTGAAATCTAAACACAACTACTGACCTCAGTTTGAAAATGTCATAATGCAGCAAGGGCGGCACGGTGGCACAGTGGGTAGCGCTGCTGCCTCGCAGTTGGGACACCTGGGGACCTGGGTTCGATTCCCGGGTCCTCCCTGCGTGGAGTTTGCATGTTCTCCCCGTGTCTGCGTGGGTTTCCTCCGGGCGCTCCGGTTTCCTCCCACATTCCAAAAACATGCAGGTTAGGTGGATTGGCGATTCTAAATTGACCCTAGTGTGTGCTTGGTGTGTGGGTGTGTTTGTGTGTGTCCTGTGGTGGGTTGGCACCCTGCCCGGGATTGGTTCCTGCCTTGTGCCCTGTGTTGGCTGGGATTGGCTCCAGCAGACCCCCGTGACCCTGTGTTCGGATTCAGCGGGTTGGAAAATGGATGGATGGATGGATAATGCAGCAATGTCTGGTTGGAGGTGCAGCTCTACCAATATGGTGTCAAATTTCTCAGTTCTCCAATTTGCTGAAGTTGATGTCAAATTGATTGGATTACAGGATCTCAAAATATATATTACTAGGTTGCTTTCCAGTCTATAATGAAGTCAGCATACTGTAGTTCAACTAAGGTATATTAAAAACTGCTGATTCAATCCTTTGTAAAGATCAAAATTTCAAAAACTGGGAAGGAAAATCTTTTTCTTGTAGGTACACAGAAAATTAAACTTTTATAATAGTACTAACTGTGCTACCTAAGAAGAGTTAAAACCTAATGAGCTGCTTTTTGTCTGTCAGGTAGTTACTCTGGCACATATTCAGAATTAACATTTACAGTGCATCAAGTAATAGAAAGTTATTTTGTAATGCATGTAGCAATACAATGTATTTTATTTTTTTATTCCAACAGATGGCGCGTCACAAACATTAGTACTGCTTTTGTGAATCCCCTACCAAATGGCAAATAACAAAGACATTGCAATTGGACGGACACATAGATACAGAGACACTTGTCTTTTTATCGGGGTGGATTAAGGTTGTGCTCCATTATAAATGTCATTCCTGAATAATTAATACTAACATAACCAACTGACAGTTTGTTTTGTAGTACTTACAGTATCTTTAAATATGGCTGTAGGATGTGTGTCTACAATACATACATACCAGCATATATGGGGAAGGACATACTAACTAAAGAGAAAAACCACTTGATGGTATTTAAGCAAAGGAGACAATGTACAGTATGTTACACAATTATATATTTGTAAAATATAAAATATTAAGACTTTGTTAATGTTTCAATCAATCTTTACCTAAATATAAATGGAGAACAGGGTAGCACAGTGGTAGCGCTGCTTCCTTGTAGTAAGGAGACCAGGGCTCACATCCTAGGTCCTTCATGGAGTTTGCATGTTCTCCCCATGTCTACGTGTATTTCCTCTCACAGTTCAAAGACATGCAGGGTAGGTGGATTGGTGATGCTAAATTGGCCCTAGTGTGTGGTTGGGGTGTGTGTGTGTGTATACATTCACCATGCAATGGACGGGTGCCCTGTCCAAGGTTTATTCCTGCCTTGTGCCCTATGCTGGCTAGGATAGGCTCCGGCTCCCCCGTGATCCTGTTTAGGACTAAGCAGATTAGAAAATGAAATGACTGACTGACTGGAGAATAAATTTAATTAATACAGCTGATGCAAGCCTATAGTGCAAATAACTGCTAACTTTTTGGTAAATGACCTTATTTACGTTGTTCAGCTTAATTGGATATTTTCCTTTTTGCTCTGTAATAAAGTTTTTTCCTTTCACTTTCATTTAGACCTATTTATTTTAACAACTACTTTTGTGGTGGTTAATTCTTTCAGCTGATTATAACATTTTTTTCACACAAAACCTACATATTTCAGTTTGTTTTTACTGACCTCAATACAATGGTGAATCACACTTTTCAGTCATTATAGCATCTTCAGTTTTCTGCTGTTGGAATATTATACATCAGTGGGGTGAATTTGAAAAATGCATCAATTGTATTTGAGTGAGGTAGGTACAACATTAAAGCTGAAATGGGGAGAGAGAATAAGCAGGAGAAAATGTAAAGGCCATATGTGTAGATTATTTTGGTTTTTTCTTAATGCAAAAAATGAAGAAATGTAAAAATATATTTTATCTGAAAATGATAATTCTCATCTTGGGTCATAAGACTACACTGTTGCCTTAAATTTTTTATTGTGAGACTGACTGTTAATCATTTTTTTATTTCCAGGAGGTAAAGGTGACAGTAAAGCTGTTGATAAAGCAAAGCTGACAGTTAAAGCTACAAGTTTGCAAAGGTCATGTTCTGATGCAGGAAAGGACCGAGGGGAATCCCGAAAACCTCCCTCAGGGATCAGTCGGCCTTCAGCAGGTGGATCTTTTGGTTACAAAAAGCAGCCACAAGCTACTGGTACTGCCACTGTAATGACTGCTGGAGGAACAGCTATCTCTAGTGGCTCTGCGACAGTTGGAAAGACAACCAAGATTTCTGGAATACCTGTTAAACCCTTAGGAGGTACCAGTAGTGGAAGTACCTCTGGTGGTAGGAAAACCAGCCTGGATGTTTCAAACTGCGCTGAGGGCTTCCTGTCACCGACAGCTCGTACCAATATCCAGTATCGCAGTTTGCCAAGGCCTGCCAAATCCAGCACTATGAGTCTCACAGGAAGAAGTAGCAACCGACCTGTCAGTAGCAGCATTGATGCCAGCCTTCTAAGTTTCAAACCCAGTACAGGTTCCCCCCGAATGAAAGAGCTTGGTACTTCCAAATCCAGTGGACGAGCCAGCCTTGGCCCTGTGAACCAGACAGACCGTGAGAAAGAGAAAGCTAAGGCAAAGGCAGTTGCTTCAGACTCTGAATGCGGGCCATTAAAATCTACGGCAACTACTCCTGAACCCAGTCCCAAAGTTCAGGGCCTTCGACCACCAACAGGAACCAAGTTTTCAGAACTTTCATCACCCATTTCTCACAGGTATATAAACTCTTGGTTGACCAAAAGCATTTTAGAAAAAGGGCTAAGTTCTACTATCCACCTGTGTCTACAGGGATTTCTTCCAGAAGTTTTATAACTCTGCACTCTTAAAAATGCTAGTTCTTTAATGGCATATAATGGTTCTTTACTGGGTTGTGTGGTTCCTCATAGTTCCATAGCTTGACAAAGCACCATTTCATTGAGGGAAGGGTTTTTTGCAGATAACGTTAGTTCTTTGTGCTTTGAAAAACTTCTTAATATGCAGAAATAAATGCCTGAAATCTTTCATTTTTGCTAGGCTACCTAGCAGGACACAAACAGATTAAGAAAACCTAAAATGAGACCTTTTAAAATTATAACCCATAGGTATTTCACAAATCTGGTACAATAAATGAGTTGTGAATAGCCTGTTAGATATCTAAATATATAAAAGTTCTTTCTGAAACCTTCATTTATTTGGGTGATTCTTTTAGGCACCAAAAGTGGTTCCTCTTTGGCATCACTCTGAAGAACCACTCTGGAACCTTTATTTTTAAGAGTGTATATGAATCCTTATGTGCCTTAAAATATAAGTCTGCTGATTTGAAATTTTTCACTTACTGCTATAAACAGAGTCTGGGGATACTTATTGAGAAGGATGTAAAATAAATGACCATTAGGTAAATGTTTAGCATTTTCATAATCAATACAGAATCTCTAAAATACAAAAGTACAAGCAAACTGTGTTATGTTCATACAGTATATATAAGAGCAGCTGCTACACATTTTGCTTGAGGGTTGGATTTCCTTTGATCCTAATAATGTTTTAAAAAAAATGAAGCCCAAATTTAATTTTAATGTGTTGCTTTAGACACCCAAGAATAAAGGAAGCACAACTCACTAGATGTTCTAAGGAAATTGCTGCTAACATTACAAGGCAATAATTGTGCCAAATTGATGATGATAAAGTTGTCTTAGTAACAGTTTTATTCATTTGGTCATCTAATTATAACATATATTAAGCTTAAAATCCTTAAAAACCAGTTTCTGATTTATAGATCAATTGGTTTAAATTAGTACATTTAACATATGAATGCAAGTGAATAGTGATCTTTTTCTAACATCCGGCGCCACCGAGAGTGGCAGCCTTTTCAGCAGCTCCGTGTAGGACTATATGTGTATGTTTATTTTTCTACTTTTATTTTTCTATTTTTATTTATTGATCACTCCTACCACTTTATTTTATGTGGATTTGTTCCCTGGACACACTTACTTTTACAACATGGGCATGGATTTTTACACGCCGAGACTCGCCTATTCAAGTACTCAACTTCGAGCGCTGAGAACAAATGCCAGTGCCGGTGTGGTTCCCTATTTACCTGACGAGGTAAGAAGGCGGTATCGTGGCAGCAGAGCCAGCACTAAGCTAAAAATGAAGCGGCTTGCGAGAAAGTGGCGTTTTAAGCCTTCGGTGCCTTCTGTGATTCTGGGGAATGTGAACTCAATCTCAAATAAGATCGACGAACTGGCTGCGCTGGTGAAAAATGTCAGAACCTACAGAGAGTGCAGTTTGTTGCGTTTCTGCGAAACGTGGCTAACTAACACCATCCCAGATGCTAATGTGGAGCTACCCGGGTTTAGCACAGTTAGAGCGGACAGAGACGCAAGTACCTGTGGGAAGCACAAAGGAGGAGGACTCGCTCTCTATGTTAATACACGGTGGTGTAACTCTGGACATGTTAAAGTCAAAATCTCCACTTGCTGCAGGGACATCGAACTGTTGGCCGTAAGTCTGCGTCCCTATTACTTGCCCAGAGAGTTTGGACACGTCATTGTTGTCATCGTGTATATTCCTCCTCGGGCGGACGTGGAGATAGCGAGTGACATCATCCATTCTGCTGTTGCTAAGTTACAAACGCAGCACCCCGAGGCACTTGTGCTAATCGCTGGAGACTTTAACCATGTGACGCTGGACAAAACATTACCTGCATTCTCCCAGTATGTGGACTGCAACACCCGGGGAAATAAGACTATTGATTTACTGTATGCAAACGTTAAAGACGCATTCAGTGCCACCCCGCTGCCTGCGCTTGGGAAAGGAGATCATAACCTGGTTCTGCTTCAGCCTCACTACAAACCAAAAGTGAGAGTCCTACCTGTAACCACACGATCATTCAGGAAGTGGACCCCGGAGGCTGAGAATGCTCTGAGACAATGTTTTGGAACTACAGACTGGGATATCCTGCAGGGATCACATAGTGAGAACATAGAGGAGGTTGTTGACTGCACTACTGACTACATCAACTTCTGTATGGACAATGTAGTTCCAGTAAGAACTGTACGCTGCTATGCTAACAACAAGCCATGGATTACAAATGACATCAAGGGCCTTTTGAACCAGAAGAAAAGGGCCTTTAAAGACGGTGATCAGCATGAGCTCAAGCGCGTGCAGAAGGAACTCCGAGTCCAGCTCAGGGCGGCGAAGGAGCAGTACAGGAGAAAGCTGGAGCAGAAGTTGCAGAACAACAGCATGAAGGAAGTGTGGGATGGGATGAAGATCATCACTGGCTGCAGCTTGAAGCGGGGTACCACCATCGAGAGAGACGTGAAGAGAGCAAACCAAATGAACATCTTCTTTAACAGGTTTGACCACCCTAACCCACTCTCACCTCGGAGTACTGCACTCTCTACACATCCTTCTGCTGATACCAACATAGGAGAGACATCCCCACCCACAATTACAGCAGCGCAAGTGAGCAGAGAGCTGAGGAAACTTCGTGCCAGCAAAGCAGCAGGTCCAGATGGAGTATCGCCACGACTGCTGAAGGTCTGTGCATCAGAGCTGGGAGGTCCTCTACAGCGCATCTTCAACCTGAGCCTGGAACAGGGGAGAGTCCCGAGGCTTTGGAAAACATCTTGCATCACCCCAGTCCCAAAGGTATCACGTCCTGGTGAGCTGAATGACTTCCGGCCTGTCGCTCTAACATCACATGTGATGAAGACCATGGAGCGGCTGCTGCTTCACCACCTGAGGCCACAGGTCCAACACGCCCTCGACCCTCTGCAGTTCGCATACCAGGAGAAGGTGGGAGCGGAAGATGCCATCATCTATATGCTACATCGATCCCTCTCCCACTTGGACAGAGGCAGTGGCGCTGTAAGAATTATGTTTCTAGACTTCTCTAGCGCCTTCAACACCATCCAACCTCTGCTCCTTAGGGACAAGCTGACAGAGATGGGAGTAGATTCATACCTGGTGGCATGGATCGTGGACTATCTTACAAACAGACCTCAGTATGTGCGTCTCGGGAATTGCAGATCTGACATTGTGGTCAGCAACACAGGAGCGCCGCAGGGGACTGTACTTTCTCCGGTCCTGTTCAGCCTATATACATCGGACTTCCAATATAACTCGGAGCCCTGCCACGTGCAAAAGTTTGCTTACGACACTGCTATCGTGGGCTGCATCAGGAGTGGGCAGGAGGAGGAGTATAGAAACCTCATCAAGGACTTTGTTAAATGGTGCGACTTAAACCACCTACAACTGAACACCAGCAAAACCAAGGAACTGGTGGTGGATTTTAGGAGACCCAGGCCCCTCATGGACCCCGTGATCATCAGAGGTGACTGTGTGCAGAGGGTGCAGACCTATAAATACCTGGGAGTGCAGCTGGACGATAAATTGGACTGGACTGCCAATACTGATTCTCTGTGCAAGAAAGGACAGAGCCGCCTGTACTTCCTTAGAAGACTGGCATCCTTCAACATCTGCAGTAAGATGCAGATGGTTGTGGCGAGTGCCCTCTTCTACGCAGTGGTGTGCTGGGGAGGCAGCATTAAGAAGAAGGATGCCTCACGCCTGGACAAACTGGTGAGGAAGGCAGGCTCTATTGTTGGCATAGAGCTGGACGGTTTGACATCCGTAGCAGAGCAACGGGCACTCAGCAGGCTCCTATCAATTATGGAAAATCCACTACATCCATTAAACAGTGTCATCTCCAGACAGAGGAGCAGTTTCAGCGACAGACTGCTGTCACTGTCCTGCTCCACTGACAGACTGAGAAGATCATTCCTCCCCCAAACTATGCGACTCTTCAATTCCACCAGAGGGGGTAAACGTTGAACATTATTCAAGTTATTGTCTGTTTTTTACCTGCATTTTTTATTACTCTTTAATTTAATATTTTTTGCTGCTGGAGTATGTGAATTTCCCCCTGGGATTAATAAAGTATCTATCTATCTATCTATCTATCTATCTATCTATCTATCTATCTATCTATCTATCTATCTATCTATCTATCTATCTATCTATCTATCTATCTTTAAATATGGAGATAAAAATGTTTGGTTTACTTTAATTGGTATGCTGTTGATTATAAGATGAAATAAGAGCCACAGTAAACAAATAACAAGTATATTAGATGGCCTTCTACAATGCAGTTTACTTTCACTGGTCTCCTGACTGTCTTTGAAGGCACTTCCCCTTTGTCCCTGTGAAGTAATCCTAGATACTCCCTATCGTTTAATATATACCCGATTGACCTTTGAGTTGGTTTACGCTCAGGTATTGAAAGATTTCATTTCAGCAGCTGCCAGTTTACTATCCCAGCTCTTAAGTACCAGAAATTTAATTTAAATTGAGGGTGTCTACTTTCCTAAAAAAGCTGCCTGTCCATTTAGACCCCCAGATGTTTAAAGCCACAAAGCCTGCAGGTTTTTGTTCCATACAGTTTATTAATCTATAATAATAAAAGGCAAAGCCCTCACTGACTGACTGACTGACTGACTCACTCACTCACTGACTGACTGACTCATCACTAATTCTCCAACTTCCCGTGTAGGTGGAAGGCTGAAATTTGGCAGGCTCATTCCTTACAGCTTACTTACAAAAGTTAGGCAGGTTTCATTTTGAAATTCAAAGCGTAATGGTCATAACTGGAACATATTTTTTGTCCATACACTGTAATGGAGGAGGCGGAGTCACGTATCGCGTCATCACGCCTCCTACGTAATCACGTGAACTAAAAACAAGGAAGACATTTACAGCACGAGTCACACGCGGGAACGAAGGTAAATGACGTTAATTTTTGACTGTCTTTTAATACTGTGTAAGCATACATATTAACACGTGCAATTAAACGTGTGCATTTACGGGGTGATTTCTCAGGCTTAAAAGCTCACCTTTTATCAAACGCGGGAACAAAGGTAACTGACGTTGTTCACTGTCTTTTAATACTGTGTAACCATACATATTAACACATGTCCAATTAAACGTGTGCATTTACGGGGTGATTTCTCAGGCTTAAAAGCTTGCCTTTTACTAAAAAGGTAAATGCAAAACTATTTTCAATCAGTTTATTGAAACGCTCCCGTTAAGGATTGCAATAACATATTCGCAAGATAAAAGAACGAAGTAGGGGGAAATGGAGGAAGACCCGCAAACAGCGAAGAGCAAAAAATTAATTAAACAATTGAGAACGGAGCGAGTTAAGCATACAAGCATGTTCATAAGGGAAACAAAGCACAGTGTAAAACGTAAGTTTAAATTAAGTTTATAGAAATGCTCCCGCTGCGGATTGCAATAACATATTCGCGAGATAAAAGTTTAATGAGAAGACACGAGGTATAAACGAACCACACGCCGTGGCGCAACGTTAGGGGCAACAGTTTCAACCATTCTATGATCTGCTTCTCGCAACTGAAAGACGGCACATGGCGGATGTTAGCCGACTTGCTGACCGCAACGTTAGGGGCTTCAACTATGGCGCTGACGCCACATCTCAGTGCCAACACTTTGCAGACTCTACTTAAAAGACACACCCTCCTCAGTGGACAGTTAAAAACACCAATCAAACTAACGATGACATCAAGTATTACCCAATCAAAAGTAGGAAAGGAGGCATCTTCATAAAATGCGTGTGGGATGATTTGCATGAGACGCTGCTTTAAAAAAAAAAAGATAAAAAAAATACGGGATAAATCCCGTCCAGTATTGATTAAAAACGGGACGCGCAATTTCATTCTCAAACGCGGCACGATTCCGTATTTTAAAGGACGGGTGGCAACCCTACAGTGCCAGGTAACCACCCATACAATCAGATTGTGATTCAGACTAGGAATGCAATGAATGTAATTACCCCGATCTACATACAAGGCGAAAGTCTTGCAACATTCAAAGATGATGGTTTGGGATAAGTACACCATACAACATAAAAGAGCTTATGAAGCCTTGAACCGAAAAAAGCAACATCTCAGAGATCGTAAAAAAAAAAATAGGAGGTAATGTTGTTTTACTCGCTGTAGATTTTAGTCAAACATTACCAGTTATTCCACGAGGGAGACCAGCAGATGAACTCAACGCGTGTTTAAAATCCATGCTTCTCCCACGCTCGGTTATATGTCGCGTGTTCTCAGGTAGGTGCACCAAAAAATGTATACATTTAAGCATGTAATGGGCAAACAAAAAATGAGGTATACCCGAAGGCACTGCAGTAGTACTTAATGTAACTTCTTAAATGTTAATGTTTTACTGTTTAATAATTTATACGCTTCTTATATGTTGTTCAAATTCTTTTATCAAAATACCACTGACAGCGCAATGCACGATAACATGGAGTGAATACACCATACGCATCCGCCCACGGCTGCCCTGCTGTGCGCAGATAGGAGTTGATTCTACAATAAAATAAAATAAACATAAAAAGAGTAAAACAATCATCACCCATAAACCGTGTGTGTGTGTATATATGTGTATATATATATGTTGATATGTGGATGTGTATATGTATATATATATATATATATATATATATATATATATATATATATATATATGTAGATATGTATATATATGTGTATATGTATATGTATATATATGTTTATATGTGTGTGTGTGTATTTTATATACAGTGATCCCTCGCTATATCGCGCTTCGCCTTTCGCGGCTTCACTCCATCGCGGATTTTATATGTAAGCATATTTAAATATATATCGCGGATTTTTCGCTGCTTCGCGGGTTTCTGCGGACAATAGGTCTTTTAATTTCTGGTACATGCTTCCTCAGTTGGTTTGCCCAGTTGATTTCATACAAGGGACGCTATTGGCAGATGGCTGAAAAGCTATCCAGCTAACTTTCTCTCTCTCTCTCTCTCTCTCTCTTGCGCTGACGTAGGGGGGTGTGAGCAGGGGGGCTGTGTGCAGCTGCTTCCTGAAGGACAGGCTGCACGGAGCTTCGCATACTTAAAAGCTCAAAGGGCACGTATTGATTTTTTTTATCTGTCTCTCGCTATCTCTCTCTCTCTCTCTCTCTCTCTTCCTGCTCCTGACAGAGGGGGTGTGAGCTGCCGCCTTCAACAGCTTTGTACCGGCGGTGCTTCGCATACTTAAAAGCCAAAAAGCCGTATTGATTTTTTTTTTGACTGCTTGCTTTGCACTCCTTTGAAAAGGAAGATATGTTTGCATTCTTTTAAATGTGAGACAGAACTGTCATCTCTGTCTTGTCATGGAGCACAGTTTAAACTTTTGAAAAAGAGACAAATGTTTGTTTGCAGTGTTTGAATAACGTTCCTGTCTCTCTACAACCTCCTGTGTTTCTGCGCAAATCTGTGACCCAAGCATGACATTCTAAAAATAACCATATAAACGTATGGTTTCTACTTCGCGGATTTTCCTACTTCGCGGGTGGCTCTGGAACGCAACCCCCGCGATGGAGGAGGGATTACTGTATATAAAACACAGCAACACTCATAACAATGACAACACAATTACATTGACAATCATGTTACGTTATTTTTAAAATGTTTCCTTTTTTTTTCTTAACCTCTTTAACACACTACTTCTCCGCTGCGAAGCGCGGGTATTTTGCTAGTTTAATATAAATGCTTTTTTTTAATTGATTAAATAATGAGTTCTGTTTGTTTTATATCTTTCTCACATATCCATGTGCGTTTACTTCTCTGTGTAATTCAAAATTACATTTACCACTGTTATGACTTTTAGTCTGTAAGAGTCTTTTCATTTTAATTAATTTGCTTGTCTATAGTTTTAAGGTCATTAATGCTTCTTCTCATTAGTCAATAAATCATGGCTATCGAATAACAAGGGGGCAACAGCTACTCAGCTAAACTGGTGCAATATTTTCATGTTTTGTGTATTTTGTTATTAGCTTCATATTTGCATAAAAGATTAGAGAAAACTTCATTGGTTGAAGGGTTCAGATCCTTCTTTTTCTTCCTCTTTATCATATCCTGCTTCTGTGTGGGTCAATGTGCTTGATCAACCTTCTCTATACAGCTTTGTCTTGCATCTTTTCCCCAATCAGACCTTTTGTTCAGATCTTCTTTTACTCTATCCACTTATCTCTGCTTTGCCCTCACTCACTCTCTCTTCCCCTATATTTCCATTCCCATCACTCTTTTGCCCACATATCCATTGTCTGTCCTCATCACATGTCCATACTACTTGAATCTACCTTCCTATACTTCCTTAGGTAGCTCTCCCACTTTTGTTGCAACTTTGATTGTCTTATTTCCTATTCTGCCCTTTTTAACTCCACACATCTATCTCATTATTCTCATTTCTGCCACATCTAACTTCTTCTCCTGTTCTCCCTTTATTTCCCATGTCTCAGCTCCATACATCATTGCAGGTCTTACCACTGTCTTAAAAATCTTACCTTTAATCTTCGCCTTAATTCTTCAATCATAATTCGGTATAATTTGTTGATTTTCCTCATAAAAGTGACAAACAAGCTAGAAGGAATTTCTAACACACTAGAACAGAAGCAGGTACATGGAGCTGAATCTATAATAATAAAAGGCAAAGCCCTCACTGACTGACTGACTCACTCACTCACTGACTGACTGACTGACTCATCACTAATTCTCCAACTTCCCGTGTAGGTGGAAGGCTGAAATTTGGCAGGCTCATTCCTTACAGCTTACTTACAAAAGTTAGGCAGGTTTCATTTCGAAATTCAACGCGTAATGGTCATAACTGGAACCTCTTTTTTGACAATATACTGTAATGGACGGCAGCTCAATGGCCGTGGGAGGCGGAGTTGAGTGTCACGTCATCACGCCTCCCAAGTAATCACGTGAAAAGACTGTGAACGCAGTAGGGAGAAATGAAGGAAGAGCCGCAAACAGCGAAGAACAAAAAATTCATTAAACAATTGAGAAGGGAGCGAAACAATAAGAAGCGAGCGACTGAAGCATACAAGCATCTTCATAAGGGAAACAAAGCACAGTGTAAAACGTAAGTTTAAATTAAGTTTATAGAAACGCTCCCGCTGCGGATTGCAATAACATATTCGTGAGATAAAAGTTTAATGAGAAGACACGAGGTATAAACGAACCACACGCCGTAGCACAACGTTAGGGGCTTCACCTCTGGTGCTGACGTTCGAGATTCGATTTCCGAGAGGGGATGCAATGAGTGTGTACGCATGAAGAGCACAGAATTAGGGCGAAACACGTGTCGCGTACACTTTGCATAATTTGAAAGTAAACAATTTCAACCATTCTATGATCTGCTTCTCGCAACTGAAAGACGGCACATGGCGGATATTAGCCGACTTGCTGACCGCAATGTTAGGGGCTTCAAATCTGGCGCTGACGATAGAGATTCGATTCCCGAGAGGGGATGCAGTGAGTGTGTACGCCTGATGAGCCCAGAATTAGGAAGAAACACGTGTCGCATACTCTTTGCATTATTTGAAAGTAAACTATTAAAACCATTCTATGATCTGCTTCTGGGAACAGAAAGAGGGCACGTGGCGGACGTAAGGCGACTTGCTGACCAACCACAAGCGTAACCTGGCAGGTAACCACCAATACAATCAGATTGTGATTCAGAAAACGAATGCCATGAATGTAATTACCACGATCTACATACTGTCAAATAAACAAAACACACGCCGTAGCACGACAGCTGTGAAAAGGGAGGTTCACAAAAAAACAGATCCTTAACAAATTGTTATTGGTATATTTTCGATCCGTTTAAAAAGGTTTTCTTTTCTTCTTAATAAAAAATTAAAAGCAGTACTTCATCGCAACGAAGCGCGAGAATTTGGCTATATATATCTGCTTCTCGCAATTAAAAGAGGGCACATGGCAGATGTTAGACGACTTGATGACCAAGCATAAGCGTTACCTGCCAGGTAACCACCCATACAATCAGATTGTGATTCAGACTAGGAATGCAATGAATGTAATTACCCCGATCTACAGTGATCCCTCGCTATATCGCGCTTCGCCTTTCGCGGCTACTCCATCGCGGATTTTATATGTAAGCATATTTAAATATATATCACGGATTTTTTGCTGGTTCGCGGATTTCTGCGGACAATGGGTCTTTTAATTTCTGGTACATGCTTCCTCAGTTGGTTTGCCCAGTTGATTTCATACAAGGGACGCTATTGGCAGATGGCTGAGAAGCTAGATTGCTTACTCTTCTCTCTCTCTCTTGCTCTGACTTTCTCTGATCCTGACGTATGGGGATTGAGCAGGCGGGCTGTTTGCACACCTAGATGATACGGACGCTCGTTTAAAAATGCTGAAAGATTATCTTCACGTTGCTATGTTTTGTGCAGCTGATTCCTGAAACAACATACTGCACAGTGCTTCGCATACTTAAAAGCTCGAAGGGCACGTATTGATTTTTGACTGAAAAACAAACTCTGTCTCTCTCTATCTCTCTCTCTCTCTCTCTCTCTCTCTCTCTCCCTGCTCCTGACGGAGGGGGTGTGAGCTGCCGCCTTCAACAGCTTTGTGCCGCGGTGCTTCGCATACTTAAAAGCCAAACAGCCCTATTGATTTGTTTGCTAGAGATTGTTTTCTCTATCTATGTGACATTCTGTGCTCCTGACACGCACTCCTTTGAAGAGGAAGATATGTTTGCATTCTTTTAATTGTGAGACGGAACTGTCATCTCTGTCTTGTCATGGAGCACAGTTTAAACTTTTGAAAAAGAGACAAATGTTTGTTTGCAGTGTTTGAATAACGTTCCTGTCTCTCTACAACCTCCTGTGTTTCTGCGCAAATCTGTGACCCAAGCATGACAATATAAAAATAACCATATAAACATATGGTTTCTACTTCGCGGATTTTCTTATTTCGCGGGTGGCTCTGGAACGCAACCCCCGCGATGGAGGAGGGATTACTGTATATATATATATATATATATTCACGGCATTCGAAGTCTGTGTCACAATCTGATTGTATGGGTGGTTACCTACCAGGTAACGCTTGTGGTTGGCCAGCAATCTGCTAACATCCGCCACGGTGCCCTCAGTTTGTGAGGAGCAGATCATAGAATGGTTGAAATAGTTTACTGTCAAATAAATGCAAAGAGTACACGACACGTGTTTCGCCCTCATTCTGGGCTCATCAGGTGTACACACTCCACTGCACTCCCTCTCGGGAATCGAACCTCGGACGTCAGCGCCAGAGGCGATGCCCCTAACGTTGCGCCATGGCGTGTGGTTCGTTTATTTGACAGCATGTAGATCGGGGTAATTACATTCACAGCATTCGAAGTCTGTGTCACAATCTGATTGTATGGGTGGTTACCTACCATATATATATATATATATATATATATATATATATATATATATATATAATAATATATGTATATATATATATGACAGCAACACTCATAACAATGACAACACAATTACATTGACAATCATGTTATGTTATTTTTAAAATGTTTCCTTTACTTTTTCATAACCTCTTTAACACACTACTTCTCCGCTGCGAAGCGCGGTTATTTTGCTAGTATTTTAACTAAATTTCTTCCCCTATAAACCAAAAGAATTGGTTTCTAATTAAGAAGGACCAGCCCCTGGGCCTCTTGATCTTGACAGTGCATTCTACAGGCCCTCTGTAGTTCTATTTATAGATGTTCCTGTTGCATCTGTAAGGGAAGATGGATTAAAGATGACCCTTGATAGTCCTTCAGTGCACGGTCCATATCTAGGATTCTGTGTGAATATAATTTTAGGACAACTGATTTGTTATAAGCACCTCTTGTTTTAGACTCTTAAAAAGATCACTAGTGAGGGATTTGTTTATGTCTTTTGTTAGCTTTTAAACAATTAAAAACACAGTTTTATTTTAATCCCATCAAACATCTATACAATGTGAAAGAGCAGACTTTATGCACATGGTACTATATTTTTTCAAGATATTGTGCAGCTTCTAGGAATATTCTAGATCATTTCCATGTAGGCTTGCTTGATACACGAGACACACATCTACAGCAGATTTTAAATCCTGAAATAAAATCAGTGACCAGTGTATAGATCTGGGCTTGTATTTATCAAGCACCCCAGAATTGCACTAAAAGGTGCACTAGAATAAGAATTTGCCCTACCTCAGAGTAGAACATAGAATTATTTACAAACCGTCCGAGTCCCAACTAAGAGTCGGAATTCATGTCTGGGAATGAATGATGTCATGATTTTATGACATCACTTGCCGTAAATTGCCACTCATGATGATGTTTTGTAATTTTCTGATACTGATGCTTAGGCTTCACTGCAAATATAATAATAATTAATGAAAGTAGTAGAAGAAGAAGAAGAAAAACATAATAAATGTAGGTTACTACTACACATGATTACTGCTACTTGATAACAACAATATCAAGAACCACATACTGAATTAGTTATAAGCACAATAATAGACAAGTTAATTTAGCAATGAATGAGCATCCTCTTTTTTAGAAGACTCACCTTTCCGCTTACGTTGTGTGCCTCAACACAAGCAATTATTTCAATGTGTAAAGATAATGGCCTATTGGCTCGTAGTGTATGCATATAGACAGTGTGAGGGTGTTTATTACAATTGAAAGAGGCGGTTATACTCTGATGACCACCAGTATTTCAAAGCTCTTCACCCTATCACATAGTTTGAACCCAGCAGCCATGCACAATAGCCTGATTTTGGTCTCTTCAATACATGATTTCATGCTTTTGTTCTCTGCCTAAAGTTTGTGAGCATGAGGTTATGGACTGTCTAGTAAATTGAATCCTTCATCCAAGGTCTTGGCTTCCCCACCATCGTCTAGAAAAATGTCCACAAATCATCCATATTCAAAGTAGGGTCACCTATGGCAAATTGATTTAAGGGTAGAGCAGTGATTGATTTTGATTATGATAAGTTAATAGTGGACTAATTTTACCTTTTACAATTGTTTAGTTGGTACTACTTGTGTGTATTGACAATTTTTAATTCATTTATGTATGACGATCTTTTTATTTGAAAAAGTCTTTTTGCTATAAAATGTGGAAATGTAAATACACTTTTCAGAAGAATTGTCTAAGCAATGAGGAATGCAGATTACGGATTGTACCAAAGCTTGTCAAAACTCTATGCAGGGTGTACTGTTTGAAAAAAGTTATTTTAAAAAAATGTAAAACAAAACTAATTTAATAATTTCCAAAATGGGAGAATCAGCCATTTAAAAGTCAACAGCTCAGCTAAAACAGCTCAAAAATGTGAGCCTCTTTTATCAAATCTCAAGCTTTTTTTTTTTTTTTTTTTCTTTTCTGGTTTAGAAAATAAGGATATGCTTTTTCCTTTGGTGCCCTCTTATAATTTACTTGTTTATTAACTAGGGGGCTCCGCCCCCTGCTCGCTTCGCTCACCAACCCCTATGTTTAGTTAATCGGATATACAATTTTAAAAGCTTGTTTTTTTTCCTTTGGAATTGTTTCAATTTCATTATTTGCACTTTTACTTTAAAGCTTCAGTAAAAACAATATTTGGAATTACCTTTTCTTCAAGATCGCATTGAATTTTGATTCTGTTTTTGGACTTACATTGTGACAACGCAACATATAACTGCCCGTGAGTGAATATTGTTTCTTTTTCTCTAATAAATAATCCGACTTTTTCGAATGTTTGTCCCTGTGATTTGTTAATTGTCATAGCAAAAGTTATTCTCACGGGAAACTGTAAACATTTTAATATGAATGGCATATCAAGGTCTCCTTTGGTGTCTAATGTTGTTCGTGGAATATACAGGCAGTCCCCGGGTTACGTACGAGATAGGGACTGTAGGTTTGTACATAAGTTGAATTTGTATGTAAGTCGGAACAGGTACATTAATAAATGTTATTGTTGACCGACTGTAACCAAGTGGTCTGCCAATGAATGATGGAGTTTCACTTCTTTCTGACCTTTTTATCATTTCTACTTTATTTTCAATGGTGATGGTTTTTCTCTTCTTTACTGCTAATCACCAGCACTTGGGTGAAGACAAAAGGTTAAAATGAGCTCTTCTGTACAGCACTGTACATGCTATCACAGCAGATTAGGCACCAGTCATCAACACTTCTGATGTATAGGGTGGTCCAGATCTAATTATGCAATTTTCATTACGCTATAACTTACTCAGTTTATTACATAGAAAATCACCCAAAAAATCCCCGACCATCGAGAAGTGTGCGAACTGACGAGACGAAGAATTGTCATCGCGCTGACCTGGAATCGTCCCCACATAAATCAAAGTCATCCAGACAATCTGGATCTGCAGAATTAGATCTGGACCACCCTGTACTGACAAGACAACTTCCTGCTATGTGTGTAACAGTAATCAGTCACCTCCACTACAGTATGCTGCCTGCAGTGTCCCCCCGCACCACCGCCCCCATTCAACACGCAGCTATCCAAGGCACACTACAATGCTACCCCCTGCCTCTCCGTTCAGCCACAACAGGGTCACCACTTGCAACAGGGGGCGGGCAGTGAAACCGCTTGCCGCCGGGAGCCGCCAGACAGACACTACACTGTGCAAGCAGCGAAATCGACCCCCTCCAGCCTCCGTCCAGCCACCGCTTGCAGCATCCCCAGGCTGAAGATGACGGAGTGGCAGTTACTGAGACGCATGCGTTGTAGCTGCGGCCCGGTTCGTATGTTGTAGGTTGGGTGTCCGTAACCTGGGGACTACCTGTATATTACATTGTCTTTCTTTTCACCTGTTAAAATTTGCATCGCTTCTCTGTGATCATAAATGTACACCTGACCGAATTGTGGTTTCTTCGAAATTAAACTTGTCGTTGCTTTAATTGTTGCGGGACCACAGATTCTCATAGCGTATGGTCCATTATTGTGTAAATCTACGTTTTGAGTATTGAATGATGCGAAGGTGAAAAGATTATTGTAGACCTGTATATTTTGTCTGTAGTGTTTGTGGATTCTGCGGTGGGCTGGCGCCCTATCCAGGGTTTGTTCCTGACTTGCGCCCTGTGCTGGCTGGGATTGGCTGCAGCAGACCCCCGTGACCGTGTATTCGGATATAGCGGGATGTGAAATGACTGACTGACTGACTGACTGACTGTTTGTGGATTTCACTTTCCCCAGACATCAAATCTTTTAATTCTTGCAGATACACCTCCTCATTGTGTAGAAACACTACTTTTCCCTGATGGCAACACGAATTAGACGATCTACAAGTCTCTGACTTAAACTTCAAAGCCTTACAATATTTCCATACTTCTCACATATCACCTATGTCCATATATTTGATCTCTATTTGCCTTTCCGTTATTTCACTGAGTAATAATTTCTCTTTGTTTGTGCTAAAGTGATCTTTACTATCATTTTTTTTGATACTTTCGAATTTTACTGCTTTCATATTCTTTAGCTTTCTCTGCATGTGTATTGCGCCATCGTTTTTTTTTATTTTTTTTTGAGCCTTTAGAATTCTACTACTTTCATAATCTCTTATCTGCATTTTTTTCTCTCCAATACTTTTGGGTCTCTTTTCTCCGCGCTGCTCTTTCTTCTTCTGTTAGTTGTTGACGTTTCATCTAGAACGTATTGTCCTTATGTGCTTTATATGAGCTGAAAGCAGAGGATCTGTGTCTGCTAAAAGCCTTTACATGACTGAGAGTTTTGATGACCGTGGTCTTATTTGAAAATGGTTGTAAGTAGTGTGTGACTTGCAAGAATCTCATGTTCCACGTCCCCGCGAGACGGTCCTGGGACAATTTCTTGGCACCAAGTCTCATGTTTAAGGTCCCCGCGAGACGCACTATGGCGAATCTCTTTCATCTCGCGTGTCTTTTAAGTGTCTTCCGAAAAGATCACGTCTTGTCTCCCTGGTCTCCCTTCCAAGATTGTTTTTTATAATAGAGAGACATCATTCCTATTTTACTGAACAATATTAAATTAGCTTATGGACAGTAAAAAGTCAAATAAGTTCTATAATTTGGGGAAGGTTAAGTTAAATGTCAAAGGTGCTTTGTTTACAGCACATTGACTTTTTAAAAAATACTTAGTAAGTGAAATTTTTAGTGTTAAATTCTTTATTATTGTATCCCACAATCCATAGTATGTGTACTTTGAGTAGTACCTGGAGATGGTTGCTTCTTCTGACGTTTTTTCTTTTTTTCATTAAATATAATTTTAATATAAATTTAAAACACTTCTCGTTCGATTTTGAAATTCTTATATCCTTCAGAAAATGCTGGATCTTTGTTTTTATTTATTTATTTTGAGAGGGATTATCAAACCAAACTATCTGTGCTGTATCGTACAGAATTTTGTTCATCCAATAGGATTTTGTTCATCCATTTTGATCATAGGCTCAGCTGTTTGGTACTTATTTGAATCTTACCCCATGTTTTAAAATAGTTGAAATTTGCAGCTG
The DNA here is from genome assembly GCF_900747795.2 of Erpetoichthys calabaricus. Taxonomy (NCBI): domain Eukaryota; kingdom Metazoa; phylum Chordata; class Cladistia; order Polypteriformes; family Polypteridae; genus Erpetoichthys; species Erpetoichthys calabaricus. Next base: position 79,788,651 of record NC_041396.2, on the reverse strand, counting down.
GAGATTTGTTTTTAAATGAAAAGCAACATTGTATGTATAATGTATAATCCAAGTAAATGCAAGACTTTAAGTCATAGCCTATGTAATTTGAAAAGCAGTCAACATAGCCATGGTATCACAGGATTACTTTATAGCTCATGGTTGCTGGAAAAAAAACTTTGGCGGAAAAAACAACAGGAAAATATTGTACACTGAATATAAGACCTAATAATCTATGGCAGAACACCTGTTTGTGAAGTGGTACATTTCAACTTAGTCTTGGATAACAATCTTTGAAATTTTAATTGACCCTTGTATTTGCAAATTGAGATTTTTTGTGACATTTAAGTTTGATCCTTATAGCAGGTAACAATAAGTTTTTTTTAACTTGCTTTTTGCAATTTAATAATGGTTCTAAATGCAATTTCTCCACACAGGGTACTAACCTCAAAATCTTTGGGTAAGCCTCCTACACTTGCCCATTTGGATAAGGTTAACTCCAATAGCCTGGACTCTGGGATGAGCAACCAAGAGCAACCCTCTGTTGGACCAGTCTTTAACAAACTTCAGGATATCCAGGCAACCACAAGCACTTGTCTGACCCCTAGTCCAGCACCTGTCCTCAATGTCAATTCCAGCAGCTGCTTTTCCTCACAAGGAATTAGTCTAGGGACTTCTCCATTGATGTATCCTAAGCTCTCTGGACTGCATCGCAGTATGGAGTCCCTGCCCTTGCAAATGAGCATGCCATCAGCAGCTGGATACCCTAGTGCTGAACCCAATACTAAGGACGAAGCACAAAACACTTCAAGCTGGAACTCCAGTGCACGAGCTTCAGTCGGAGACAGGTAAAGTTCTTAGAGGGATGCTGCCTAAATTGTGTAAATTATTAAATTATCTACATTGTAACATGCTTTAGCCATGTTTCCCCTTTGAATTATTGGTTGATTTTCATCCTTTCATAGTCTGAATGCTAATTTCCTTACTCTCACCAGCTTTGTCTGTAAACATATACATGCTGACATTTTATGTAATTTGTGCCGCAGTACACAATTTCTTTTGTGAATCAAAATACAGTAAAACCTTGATTATCCGTCAGAGCTCATTACCAAGACCGTGACGGATAAGAGAAAAGACAGATAACAGAAAAGGTACTTTAAAAATGATATACAGTAGATAAGTTTAGCAAACCTGGACGCCTCCCTGGTGAGGTGTTCCGGGCACGTCCAGCTGGGAGGAGGCCCCGTTGAAGACCCAGGACACGCTGGAGAGACTATGTCTCCCGGCTGGCCTGGGAACGCCTCGGGATTCTCCCGGAAGAGCTAGAAGAAGTGGCTGGGGAAAGGGAAGTCTGGGCATCTCTGCTCAAGCTGCTGCTCCCGCGACCCGACCTCGGATAAGCGTAAGAGGATGGATGGATAGTTTAGCGAATAGTCATATTTATTTATAAAACAAAACTATTTTAGCAAAATATAATAGTTTTAACAAAATTAATGAATTCATATAATATCGTAATGACCAGCATAATAAGCAAATACAACTCAGAGGTACTGGAGTTTTCAATATTTTACTTGGAGTCTTTGTTGCATAACAAACTGTTCCTTGTCGGGTTATGGAGCACATCTCCAAAACAATAAAAGAAAGCTTTCCCTACAAATTAGTGTATCTCCTGTCACTTACATTCTTTTTATCTCTTTATTGCAGACATTCCTGCATGTCTCTTGACTCCCTACTCAAAACACCTAAGAGACATGTCCACCCTTTACAGAACAGAAACCTTTCACCCAATTCCATCATTTGCAGCATTCATTCCGCCCTTTCTTCTCCCATACAACGCATCACAAGGTGCCTGCATGTCACACTATATTAACAAAAAATAATATAGCATAATTTATAAAGAAAATTACATTACCCAACATTAACATTAATAATAATTAAAACATTACCATCAGTGGTTTCCATTTTCAACACATTTTTCAGTTTGATCGACATCACAATTTATATCGTTCACTGTTCTTCCTGCTCTATAAATTGAAGCAATACTTGTAACACTTCCACCATTTTGTAAATGTTTAATAATTTAAATTTTTGTGGCAATTCCAACACCACACAAATATGTTTATCGGCCATAACAGTGTATAGTAGATTAATTATAAGGGAAAAGTTACGAAACGCTATTGAAACTGAAGGTATGTAACTGACACTGTGGTGCTGGGGAAGAACACTACACGGTGGCTCAAGGGAAAGTTGTTCTAATGTGTAAAGCTCGCAGCATACTGCACAGCAGTAGTAATACAGTAATAGGTAGTAGCTGGCGTGCAGAATGCAAGACTGCCAGTTTACAAATTTTTACTGTATTAAGTTACAAAATGCTTTGCTTATATCCTCATAAGCCTAAGTGTTTTGACAAAAAGAGGTTAATTTTTATAGACCCTGGAGAAGAGGGTATCCTGTTTTTTTTTTATTATTATTATTATTTAATAATAATAAATTGCGATCCTAACAAACTGCAGAAACTTCAAAAACATTTACACCAGTGTTTCCCAAACTCGGTCCTGGTGAACCCCTGTGGCTGCAGGTTTTTGTTCCAACCAGATTCCTAATCCGTAACAACACCTGTTAGCACTGATCTCATTTAATTAGCTGTTTTTTTTGTTTCCTTTATTCAACATTCAGAAAAGCATAGCATGATTTTTACATTTATAAGACATTTAGAAATATTTCTGCTTTTGCGATAGATTTAAATGCTTAACTCTCTTTTGTTGATTTCATTATACTTTGTCCTTTCTCTGCGCAGTTTTCCCCCTTTGTTGTATCTTAATAATGACCGTTTAAAACGAGCAGAGCAGACACACAGGCAAACACTAATCAATCAAAGGCTGCAAGTACTTTAGCAACCGACCCACTAATGAGTAAATAATGGATTAATTAAACAGAAGACCTACAAAAGTATAATGAAAATCAAGATGAAAATACAGTGGAACCTCTAGATACGAGTTTAATTCGTTCCAGCACTGAGCTTGTATAGCGAATTTCTCGTATCTAGAACAAACTTCCCCATTGAAAATAATGAAAATCCAGTTAATCCGTTCCGCACCCCAAATATATTAACATAAAAATCAATTTTCCTAACAAATAACACTGATAAATTATATATACTGTAGTCTACCTTTAATAAATAACACTGGTAAATAATATAACTGATTATTAAAAGAATCAAAACAGGTGTCCAAAGTGCAGTAGAGCATTCAATAAATCTTTAAATAAATAATCCTTAAAACAGTTGTGAAGTGGAGGTTTAAAATACACAAGAATAACAATCCTTTAACACGTGGTTAAAACGTCAAAAGGATGCAGTCTTTAAAAAACAGATGACAATCCCCGGTGCTTCTTCTCTGTTAGCGTCTCACCTGTGGGCTCTGCAACAGGCGAGACACTCTTAATGCAGCTGACCTTCTCTACACCGTCCTGCTTCAGCTGTTTGGCTCGCCTGTTCAGCTCACTGTTCAGCTACACGCGAGCCTGCACTCGCTCGCTCGCTCTCCTGCACCGACTTCCTGCCTGCCTGCCTGCGCGCGCGCGCTCGCTCGCTCGCTCTCTCTCTCTCTCTCTCTCTCTCTCTCTCTTTTATTTTACTTCTTCTCCCCCTTAACCGGCTCACACTTCTCTATATATGCGGGGAGGACATGGCAGCTGCAGCCCATCAGCCACAGGAACAATCATGGATGTGGGCAGTTTCCCACCTGTGCACTTAAGTGAGAAACGCAGACACCGCAGATCGCGGCTCGCAACTGCTACCACGCCCCCTCGCTAAGCCGCGAGCTATACCCACAGCCTGGCTCGTGGCTCGTTACGCAAGCCAATGCTCGCATTTAGATCTGAATTTTTCGCTCATACTTTCCTCGTATTTTGAATTTCTCGTATACAGAGGTGATCGTATCTCGAGGTTCCACTGTACTGTTAAAAAGAAAAAAAATAAAATTTTTCCTATATAACTGCTTGGTACATTTTCATTTATTTATTTATTTATTTTTTTAGCAAACTTAGTTTTCTAATTTCTATATTGTTCCCTAAACACAGACCTTGGGAAATATCAGATCACTTAATTAGCCCAGGAGTTCAATTAAAATCGGAAGCTGGTTGGAACAAAAACCTGCAACCACAGGGGTTCACCAGGAAAGTTTGGGAAACAGTGATTTACACCCATTCTGAACTATGAATGAAAAAGTGTGAAGGTGTACAACTTTTTAAGAAATGCAAGGTGCATTCTGAGAAACTGCCTAAAACCTTTTTTGTCACCATTTTTCCAAAACGTGATTCCCTTTTCAAATGCATGATAAACTATAAATATTGAGTAGGAGTAAAATTATGTATTTGCCATTCATTATGGTAGTAAAAATAATGTTTTTGCTCAAGTGTGCAATCTTTAATGAGCTCAACAAGTAGAATCACACTTTATAGAAATTATAGTGAGTCTCAATGAGGGCAAAGTAGTCACTTTGGACTGTGTCCAAAATGGAACTGGGGGAAAAGTGGCTGTTTTTAGAACTACTGAGGAGGAAGGGTTGTGTTCAAGGGGCAGGAACTAGAAGTGAGGACACTGATAAGGAAGGATCTGGAAGTGAAGGTGGAGTTAGGCAGGCTTCTGTTCAGAGGGTCTGGAGGGGAGAGAGAAAAACGCATTAATGCATCCCATTAACCCTTGTTTCGGCATATCACATCCAACCAAGCCCATTGACTGACTCCCATGTGGTCATTTGTGACAACTGTCATTGTTATTATCTTTGTATTGAAAGAAGAGTTTCACATACACATATGTGTGAACAGCATGGCATTACACATGCCTTCAAGTTTACCAGGTGATTGAGAAGGCTTTGTTCACACATATGCCACCTTGGGAAATTACTTGGAATTATAATATATATGGTCTTCATCTGGGGAAACAGTGGAACAAAGATTTAAAAAGGAAATCAGAAATTCCCAAAGGCAGTAGGAGTAGTGCCTTTGTGTTTTTTCCACAAATGCAAAACAAATTCCTAATAGATTCTTCTAGTATTATAGCAGTAAAAGGAGCAGATGAAGTATATTAAGACTGTAAAGCAGGATATAAACTATACAGACAAAGAAGCAACAGGTGCTCTTTTTTGTATTTTTTTATTTATTGTGAGATTTTCATTTGTTATGAACATAGCATCATAATGGTAGATTCAAGTAATGTTTTAGGAAATTTATGACTCTACAGACTGAAGAGCTACTAGAATTTTTAAAAAAAGAGTTAAGCAGCAAAAATATCTTGAATGGAATAACATTTACTGAATTACTAGAAAACACTAGTGATATTCAGAATATATAGGCATATAATAATATGTTATAGGAGGGCATATGATTTATGTTTTTCAGTATTAAAATATTTAGTGATGGTTAAGGGGTTCAGGGAGTGATGTGCAAATGTGTGAAAGTTTGGTTTAAAGACGGAAATCTACAAATGTGCAGGAATATTTTTAGAATTAGTTTAAGTCAAAAGTAGAGATCCACAGGGGGTCAATGCTGAGACTGTTGCTTTACTTTATATGCATAATTCTGGCAAAATATAACTACAGGTTACTTCCTTTATATCTGCACATTAGTTGTAATTATAGGTGAAACTAAATGAAATCCATTTCCAGCAACTCTTTGTTTTGCAGGATCCCTAAATACATCCTGGTTAAAACTCATTTGTGGGCTGCTATTTGAGAAATATAGCAAAATGTAAATAAATGTAAAATCACAAAATAACATGTTTAGGTTCTAGCACTATAATGTACACCCATGCATCCATGTTCCTAACTCACTAATCCAGGAAAGAGTCACCCACCAGGCCAATTCACCTAACCTGCATGTCTTTGAGCTGTGGGTCTCAGTGGAAACTCACGTAGACACGATGAGAACATTCAAATTTAATGCATGGAGCATCTGCAACATGAACCCCAGACTCGTTACTGCGAAACAGCAGTGCTATCACTGTGCCACAATCCCCCCTCATAACATTCACCTTGTAAGATAATCTGTTTTTAAATACTGTTTGTGTGAACTTCATGTCACAATAATACATAGCAATGCTGGAGAATACCAAAGAACATCAGCTAGACTTTTTGTAGACTGCATGTTGTAAACAATAAGGAAACGATTTTAATTATGTTCAGTTTAAACAAAGGGAAACTGAGAACTGGCATTATGTGAGTTTTTAAAATTACAGATTTTCAGGTTAGGTAGGATGGATGGAAGTTGCTAATTTAAAACCCATTAATAATGGGTAAGGATAGATTTTGCTCAGATATCAGAAAATATTTTATCACATGGAAATATTTACTTGACAATATTTTTGAAATAATTTGTCATAAAATGACATATGACAAGCTATGCTGGGCTTAATTGCCCGTTTTCTCCATAACTGTTCATATTTTGGTTTGTTAAAAACCTAAAGCTTGAATAATCAAACTTTTCATGCGCAGTCGTCTTCCAAATCTTTAATGCCACAGTTAATAAAGATTTATTATTTCATATAAACATTTTTATTTGTTTGAATTCCATATATACCACTAGATTGTATCATTAGTTTAACAACAGTTGAAATTCTTTTACAGAATAAAAATTTAAAATATGCTTGAAATTGATTAATAATAAAATATGAAGGAATTGTCAAAATTGTTTCAGTTTGGAATGCAGTTATGTTTTTAGAAGCTGAAGCCATCTTTGCACTGTTATGTTAAATTATTTTCAGTATTTATACTTCTTGAATATCCACAACTGAGACTCTGAGTTGCAAATCAAGACACATGCTTCAGCTATCCATGACATCTACTGGACAAACAGCAAAATGTATAATAATGTTTATTAGTCAATGAAAACATGCCGGCTATCAGTTAGTGATTATTTATTATGACACACACATATTGTCAGGAAAAATAAAAAAGCTTGTGTGTTTCTGGTATTTTATGCAAGAATTTATTTAAAGAGGGTTTTTTAGGTGAGTTGTACAAATTTAGCATGGTCATGGCACATATGTTTCCCAATGTGGCTTCCTTTAGCAGATTAACAGGATACTTTCTCACTGAGCAGATACTCCAGAGGAGTAATTGTCGTCAAAAAATATGCTGCTGCTAAACAGTTTCATGAAAATGCTTTAGCTTGTAACAGTGTTTTGTCCTTGATCCCCAGCTCCCAAAGAGATAGAAATACCCTGCCTAAGAAAGGATTAAGGTAACCTGTATTTTTGTTTAGTGTTTATTGTGCTTTGTTTAATCAGCATGTAGTCAAGCAAAATGACACATTTTGCACTTCGAAAAATTTTAAAAGAACTTCAACCAATGCTAAACAATGATGAAACACTGAAAAATGTGTTTGCAGAGACACACCCACCAAACTTGCAGCAACTAATTGTCCGAAGCTCCCTAAAGTGAACCAACACAATATGGCACATCTCCCTGCCTACAGAAAAGATGTAAAAAGTGTCCTTAAATTTTTGATACAGATTGTGAAGTTACAGTATACCACACTGCTGACTAAAACATGATCCTGTTAATGTAGTCTACCTAATTCTCTGTATGAAATGTCCCAACACTGAACTCAATGTGGGACAAACAGGACAAACACTCCACCAAAGTATGAACTTACACAATTTCCACATTAAGCATGCAACAGAGATATTCCTGTAGCAGTTCACTTCAGCAGCCATGGACACTGTGTGAGGGACTTTAAAGTCACAGTGCTTATGGGCAACCTCAGAACACAGCAAGAGAGAAAAGAATGGGAAGTTAAACTCATGCTAAAATTTAACACATTACAATAATAAATATTGTTAATATTAAATAGAGATAAGATTTTTATGGCCAGATATGAGGACTGTTTGCATCTCTCAGACTGACAGAGACAACCTGACTGCAGATCCACATTGTATGGAAAAACTAATCAGACTCTTCAAAAGACTTTGTGGACAGTTATCTTATCCAAAGATCTTGACTACACATTGTTCTCCTCTCTTGCTAAATGAATCTTAGCCTGGAGAGGTCTATTAAATTTTTACATCTAAGATGTCTCACTTAAAGGTTTTCCAATGCTGTATCTGTCCTAGTGTCTATATAAACATAGAACGGTCTAGTCTCTGTATTGCATCTCGCCTGAAGAAGGGGCCCGAGTTGCCTCGAAAGCTTGCATATTGTAATCTTTTTAGTTAGCCAATAAAAGGTGTCATTTTGCTTGACTTCTCACTACATTCATAATGGCTAACACAGTACAACACCCTTTTATCAGAATGTAATTTAAACCAAATAGATCTTTCCAGTTTTTGTCTGTTATGGCATTATCAAACTGATACAATAATATTGCAGTACTTTTTAATGAAGATTTTATGTTTACCCATATGATTGCATTAAAATACTCTGCAATCGAATGGGCAGTCATAAATTGTGAAATTAATAATAAACACTTCTAAAAAGGCTGTTAAAACTAATCATTGGACAGCATGTAAAGCTTTTACATAAGCTGTTGATTATTGGTAACATTAGAGGAGACATTTTTAAAAATTAAGTAGGCAGTTGTCGAAAGCAAAAGTGTTTTTTTATGTGCGTTACTCAGTCTTTAAATGAGAGGAAATAACTGCCAATAGTGTTATATTAAAATATTATAATAAAATATTCATTTAGAAATATTTTATTTATTTAGATTACTTTTTATTACATTTAGTTTGTAATGTAAATGATCAAAATATCTTATTTTCCTTCTTTACATAAAGTCGTTATAGCCTGTGTTCATCAGAAGAAGAGAGTAAAGAAAGAAGACATTCTCATGCCATAGGGGCTGTTCCTGAAGCTGAATGCCCACCACAGCTGTCTTCACCCTCATCTGTGTCATTGAGCTCCACCGGAAAGGCGCCCTTCACAAACGTTGGTCAGTACTGGGGCATGGACTTACCTTTTTAATTCCCGAGTTGAGGTTGGATTGAGCTTTTTGTTTGACAAATAATAAATGTAATTTTTGTAGGCAATCCAATGTTTTAATTTAGAAAATTTTATTACAGTAGTATTTACAGGAAATGACTTCATGTTTATTTAATTCTAATTGAATGAGCAAACTGACACAATTGGTATATGTACTGTTCACTTTATTTTAAAATTCCCAGGTAATACTCTTTTCAGATGAAATATTGTTTTACTAATTGATATTGTATACTTTTGAAAAGACTTGAGTAATATGAGTATTTGCCAGTCTGAAGAGACTATATTTTCAATTATAAAATATATTTTCAATTTAAATTATATATTCAATGTATGCTTATTATTCTGAATGTGTATTATACTGCATTTACTTCAAAATAACATGTTTTTATTATATGATTTCTGCATAAGATAATTATAATCTCTATAATGTTGCTTTATACAGTTTTAAACACTCACTTATTTAAAAACAGTTGCTAATTTTGTTGCCTAAGTATGTCAGTTTATACGACTAGAAATCACTGGAGATGTCAAATTACCCATCTGTCTAGTGTATTTCCAGCACAGTTCCACACTTCTATAGAATCACATGCTTGCCCCTTTTTCTGACAGCTAGTAACATGCTGCCTAACAGAACTGACATTATATTATACAAAGGATTTGCAGGTACATCAATCTCAAACCTTATTTTTTATTTTTGTTCCATTTCACCATGATATACAAAATGCGACACACCAGACAGCCCAGCCTTTCTTCTGTTTGCAAGGTCCCAAGCACCTGTGTTTCTTATTCCTCATTACTGTGATATACAGATTGTACTTGTGGATGGGCACTGGTTGGTTGTCAGCTCTCATGCACACAAAACCAGAGTGAGTCACTGGACCAGTTGGACAGTGAGTCAGTACTGTGGCCTAACCTACGCTATAAAAGCAAACAAACACTCCAAGCAACTCTGTGAAAAGTAATAGTCAAGGGATGGACAAAAAAGATGTCTAAGTCACTGGACGTCCTTGGAGTCCAGTTAAATCCTTCATTAAGACTATGGTAAAGCTATAAATCTGCCTATAGAAACCTGTCCAGAAAAGTGCATGAGGAAAACTAGTGAGGGGGCCATCAACAGACATGTGGTATGTCTAAACGAGTTACAAGCTACAGTGGATGACATTGGAAAGACTGTGCATACAAGGCGCCTAGGTGTGCCATCAGTCATAGTTTCATTAGAGAGTGGTAAAGAGAAAGCTACTGTTTAAAAAAAAAAAAAAAAAAAAAAAAATACAACAACAACACATTTGATCTCTCAGATAGAGTTTGCAAGAAGTCATATGGGAGACCGTGAAGTCAACTGGAAAAAGAGACCAAAATTGAGCTTTTTTTGGCCATCATGCTAAACTCCATGTTTGGCATTAGCCCAACATTGCACATTATCAAAAACACACTATTGCTACAACAGAGCATGATAGTGGCAGCATCATGCTGTCGGGATGCTTCTCTGCAGCAGGATCGGAGTGGCATGTGAGGGTAGACGGTAAAATTAATGCAGACCAATACAGGGAAGTCCTGGAGGAAAACCTGATGCAGTCTGCAAATAATATGCACCTTGGAATAAAATTTTGTTTTCCAGCAAGACAACGATCCCAAATATAAAGCCAAAGCAACACAGGAATGGCTAAAATAACAATTTGGTGTGACCGAGTCAAAGTCCAGATCTCAATCAAATTGAGAATTTTAGGCTGAATTTGAAAAATGCTGTTCACTCACAAAGCTCAAGCAGTTTTGTAAAGAAGAATGGGGAAAATTGCAGTGGCCAGATGAGGAAAGCTGATAGGGACCTATCCACATAGAATCAAGGATGGAATTGCTACCAAAGACGCATCTACTAAATACTGACTTGAAGGGGATGAATATTTACGCTATCAGTTATTCTGTGTTTTCTATTTGTAATTAATTTAGATCACTTTGCAGAGAACTATTTCAAATTGACATTAAAGCATCTTTTTTGTGTTAATCAATGTCAGAAAAGTCAAATTCAATCCAGTATGATTCAATGTTGTATAACAATAAAATGTGGAAATTTCCAAGGGGTGAATTTTTTTATAGGCAGTGTAACATCAGCTTTAAAAATGTTGAAATTTATCCCTTAAATGTGATTGACATAATTGCCATAGGAACATACTCTGTCACTTGCTTTGTGGTCCATGCAATAGTGAACCACAGTCTGCGGTTTGTTAGTTTTGGGCCATTCAAATAACTGTAGTTTAATATCTGTGTAAATAATTGAATTCTTGTCTTAAATATGGACAAGCATGCATTTTCTACCTTACAGTTAAAGAAATGCTGGGAACATGGAAATTTTTCCTCTAGCAGAGCACTGACAGGAGTCCTAGTCCAAGCTATTTTATGTCATGTAAACTACCCACACAGATCACAGTGACCTAAATCTGCTAATTGTGCTATTGACCATGGCAAAAGTTTTGTTTTAAATTAACAAGTGGCACTATGGTTTCTCTTTATTGGGTTAAATGCATATTGCTTAAGTTAATAAGTGTCCACCTGCCCTTCTAGCCTGAAGTTAACTGTCAGCGTACTTACATAGGTCAAACAATTCATATAGAAAGTATTAGTTTCTTAAGCACACTTGTAACCATCAAATTCAAGCAGTTGTGGAACAAGCCCCGGACACAGACAGGCAGACATGTTATTTTTGCACCACTACACGTTTATTTACACTAACTATTATTTACACAGTCCTTAAGTGCACCACAAACCTCAAAGTCCAGGCCAACCACTCTACCTCTTCAGACCGCCTCCTTCTCTCTTTCTCCGACCTTGTCCTGCTTCCACCCGACTCCAGCCTTGAATGAAGGGAGGCAGCCCCTTTTATCCATACCCGGATGTGTTCCAGGTGTGCACCGGCAATCCTGCGGACACGCCCCAGTGTGGAGGAAGTGCCTGCTGTCCTCCCGGAAGCACTCCGGGTGTTCCCTCTCTTCTTCCCCCCAGCACTTCCTGGTGTGGCAGAAGTACTGGGGTCCAGGGTCCTTCAGGCAGGGGGACGCCCCCTGGCGGTGACCACGGGCCCCTACAGGGTTGGGCTTCCAAGCCCTGTACCCGTGGCCCCCAATACAACCAGGGCAGACGCCCCCTCGTGTTCTGGAGGAGGTATGAACCCTCCTCCTGTCTTCCTGGGCGTCCCGGCCGGGCATGAACCCCAGCCGGGCGCCACACAGTCTAGGAGAAAAATACTGTATGGTTTGCTTTAGAGGTGAAAGTAAGCTAAGCTAAAAAAAAAAGTTTTAAAATGAGGAGTCCATTTCAGATGCAGTCTTCCAACACTCCCCAGTAACTCCCAGCACACCCAGTTCCTCACACACCGGCAGACATTTATTGTAGTAAAATGAAAGAGCAGACTATTCAAATACATTACATATTAATTTCGAAAACTGACAAGTAATATTTGAAGGTGCAAAGTAAAGTTATTTTTATATTTCTCAATTCTTTAAACACTGTCTTTAATAACAAACTGTTCTAAATAGAGTAATTTAATGCCCTGGCTGTTATTCACTCAGTTTATAGTATCAGAGAGTTGAGTAAGGTACTACCTTGTTCTTAAAGTTCTGTTAGAACTGTTTTTGTCAAAGAATTTTTTAATGTTCTGATTAACGGTTAAAGTGAATGGGGTGGAAGTAATGGATCACATCCTATAGTGCCTGTCTTTTGTGTGTTAGAGTATTGGCATATTTGGAAGTTTCACAAAGCACATGCTGTCAGAGCAGATGATCATTTGTTAAAATAGTTGATCATTACATTAGTTAAATTTTAAATCTTTTTTTTATATAGGAGAAAAAAAACAATTCAGTCAGAGATACTCACACATAAGCAATACAGAGGTACAGCCATTGTGTTCCCAAAAATTGAAAAAAAAAAACATTGAAAAAATCCATTAAACTAAAAAACAAAACACACATACCACTTTCCCTGCTCATATATATGACAAAAAAGGCCCAGTTTCAAGCAAAGACCTAGCAAGCTACTGCATTTCATAACATTAATTCCCAGATTCTAAAAAATTCTTGAATCGTTCCTTGGAAGTAAAGTTTACATTTTTGCCTATTTAAAGTAATACAAGACATCATTTATCCATTGAGTTACAAGATGTGGATTAGGAGTTCCCCAGTTAAGGCATATAAGTCTTTATGCAAATACAAAGGACATCCCTATAGATCACTGCTCCGCAACCTTTTCTCACCTACGACACACCAAAGTTCTTCCTAGAATTTCCGCAGCACGTCAAAAGCTAAAATATATAGCAGTGGCGAAGGTGGGGGGGGGGTGGTCCGCTCCGAGCGGCAGCTATTTAGGGACGTCCAAACTACGGTAGTTTCCTCTTTTTTTTGTTCCTTGAGGAGGCGCAAAAAAAAAAATTTCTTTAAGCTTTGGGGCGTCACATTTTTCAACGCCCCGGTCAACATGATCTCCAGCTACGCCACTGATATATAGATATTAATTTAATACACAAATTTTACAATAAATTTTAATTTTTTATTATAAGTATACATTTATTATAAGTATACATACATAAAAACTATACTATATTTACTTTTATACAATCTTAATAATTATTATAACATAATGACTGATTAATGTGATACCTGCGCTTGTTTCAATGAACACAAAAGTTTTATATTCGGCTCAATATTTGACAGCGCAACCCGAAGTTCTTGGCCAAGATCTTTTAAACATGACCGCTTATCATTTTTAATTAACACAAGAGTTGTTTGTCTTTTTTGGCGTAATTGGGATGGTTTGAATTTAGATGACGATTTAGTTTACTGGGTGCCATTGCCTCGTTTGATAGCTGATCGCCGCAAATGATGCATTGTGGCTTTGGAGCCGTTTCGTCACCACACCACGAGAATCCATATCGAATGTAGTCTTCGTTGTACTTCCTTTTCACAATCTTCTTTGTTTTTTTTGCAACACTTGTGCTGGGTTCTTCATCATCTGTACATGAAGACGAATCTTTTCCACATAAAAATTTATCCATATTTAAAGGGATATAAAACTAAATATGAATCACACGAAGAATGTTAACCATACACAATTCAGCAACACAACTAATAGTAATGAATGATAACTACTGTCGCAAGACGAGTGAATGCGACGTAGCACGACTAATACGTCGGCTTGAATTGAATCTAGGTGTGGGCATGGAGCGCTCGGGCTATCAAAGCATACTACGGAGTTGTCTGGCGACTACGTAGGGCCTACGTCGTAGGCGACAGGCGATGGGATTTATTATTTCAGAGAAATGACACATAAAATTATTAAACCTTTAAAAGGCTATTTACGTGAATATTTCGTTGCACGTATTCTCGTTATTGTGTTTCTAAGGAGGACCGTTGAAATATTATTTAGTTAGAAAATTGTCTTATTTGACCGCGTCACACCTGTATCGGCTCAAGGCACACCAGTGTGCCGTGGCACACCGGTTGCGGAGCACTGCTATAGATAATCTATTAGATAATGTAATTCCATAATAATGGTACTGCAGATATTTTTAACGGTTTCAGAGTGATGATAGATAGATAGATAGATACTTTATTAATCCCAAGGGGAAATTCACATACATATACATATAGATCAAGGAAAATCTGAATGACATGCAGGATATTGTGGGATATTAAATATTGTCCTGAATATTCGCTGGTGACTGTGTTTGCTGAATACTTTCATTAAAATTCACCCCTGGAGCTTTAATCCAAAAGAATCTTTAAAGGAGCCCTCCCCCTTGGTAAGAAAGAATACTCCTTTGAACCTATGACGTAACAATAGTAAGATTTTTTTACTATTTACAAGGCATTTCTATCTTCTGCATGGAAGAAAAAAGTTGAAGGCATTTGCACAGAATAACAAAAATGACATTCCAGCTGTACCCTTTGCCGCAACTTCAAACAATAAAACGAGTCAGTCTCATACCATCATTTCATTGCACGGCTAATGCTTACTTCAAGGTTATTGCTAGCTTGTGCCCATTTGTATTTCGTGCGGTTATCATCACGTCTGTGTCTTTTATTGTTTGAAGCATAGTGGCACAGTCATTATCACTGCTGGTTCACACCACAGATCACATTTTTGGCCACAATAATCAGTCCAGAAAAGTTAGCAGATACTTCTCTAGCCCTCTGGGACAATTAAAACACCTTTGCATCATTATAAGCCACTCCAAACTGTTTGAGTTCTTCCTTCTCCATTGGCTTCAATGCATTTATGTAAAGTTCTACAAAGATTCCAATCATTTCTGTGATTTCACTGAACTCATGGAGAAATGAACTCCATCTAAATGTCATCTGTTCTAAAGCTTAAGGTCATTGGTACAACGGGTAAAGATGGTCAATAAATTTAAGATAAGGTTTAATGAAAAAAATCTGACGTCAAGGTCACGTAAAAAGAGGTGTCAGAATCAGGTAAAAGATCGGTAAACACCTGGGGCCAGCATTTGCGGATATTGTAAAGGTTAAAATAAGTAAAAGATCAAAGCACTGTTTTTTCCTTTGCATTGTAAGTTAAATTGGTGAAACGGAGTGAGAGCTGTAGGAATGCATTTGAGTTTTACACTGAAGGAGATGTCACATTTAAGAACTGTATTTGCTAAAATCTCAGACCTTCTTCAAGGACCCATAACAGATATGTTAAAGTCAAGTTTGGCTTGAGTTAGTAAAAGAGGATCCTACAAGAAGAAGCTGTTTGTGTCCTGTCACACCTTTGCTTCTATTTTTTGACGGAAACATGAAACGTGAATGTGCTCATTGGCTGGATCATAACCAAACTGTAAAGAGTAAACATAGATTTTTATATATATATACTTATTTGCAAAGTTAGGAAGTTGTTGTTTCAGTTCTTCACACCAGAGGGGGATCTAACAAAAATCTGCACTTTAATGTAAGAAATTATTATATGGCATGAATATGTTATACTTGCTTTTAGTCCCATTCTAAAGATGCAGGATTTTTGAAGAGTCTGAAAATAATACACAAAATATGTACAATGATACTAAGTACAAGCTAATACTATGTAGATTGGAAATTGCCTCTTTGGTAAAATATACCAATTTATCCCATGCTATTTCTTTAAAAGTAAAAACATAATTTGCTTTCGAATTTTTTTTGTTTATTTATAACTAAATCATTTCAATTTTATTGCCAGTGACTCCTACTGGAACAACAACTCCTCGAATGACACGCTCAAACAGCATTCCCACCCATGATGCAGCATTTGAACTATATGGTGGGTCTCAAATGGGAAGCACTCTGTCTCTTGCTGATCGATCCAAGGGTATGATTCGTTCTGGCTCCTTCCGGGACCCTGCTGATGATGGTGAGATTTTTTAAAAACTTGTGTCATACATACGCATTAATGCCTTTACATTGAAATCACAGAATAATCTCTTCATGAAAAATGTATTAAACTAAACAGGAGTAACATTTATTAATGGTTTTATCACATCAATTTATAAAAATATTTTCCTGGGGTGTCACACTGGCACAGTGGTTAGTGCTGTTCTCTCAATGCAGTGGAATCCTAGGTTCTAATCAGAGCTTGGATAATGTCTGTTTGGAGTTTGCTATCCATGTACCCCAGTTTTCCGCTGGCATCCAAAAAAAGTACGTTAAGTTAATTAGCAACTGTAAACTTGCCTAGAGTTAGTAAGTGTCAATATGTGCATGATAGATGAACTGCCATTCTGTTCAGGGCTGGGTCCTGACTTGCACCCAGTACTTCTGTAATAGATTTCAGCTTCTGTGACTCAGAATTTGATTAAGTAGGGTTGGCATGGAGGTGTAATTCTTCTGAATTGCCTACATGTATTTTGTAAACAAATAATTCTGAAATATCCACCAGTACACATTGGATGTAATGTTTCAATGTGGTTTAGAGATACCCTACAGTTATTTCACCAGGTGGACCTATAAAACTTGTTTATGAATTTGCTAAAATCATATGCCCCAATTAACCACCAATCCATACAGCCCATTCCATAGTTATGATCACAATAATTTGAACCCTCAGGTCTCTATTCATGTTACTTACTCAAGATGATACAAGTCAACATACTCGTCTCAAACATGCATGAAGGTAGCCAAATGCTGGCCTAAAGCACCACTTGTCTCTGCTCAGATATTCATCTCTTTCACATTCCCTTTCTGAAATTAATTTTGTGAAAATAGTTCTATAAAGACACTTCTTGTCACTACCACAATGCAATAAATTATTGTTTAGACCTTTTATTTTAGGTGCTGGCACAGTTTGCAAATTTTAGTGAAATGCTTCCTCAGTTCTTCATATTTGCTGTCAGTGTAACACATTATCTCTTACACCACTGTTAATTACATTTCAATTGCGTACATTCAAAGAAACTATTTGTAAAACAGAAAAGGTTGCCTGAATGTTCTGTGAAACACTGTTTTAGGCATAGCATGATGGATAAATGCAATAGATAAAAATGCCAAGTGCTCATTAACAGGATTTGTCAACTACTAGATGAAAAGTTGGAGAATGACTGTACAGACAGTGTTTCAGTGGCTTACAACACCATTGTCAATAGTTGGTGTTTTGTATCCTACATCTATGAATACAGTATCCATCCATCCATTTCCCAACCCGCTGAATCTGAACACAGGGTCACGGGGGTCTGCTGGAGCCAATCCCAGCCAACACTGGGTGCAAGGCAGGAACCAATCCCGGGCAGTGCGCCAGCCCACCGCAGGATGCACACACCCACACACCAAGCACACACCGTGCAGCCTGAATACAGTATATAAAACAAATTTACTAGAATTGTAATCCAAAATGTACACATCTGACAATAAATTAAGCATCTATGTAAATAGCCTTAATCAGACATTGAATCACTAAAATTTTTATTCTTCATTTACTCGGAGTGTTTGCTTTGCTTTGTCAGTTACTGCCACTTCTTAGAAACACAAAATAAATGGAATTCGAATAAATGCACTGAGGTGAATAATTTTTTAACAGAACTTTTGTAATTTTCTTATCTACACATGAACTAAAGTATTGCCTTTTCTCTTATTGTTTTTCAAAGTCCATGGCTCTGTTCTGTCCTTGGCATCCAGTGCTTCTTCAAACTATTCCTCGGTAAGTAGAGGCAAAAATTTTTTTTTTTTTTTGCAGAATAATCTTTGGTGATGAATTTTATGTTAATGGCCAGACCATTCGACCAGACCAGAATAGTCTTGTTCATATAATTTCCCGCATCTTTTTAATACATCCTGGTTTTCTATCTGCACAATTAAGTGAACACCATTAAAATGCTACCTAAAGCATAATGATGAAATGAAGGCTTCCTTGTGTAGAAACTGTTGTTCGCAGACAGACATTTTTCATTATTTTATTTGGGGGGGGTGGGGTTTTGGGTCTGTGTTGGGGGTGGGGCACAGTGTTTGTGCAGAGCCTACATGCTTCTACTTTCTTTTCTCATTCCTGCTTTCTCAGGCTGAGGAAAGGATACAGGGAGAGGTAAGTAAGATATTACATCATAGGTGTTGTATTTGTGGCATTTGTGATTAAAAACAAGATAGAAGAATTTGAAAAACTTACATTTTACTTTGATCTGTTTTAACTTTCATCCTTTGTGTAAAGCAAATCCGTAAATTGAGAAGGGAACTGGAGTCTTCACAAGAAAAGGTGGCCAGCTTGACGAACCAGCTTTCAGCCAATGTAAGTAGCACCAAATATTATGGTTGGGGACATTATAGTCGGAGAATAGAGCCTGTCTTCCAACAATCTATAATTAAGTAATGTGTCTCCTTTAGACTGCAGTAAATTTTTGCTGCATCTACATTTTAACTGGAAGCTTTGAGATTCCATGAATCTGAAATAGATGTTTCATGCTCATGATGCTAAACCTGACAAAATATATTTGAAGTAATACTACATACGAAAACCAAAAAAATACAGTAATTAAAATGTGTTCCCTTTCTTGACCTGTTTTAACTGAGGATGTCTTGGGAAATTTTGTCTTAGCAAGTAAAAACTGATGCTGAATATATCTAATATTGCAAGTAATCAAATAATTTACCTCATCAGTTGCCTTCTGGGTGGAAGAGGTGTTACTTTAATTTGCATCTGCACAGATCTGAAAATATTGTTGATAGCATGTGGAAGAAATTCTTTTAAGAGTGTGCAGTGATTTGGAGATTTTTTTTTTTTTTTTTTGTTCTTTATTTCGCCTTATACAATTTCTTGTATTAGGAATTTGTTAGTTTTCGCATACCCCTTGTGGTCAGAGCGCAGGGTCAGCCATTGTACAGCGCCCCTGGAGCAATTACAGGTTAAGGTCTTGCTCAAGGGCCCAGCAGAGTAGGATATCTTTTGGCAGTGACGGGGATTCGAACCGGCAAAATTTCCGTTTGTGTTGCAATATAAACAATAAATTCAATCTTAATGCACAGTGGTAACAGTGAATATCTTAACAATATTTTTTCCTCAGCATATTACAGCAGTGTGTTTTATTCCAGTCATGTGGCATACAATAATAACTTTATTACTTTGTAGTATATGAATATTTATAAAGTATGGGTTTGATCCATTCCCTGATATTTCAAAACCATTTACTCTTAAACTTTTGCACATGACTGACATGTAATTTTTTGGATAAAGTAAAGTAAGCAAGAAACATGGTGGTAATTAGATGAGTGAGTTGATAGGCGAGAGTCAAGTAGATGAATTAATTCCTGCCTTGTTAGTAATTTTATTTTTAATTTTTATTTTCATAGAATCTTTGTATGTGAAAATAAAATTAGTAGAAATCAGACTGATGAAATTCTTTATTTTAAATCCAAAACATACACAACCTCTTGATCTTTGTAATAGGTTCTGTGGTAATGAAATTGTTCAGGACAAGGTGTTGATAACGGTAGATCTCTTATAGGCTTGGATTGCTTCTAAGATAACAGTTGATTATACAATCAAAACCTGTCATGCGGAATATTTAAGTGTTCAGGCAGTTTTTTTTCATTTAATTTAAGTGTTCAATCTGTAACAGTCTGCATAAATGAGGGCAATATTTTAAAGCAGCTAATCAAGTTCCAATGAACTGTATGTTATTTCAGTCCTTTGGGGAAATTGGCAAGACTAAATATTTATGGGTTTTGAATATAGCCTGGGAGTGGGTGCAAAAGTATAAGTAGTGTGTGGATTTTCAGCTTTACTAGTGTATCAAAAATGAGCCACCAGCAGCTGACTTTTACAAAGTTCAACAGTGGTAACAAAAAGGACATAGCGTAATCCACAACTTACAGCACATTGTCATAGATGGGGTATGGCAGTCTGTGATCCCACCAAGTTCCACTTTGGTCAGTAAAACAACAGAATACATTAGATCTTGCTGAGAATTTCAGGCAGATGCTTGCAGTTTTGTCAGGTGAGTACAGTGGTGTACCTATTTGTAAAGGAGTTTTTCAGTAAGGTAATGTTTCATACTAAATGGATAGGTCTGGAATGATTCATGAAATGTGACAGTTAATTCAGCTTAATGCAGTGGCCTTGTCCATCACCAAATCACAACTCATCTGAGCAGCTCTGGTGTTAGTGGAATGAAATTCAGAGAGGAGACCCACTACATCATATTTTCACACTAGAGTTGTCATTTTTTTCTCTTCCTCTTTAGTGTGTCCAGACCCAATGAATGAGTTTTCTAAGTGCAAATGGAAGATGAAATGCCAACTTGTTATTTATGAATTGTATCTAATAAAGTGGGAATTCAGTTTTTTTATTATGCAGAAGAACTTCAGAGGAGAAGTAATCTTTGCTATTAATGAAAATTTAGCATATTGCTCACAGATATTTTGTTATTTAAATTTAAAGTTTACAGTTAATAAATCAGTAACAGTAAATAATGCTTAGCACCCCCATTTTCTCAGTAATGTTTCACTAAAGCGAATTCTGTAAATTGGCTCAGTTCGTGAGCTCAGGAAAAAAGTTTGTTTTGCTATAACAGAATAGCTGCCTGAAATCCTTGAGTTAATTTCTTAGTAGAGATAAGCTGAAATAAAATATTAGACATAGAACGGAGTCAGTGTATAGACAGTAACCTGTTGATTGAAATGCTTCCCATAAAAAATTGTGCTTATGTTCTTTCAAGCAGGCTAACCTAGTAGCTGCATTTGAGCAAAGTCTAGTCAATATGACCTCACGACTCCAGAGTTTATCTGCCAGTGCAGAACAGAAGGTAAGATCCAAATCCTTTGACTTAAAAAACACATCTTGTCAGTAAACCACCGCTTCAGCTATCTTCATAATATAATTTGCTAACTTTGAAAGGTTCTAACACTGTTATGGATTAAATACTAAGAAAAAAAAATCAGTACATTTTATTTAAAGGTGTTTTATATCATACTCTCCTTTTCTTTACATATGATAATAATTACTATTACCACCAACTATTCACTGTATCGTTTGATAATCAATATTTATATTTTTAATTTCTTCAAGAAAACCACCACACTGTGCTATGGACATTTTACTTCCAGAGCAACTAATATATAACTAATATCATACTGTTAAGGTTGGCCCACACCTAATGTTTTCTTCTTTCTGTTTGACAATCACTTATATTCTTTTTTTTCTTTTTTTTATGCCTTTGCCAGTCAGGTACCCAAAAAAAAAAATATTGACAACATGTCACAGGGATCTTTACAGCTGACTGCCAAGCAGAGAGCATCCCAGGCAATGCTCAGGCCACTACCTCAAAGTTTATACAATTAATTAGGTCATGATATGACTTCAGAAAGAAATCAGTTTAGCCTCCTATTCCCTAGGCAGTGGTATGTTCCACTTTTGGCTAAAAAAAGAATGGATGATGATCTTTGTTTAAATCATATTGAAACACTTTGCAGCATCATAACCATAAAGTTTAAAGTTAAAAGCATTTTCATCATTATAGTCTAAAAATGCATGTATAAACATCAATGCCATGTATGAAACACAGTGCAACAGCATGAAGGTTTAAAGTACTTTTCTTTAACCGAGTACCCAATAAGGGCACTCTTCACTCAGTTCTTTGCAACAAAAAAAAAGTGTTTTCAACTTGTATTTCATCATTTGCAGATCAGATATTTTCCAGTATGTTATTTGTGCATTTTGTTTTTCAGGACAGTGAGTTAAATGATTTACGGGAGACCATTGAAATACTAAAGGCAAAGAATCTAGAGGCTCAAGCAGTAATTCAGGGAGCCCTGAATAACCCTGATACTACACCTAAAGGTATTTCTTGAGTTACTCATACTATATAAATATAAAATATATTGAATTCTACAAGTTTAGAACTTTTACACACTAGCTCTTGCTTTAATTTTTACTGGTAATAACTTTAGTTATAATTAGTTAAAGCAGGCTTGTGAGTGACATTATTTGAAATATTTTCATATTTTAAGCATCTTTAGCTCCAAATTGAAATCTGAGGGAGGGAACACAAGGAATCTTTAAGAGAATAGGTTTAGTCCTACATGACCATATCTTGTAACAGTGCCAGTAAAATCTTTTCTCTTTTGATTTTGATTATACCATTCATCTAGACATTTACCTCTCGGTAGAATAACTCTATAGCTATAGACTTGTCAACTAAAGATGTGGAACCTATAAACCAAAAAGAAAATAAAATCATCCAGATAAAATATGCATAGTAGTTATAGTCACTAACGCTTTGACAATGGTTGAACCACGGAATTTTTAGATACATTGTAAATATAGTAAAACATCTCATTCAGAAGCATGTTTCCCTAATAAAATAGTAGTCATTGTAAATATAGTAAATATAGTTTCAGAAATTTTCCCTAATAAAACAACAGTTCTAACAAAGACAAATATATGTTTGCAGAGAAAAAGGACAAGTAATTTGTTTTGTTATGTGAACAATGAAGCTCAAAGGTTAGCTTTCAAAAATATTTCAAAATCAGAAGCAAGTATTATAAATGTACAGGGACCCATAAAAATTACAGTTAAAAGCACATATAACCAAGTAGGGGTGCGCGATATTGGGTGGGGGGGGGGGGGGGGGAATCTCGATATTTTCTGGTACTTTGACGATAACGATAATTCCAAGATATTCTGCATCCTTTAAACATGTGTTTGTAAGTCTTATTAAGATCTAGCTTGGTCTTGGTAATAGAAAATTAATTGTAGTTTAATGAAACAGTTAAGGAAAACAGGTCTTATTTATTTAATTAAAACTGAAGTTAAACACCCGGGTCCATTCTGTGTGGAGTTTGTGTGCTCTCTCCGCGTTCGCATGGGTTTTTGCTGGGGGCTCCGGTTTCCTCCCACAGTCCAAAAGTGTGCAGGGTAGGCTGATTGGCGAGTCTAAATTTACCCTGTAATTGTGTGAGTGTGGCTGTGTGAGTGTGTGCACCCTGTGGTGTGTTGGCGCCCGCCCAGGGTTGGTTCCTGCCTGCACCTGTTGTTCCCGGGACAGGCTCTGCCTACCCCCGCGACCCCAGTTGGGATTAAGCGGTTATGATGATGGATGGGGGGATGGATGAAATAAAACAAAAACATTAAATTCACCAGTGAACTTATTACAGTGTGTATTATAGTACATAACTGAACAGTGGCCTACAGGATGTACACAATCATTTGCACTGAGACCAACAAAACTATTAAAATGAGAGCACCTACTATTCATGTAAACAAGCTATAAATGCACAGGGAATAAAATACCTGAACCTCACAATTACAGGCCATGAACTGAACATGTGTGGTATGCAAGCAAGAACAAATCTAACATACTGTACTATACTGTAAACATCCAGTGAATACTGCAGAAGTAGTATGTGTAAACAAGTTTTACACAAACTAACACTATTAAAGAAATTACTAACTTCCTTTGTCCAATATTGCACAAAGTTATGAGTTTTGAGAAGGTTATGAGAACTGTAAAATTCTAACGGAGAAACTTCAAGTTGTATGACAGGAACACCAGCCTGTCCACAGCATCTGACTTCAAAACCGCACAGTTACATGTTACAACATTTACTCCGGAGCTGAAAGCCCTCTCAGAAGCACTGCTTGAGGCAAGAATGCACCGGTACTTTTTTGCTAGTTTCCCCAATCTGGGGAAATTTACTTCTTGTGTTTTCCACCACTCAAGTGGATTTACCTCACTGTTCAAAACCAAACCACTGCCATGCGAGTGAGAATGAACCACGTCTGGCAATTAACACTGACGATATAAAGGTCGAGGCTGTTTTATCATCTGGCGCGGTTTGTTCACTTATTTTGAGGCAACAAGCGACGCTAACTTGCGGCTTGCTGGACGTGCACGCCTATGCAACTTGCTTTGCGCACGTGCAGTGGTCTATACTGTTGCATTAGTGAATGAACTCTGTTTGTTTTTTTTTTTTTTTGTTTTTTTTTTGCAAAGCCAGTTACATACTCGATAATTTAATCTCGCACATCGTTAAAACAGCAATTAAGATAATTGTAAACGATGTATATCGCACACGCCTATATCAAGTCACATTGAGCCCAAAAGCAAATTAAAAAAAAGAGACTTTTTTTTAGTTATTTCTCTTCTCTTTTCTCATTTTCAACCTCTTTTATCAACTTTTCACAGAGCTGCGCATAAAACGGCAAAATTCGTCAGACAGCATATCCAGCCTGAATAGCATCACAAGCCACTCAAGTATTGGTAGCTGTAAAGATGCTGATGCCAAGAAGAAAAAGAAGAAAAGTTGGGTAGGTGTAAAACCATCTACAGTTGCTCTAGCCAAATCCGTGCCCCAGGCCACAACAGGCTTTGGACGTTTAAGTTTTTTTTTTATTATTATTGTTTTCATCTTATGATAGTTGAATATTTATATAAACAACTATTTACTTTAAAGGAATTCATGGAACTTTTGTGAAATTAATCAATCATGATATAAAATTTACTGTATGAGCTTTATGTTGAACAGGAAATGGGCAAGACCTAGTAGTGTGTGTGAATCTGTGGTCTCTTGCTCTCAATTATATGTCCATGGAAACTAGCCTACAATTATGGAGTCTTCATTATTTTTGTTTATTTTCACTCTCTTTTTTGAAGATTTTTTCTCACATGCACAGTTTGTGAATCAGGGTTGCATCAACTGAAGATCTGTTGTTTTATTGAACTATTGTCATTTCATTTATTTATTTATGGAGTAATTAGAATGTTGCAAGGGTAACTGTCAGTATTTGTGGCATAAAAATTGTACTTTTAATATTTATATATAGCTATTAATATGTATATGTTCTAACAGCAAACAACTCTGAAGTAAAAAAGCCTCCTGTAGTTAATTATACAGGAACTGGTGTTTTGAAATTACATTGCAATTTAATAAAGTAAAAGGGAATTTTAGGCAGGGTAGTGAATTCAAAGCTTGCTTATTAAAATAAATGGTCAACGTGTGTTTGAAAGTGCCTATCTGTTGAGAGGGCTAGCCCGAACACCAACAGACAGACACCGCAGTTCTAGAAAACACATTAAAGTCCCGCACACACACAGTGCTCCCGCACCAGTCACCCTTACACAGGCCTTTAAACGTCCGTGGACCGTCTTTCTTCCTCTCACTGGAGCTTCGTCCTCCTCCTGCACCTGACTCTGGCTCCTCGACTGTAGGAAGGCGGCCCCTTTTATAATCACCCGGATGTGCTCCAGGTGCTCGCTGACGTTCTTCCGGTGGCACTTCCTGGTGTGGTGGAAGTGCCGCATGAGCACCCGGAAGCACTCCAGGCATCCCTGGAAGGTCCTTCATCACCCCTCCCAGGTGTGGTGGAAGTTCAGATATCCTGGTCTCTGAGGCTCGGGGCGCCCCCTGGTGGAGGCCATGAACCCCAATGGGTTTGAGCCTCCACGCTCCATTCCAGGGCGGTTTCCCCCTTGTGGCCCGGGGGACGTATAGTCTGCCTCCCGGTCCTTACAGGTGTCTCAGCTGGGTCTGACCCCCAGCCTCCTGCCAAACTATGTAATCTACTATGAATTATTATTATTTTTATGCACTCAGATTCTAAAATGCACCAAGCTGACACTTACTGAAGCAGCAAGTTCCATTCTTTACTGAGCTATTGTTGACTGCTGTTTCCTAAAATCTCAAGTTATGAGTGTGCTTTGGTTCTGGAAGTAAAGGAGACCTAAAGTTTTAGGTGGACCTCTTAAAGTATCAACAACTACAATGAACAACAAAAAAAGGTTTATTTTAAGTTTTATTATCATATAAATGTTTTCTATAATATTAATATTTATCCACTCATGT
The DNA here is from genome assembly GCF_900747795.2 of Erpetoichthys calabaricus. NCBI lineage: Eukaryota > Metazoa > Chordata > Cladistia > Polypteriformes > Polypteridae > Erpetoichthys > Erpetoichthys calabaricus. Next base: position 79,762,415 of record NC_041396.2, on the reverse strand, counting down.
AGGATTATTAATGATGTAAAATACATAAAGATCTTCAGGTATTATGTTAACAAAGGTTGCCTCACATATCCAGGTTCCCAATCTAGTCACTAATCAGTAGAGTTTTTCATGTTCTCCCCAGCTTTGTATTCATGTACAATGTGTAAAATTACTTTTCAATTACTCTAGTTTTCTTACATGCCCAGATGATTGATATTTTAGATTAATTAGCAACTCTGAGTTGGCCTTATGCATATGTCAGTGGGCATGACTTCCCTTTAAAAGACACGTTATGTTTTAATTCATACCTTGTGTTTAGTTCTGCCAGGATAGATGTTGGCTGCCCACACTCTAGTAAGTGGCTTCCGAAAGTAATTCAATAAATATTGATTTTCCAATATAATATAATAACATAAAATATTTATATCTCTGGGCTGGCTTGATTTGTAACCACTAGGGGGACCCTATGTTTACTCTAGTGATAATATTCAAATGAAAATCCTATTTACCTATTACTACTGTATTCCGCTAGTGGAAATGATTGTGTATAAATAAAGCATGCTGTAAATATGTTCTTTTTGGCCTGGCCTGACCTTGGATTCATGGTTAGACAGTTGATCAATTTTGGAGAACAGGGGTATAATGAAAGGGGTTTAAAATGCAAGTGACTGGTAAGACTTAGAGAGGGGTGTATAATTTTTACAGTTAGGGATCAATAAATCAGTTAATACAGCCTAAAAAAAGTTTGTTTTGGATTGTACTGTTCATTTTTTTCAATGAATTTGAATTTTAACAGTTTTTTTACCACACTGAAATTAAATCCATGCAGGGAGGGAAAGAGAAAGGGAGAGATGGATTGACACAGATAAATGCAGGCATTGCATGCAGAACCGAAGAATGGATGGATGCATGGATGAAACAATGGTTTTTAATCAGGGTACTCTGTACCCACTGCAGTGTTTTAATCTGGGTTATTTATTGTAAATGGACTATCACATCAGTGATTAAATAATACAGTAGTTTCATGTACTGTAAACTTGAACAGTGTCTCAGTGACAGTGACTGCTAGTAGTCTCTCATATGCCTGTACTGGATATGCTGTGTGGTATACCAGCAGTCAAAATCTAATTGTATTTGTTTTATGTGATTTTTTAATTGTGTACTAGATACTGCATTAAAGCAGGCTCAGACCACTTTTACACAGTCTGCCAAGAACTGATGTGTTTTCCATGACTTTCTGTGCATCTCCCAAAATTATGACATTTCATTCAGATTTGTTCTTGTTATTGGCACTCCCACATGACAGCTGCCAGTGAAATCAGTTGTAGTAAGTCACTACAAAATGAAAAAACGTTGTTTCGTGGAACCTTTGCCTGGCAGTTTGTTTTTTGTACGGAATTTTCATTATTTTATTTGGTTCCTAAAACCATTGGTGCTTTGAATGGTACACATTGTGATGGTGTTGCTGTGATTGTTTTATGGTGTCATTTACATAATTGTGTAATATAATTTTTGGTTATATTTCTCTGTAGTGTGTACATAAATGAAATATCCAGGATTATTTTCTTTAGCTACTGTATAGTCAGTTTAACATTCTGCTGGTATTTTTATAAATATTAATTTATAGTTCATCTTAGTTAGTTTTGTCCTTATGTTAAAGTGCACAAATTTAAATTTTGGAATCTGCTGTGTTACCATTTTCTACCTTGTATGTGTTTTTGTGTAAACATCCCACAAGGAATAACAAGTATGACTCTGATCTTTTCCACTTCATGCCTCCCCGATCTTTTTTTGCAGGTGTTTGAGGTGAGTCTCTCTCTCTCTCTCTCTCTCTCTCAAACCCAACTTCCCTTTAGCCAGTGGCAAGAGTCATACATAGACATTTCAAGAGTCTTCATCATTTAGTAAAACACCCCTCAATTGTGATTAGATAGCTAATTTCAGTCAACAATGGTGATATTAAAATTAATTTGTAGAAGTTACCTGCCAAAGGAACTGCTGTTTCAAGTACATTTATACTGTTATTTGTGGGGTGTTTTACTGCACCGTTAGTCATTTACATATGCAACACCAGATCATCAGTTACATGTTCAGTGTGATATTTTGTTGCAGATTTCCAAGATTTGAAATTCAACACTGACTTCAGGCTAGTCTTCTTTTTGAGATTTAATCATACATAAACCCACTTCATGTAAAATACTGGTAATACAATTGAAATGTAGTGCCAGCATTCTACATTAAACTGAACGTCATACATTGATGGAGCTCTTCTATCAAATTCCAGTTATATAAGTTGTGGAGAAATGATCAGTTTTTCTATTCTGCTTTTTATGACTATGTAAATAACATAATGCTGGTTTTATAATTCTTAACTGTTCCTTATAAGTGCAATTCTAGGCTTTAACATGGTTTGTTATGAGAGTGCACAAGTGAAAAACTGACACTAACAGCAGAAACTCAGATTCGTTTTTTTCACAGTGACAGTGCACAGCTATAGAAGGGTACCTGCAGGCACATTAATAAGGTCATTCCTGTCTCAGAGACAACTGGCTGATTACCCAGTATAATACAGTATGTAGTGCAGAAAGTCAATCACTCCGTTGTCTCATTATGTTTTTATTATTAATTTATATTACATAGGATGCTCTAACATCTAAAAACAAACAGTTATTCAATGATCAAGGTAAACTCTCTTGACATTTATTTACATTATACAGTATATACATGCAGTGTGATAATTTATTTCCTGGAACAAATCTCTGGGGAAAAAAATGTGTGTGTATCTGTGCACTAGCAGCTACTGTCACCTTCAAAGTAATCTCCTTCTACAGTTATGCATTTAGTTAGGCGACTCTGCAATTGTTGTAAACATATTTAGAAACCTGTTTCTGGAATACTCTTGAGTTTCTTTGTCACATTACACTGAATGTCAGAAATGTTTCAAAATCTTCATCCTTTCATGGCAGTTTTTACTTTTGGGAACAGCCAGAAGTTACAAGGGGCTAAGGCAGGTAAATAGAATGGATGATCCAATTTGGTTATTGATTTCATAGCCTGGAAGTCGCAAACACTGAGCACATCATAGCATGGGACATTGTCATAATAGATGTCCCATCTCTCAGGCCACTGCCCAGAACTTGTCCTTTAAACAGACTTTTGTAATCTTTTCAGCACTTCTAAATAGCATTGTTGGTTGACTGTTTATTTGTCACACCTCTTAAATATAATATGTTTCACATATGCATAGTCTGCTTGGTAGACATCTGATATGACAGCAATAAATAGATACAGAGTCAAATCCTATTTCAGGTAGTAATGACCAGACAGATTGTATTTTCAATGAAAAAACAAATATTGGTGATAATAGTAGTATTTATGTTAAGAGAACATTTAAAGTTAGTGCTCACAAAGTGACTCTACAGTGAAGCTTCAATATATAATTATTAACATAAAGCAAAGTACTGCTAAGCTAATTATTATTTAGAATAGAATTAATGGCTGCGGTGGGTTGGCACCCTGCCCAGGATTGGTTCCCTGCCTTGTGCCCTGTGTTGGCTGGGATTGGCTCCAGCAGACCCCCGTGACCCTGTGTTTGGATTCAGCGGGTTGGAAAATGGATGGATGGATAGAATTAATGGCTGCAAAAAAAAAAAAAACATTGAAGTCTGTTCTCTCTGTAATTCGTGTCTTTGCACCAAAGGCTGATCTTAATAAGACTATTAAAGCAGTGTGACAGGCTGTTTTTCTATTTATAGATTTGTTTTCTAAAACCTTCCCTGAACTACAAACATTAACGATGAGGTCTGTGTTGATTACTTAGATTTCAGCCTGTCTTGGACAGATAGCAAAGCTAGACTTTAACATTTTCTTTTTTAGTACAAAATTTGTTTTAACACTATTGGAAGAGGTATGCACCAGACATATTTAAGTCTTGACTAAATATGTTTTTTGTGGCTTAACTCCAACTTTTTTTAATATGTCTGTAGTTAAATGATGATTCTGATGTGAACAATCAGACTTGGATTCATGCAACCTTTCCCTTTGGATCCATGAAACCTTTTCCCCCACCCTCTCCTGTCTTTAACCTTTGTACAACGTCTAACATCATCCTGAAGTTAATATCACATTGACTTATAGAAAAAATCTTTACTGATTTTTTTTTTTTTTTCTCACCTCCACAGTTGCGAAGTTCCTTTAACAAAGCATTCAGCATAAAGAAGGGCCCAAAATCAGCATCATCATATTCTGATATTGAGGAAATTGCGACGCCTGACTCTTCTGCACCTTCTTCTCCAAAGCTGACTCATGAAGGGAATGACATCAATCCACCCCTTAAACCACCCTTGTCCCCTGCATCCTCTGTGTACGTGTAACTGATATTGATAGAAGTAGCTCAATCTTGAACAAAAGTTGGAAGGAGAGCGGAGTCTTCTTGGAAGAGCAGCGACTATCCTATTTCACATTTTAAAAAATTTATTACTGCTGAAAAAGAATTTGTTTTAGCCTTGGTCTTCCACTGTGCAAGTAGTTTCATTGTTATGACACTAAGCATAATTTGTTTAAAAATAAATATAATGTAAATGCTTTATCAACTTACAAAGTAAACAGTTGTATCTGTACCATTCATCTTTGACACAATGATTAGTGCTGCTGTCTCACTGATCCAGGTATCTTGAATTAAATACCACACCAGGTTGTTGTCGGTGTAGAGTTAAACCACATTCTGCTCATGTGGATTTTCCTTAATACACCATACATAGTGAAAATCAATATTCTTTATTATTTACAAGCTTAGAGACTTTCTTGTAAAACATTTCACAAGGTCACTCTAATGCTACATTACATCTCCACTGATACCTTGAAAGTTATTTCCAAATGCAATAACTTCTGATATATTAAAGTAATAATAAGCTGTGTAGTGTCTAACATCCAGCAAGACAAGTGGAAATACAAGGTTAAAATGACATAAGAAGTTCTGAATGGCTTTTTGTTTGTTCAGGATCCCTGAGGTAAAGGAGGAACCAGAAAATGAGGAAAAGGTGGTTTCTGAGCTACGTTCAGAACTTTGGGAAAAAGAAATGAAGCTAACTGATATCCGACTAGAGGCACTGAACTCTGCCCATCAGCTAGAGCAACTACAGGAAGCAATGGATAACATGCAGGTAAAGCATGCACTAGTAGAAACTTGTGGAAAGTAATTGCTTTAAATATAAATAAAACAAAATGTTTAATGGTCTCCTTGTTTAACCAGGTTGGCTATTATTTTCTCTTTTTTTGTGATCTTGTGCATCCTTAGAGGGAAGACAAACTATTTTGTTGTCTACCAACAATTAACATCTTCAGCCTCCATTTTGACTTTATCTTTCCCTTACCTCTTATAGTGTCCACTAATTCACCCAGTCATTCTCTGTCTTTCACTCCAGTTAGTATTTTACACCACTTAACTTACTGTCTTCACTGTAGGCCTTCTTCTAAGTTCTTCATTTGTTTTTCTCTCCCTTACTAAAACTCATTTACACAAACACAGCCTATCCTGAGAGATAGTGTAAAAGAGATATAGTGTAATAGAACCATTTAAACTTTAACACATTTGAAACGACATGTAAATATATTCCAGTTTTCTCTGGAATCTCAAAATTGCAGTGAGGTGTTCAATGTTGTGGTTTAGCTTTGTACTTGCTACTAAATAAAATGTATGTGATATTCTTGAATAAACTTTTAAAGTATCTGAATATTTATCCTTTAATATTAGCACAATTTGAACAGTTTCTGATAGTTGAATGTATTGTTAAATGTCTTGTAGTTTCTAGCACTGTGTGGATGCTCTTTCTATTTAATTTATGTATTTTTTCTTGTCTTTGTAAACAATAGTTTTCTCATATATATCCTCTATAAATATGAACTTAAACATGTGAATTGTGAGATAGTCATTAATATGAAAACTTAATAGCATTTTAAAGTGCTTCTACATTATTAGCGTTGCAGTTAGCATTATGTAAATTTTCACATTATTATTGAATTTATTATAGATTAATTTATAATTATTAAATTAATTTTAATCTAACACCACTGTTTCTTTGTACAGATGACTGTAGAAAACCTGAAAGCTGAAAATGACCAGCTTAAGACTGGGACAAGTTTGGTTCCTAGCCTTGCCTCCACTTCTTCACTGTCACAGCCACAGGGTTTGACTACACTGTTAACTCCATCACCCTGGCAATCTATGTCCCTGCCACTCACGCAGTCCTTCAGCCTTAGTCTCAATGAATGTACAGGTAAAGGTTAGAAATATATGGCTATAATATCTAATATATTATGTGGGTGTTGTGTACCAGTGGCAGTTCTTTGTATGTAAGATGACAATTATTTATAGGATTATTAGGAGGCCTTCTTACTCCATTCGTGTCTGTTAAGGTACCTTTACTTACTGTGTATAAAGAACCATTATTTAATGGATCATAATGTACATGTGCTTTACACACTGGGTGGTGGGATGGAAAAATAGTGTCTATGTTTACCTTTTCCCCTGTATTGCAAGGTTTGACTACTTTGATTTATAAGAATTCATAGAATGTATGTGGTTACATTGTGAACATAAGGATTGCAGATATTTAGTAGCATGTATCAATATCAGCTACCTGAAACATGAAATGCAATACAGAAGCTAACAAATTAGCTTGGTTGTACTTAATACCTTTCAAAGCTGACATGACTTTCTTTTTCATTTAGCTTTACATACAAAAGCAGTTGCCAGAAACAGCAATATTCAAAGTCACATTCTCAGATTAAAGAGATCACAGCCTGGTGCACATGCACAAGTAAAATGTCCTCTTGCATGCTTTTTTCACTGTACAAGGACTTGAAAACTTTTGCTGTGCACATTTTTCCTTTTTATTTACTGCAAAGAATTTAACAAACCCTTGTAACTGCTGCCAGGTCAGTGTCTGAATGACGGAGCACATAGTAGAGTATATGAAATTTAAGTTTGTTGTAGGTTATTGTCCCTATCCATAAATAATCCCTCACTCTAACATCCATAAAAGCTCAAATAAATAAGCAAATCAAATTAAAAAAGAGAAAACAGGTGTACAATATTTTACATTTAAAAAGACTCAAGTAAGCCATTAACCACAGAAACAAAAACAAAAACTGACATTGGGATATCACAATAAACTTTCAAAAGGCTTCTCTGAATTCTTACATAAAAATACCTCTAAGGATTAAGTATATAAGAAACCCCTCAGAGGCTTTTTTACATCCACCTAAAGTAACACAATACTTTATACATGTTAAAAATAAACCTGCAAGAAAACCCTGCATGTACGGAAAGAATCATTGAAGATGATGAATGAAACAATAAATACCGTGTTGGCTGTTACTGTACATGACGTGCATGGATGTGAGTTTCATATTTTTAGGCCCCACTCCCAAAAATACAGTATATAATAAAGCTGTTATGGGGAGAGGTGTAAGATTATACTATTTGCCAATAAGTAGATTGTCTGCAGGCCTGCCCCAGTCCTCCTGCCAATGATATAAAAATATGTGAATAATATGTTTATTGTTGAGAGTTCACAGAAGCTGAGCTCTTTTTGCACCAAAACACTGGCCTCCCTTTCAGTCTGTCTGAAATGATTTCCAAAGACAGTGATAACTGGTAATGTTACAGAAGACCGATAGCAAGAATGAAAAACACCACTGGCAGCGTAAGGCATCCTTAGTCAATAAAGTTGCTGCACACTTTAACATCCTCCAGTTACAACAAATGCTTAATATTAGAAAAAGCTAAAACACAGAAGCAGAAAGGTACATAAAGAGTACTTATTTAATACTGGCACACCAGGGCTCATAATAATGATAACTTGAGAACTTTAGTTGTGTTTTTATAAATCATCAGATTATTCGTACTGTCAAAATTACTAGACCAACAAGAAATCCTGTGGCTTCTCTCAAGCAGATTTTACATTTTAACCATGATTTATTAGGAATATTTGTTTTTAAAAACACAAAGTAAAATTTACTAGAACTCAAGTATACATAACAAGTCAGTATTAAACCCTACCACATTGTATATTTTGATTAATCTGTCCTTCTGACTCACTTATATCAGTTCAAGGTCAATCAAAGTATGAGCTTATTTCAGCACAACACAGAAGCCAGTCCTGCAATGCATTCACGGCACACTCGCATATCTGTCTTAAATTACTTACTGTATATATACTGTATGTAGTTGTGATTCAACCCAGACCATGAGACAAACCTCCCAAAAATACGCGCTTTCCCCCCCTCCCCCAGTCTTTACCACAACACAATGCATCAACCAGCACAGACGGCTCACAGTCCTTTTCCCTTCTTTCTTCTCTCTTACTGCCGCCTTCACTCCTTTCCTGCAAGCTCCTTCCTCTGCCTCCCGACTCCAGCTCCCAGAATGGAGTAAGGCGGCCCCTGTTATATTGATATTATACCCGGCTGTGCTCCAGGTTCTCATTGATGGTCTTCCTGTAGCACTTCCTGGTGTGGTGGAAGTGCTGCATGGGCACCCGAAAGCACTCCGGGTGTACCTGGTTCCTGTTCCAGCAGCACTTCCTGGTGTGGTGGAAGTGCTGCAGTCCAGGGCTTAGCAAATGTTCAGGCGCCTCCACCGAGTTGAGCTTCCAAGCTCTGTTCCTGTGGCCCCAACACCCACCAGGGCGGCTGCCCTCTCATGTTCCAGAGGAGATACTGCTCCTCTTCCGGTCCTTCCACTCTCTGGGCGTTCTGGCTGGGCATGAGCCCCAGCTGTCCCCCCACAATATATATATATTCTCCTTTAATTTTTATGTGCTCAGTTTATGAACTTGCAACCACAATTTAAAAAAACTTACTTTTTTATGCATAGCCTAAGCCATTTGCCTCACTGTACCAAATACATTTAGGATAATTTGGTTATCTATTATGTATTGCTTTATTTTCATGAAAGATCCATGCTTTGTATTCCATATGGTATACTGTTATGTGTGAAGTGGGACAAATAAAAAATAATTTTACACTAAAAATCAAAAATGAAGTCAACTTTTTGTGATATGCCAGAATAGTAAAGATCAGTATTTTATCAACTGGGATGAAATAACGTAAACAAAACTTGATGAAAATTATGTATATTCATCTTTGCCACTTGTGCTACAGTTGTTGTGCAAATGTGTCCAAAAATATAAAATAATCATCTCTGTACAGCAAAATATACTAGAGATTTTGCTGAGAATTAAGTTTTCTACAACTGTACAGTGCTAATAGCTGTGTAACTTTCATTCAGATTGAGTGATTCAATTTTGAGTCATCACAGGCTTGCATCCTGATACACAATAACACAAAAATGATCAAATTGTTTTCAGGAATGCCTAAAACATTTGAAATTTTAACCCCATCAAATTTATGTCCCAGATTTAACATGCTGATGAGAAGAAACACAACACATGCCACTGAGCTGAAATTTAAACTTTCATTACTGAAATCTTTTGAAGTTACTAGCCATTAGCAGGCAGTGGGTGTTGTGATCAAGGACATCCGTATAGTGCACTATAGAAATATGATCAGGATGCCAGGGCAACAGCTACAAAGCAATATTCATTCTTCACAAAAGTTGTGATTATTGCAGCTGTGTTTGACCTGCATTGTCCTGCAGGAGGGTCCATTTGTATAGGTGGTGTGAGCATAGGGTCTCTTGCAGGTTCTTTTGCTCAGAGGCCAGCAGCATGGAACCTGTCAGTATCTCTTCTGTCACTGATTTCAATTTTTGTATGTGCTGGTAGTATCAGAAGCAGTATATATGGCAGACTTGAAATGATATCTGCGATGGAATTGTCAGTTGTGTCAGTCTTACTCCGGTGTTGTTATTCAGGGGCAACCAGATCTTGAATGTCTATTTGTCCTGCCAGTGGTCTGAAACCATGTATGCAGTTGTGACACAGTAGTGGGGCTTAATCCATAGTGCCTAGCAATACTGGCACATGATATATCTGTCTGTACCATGCCAATGACTCCATCACATTATAACAAAAGTAAAATAATAGAATACTGAATTACATACATAAAATTCAGGAATAATTTCATTAAAGTTGTGTGACTGAGTAAATATTGTGATTGGCTAAATTCAGCTGTGGAAATTTAATAGGTTTAACAAGTACATATTAACCCCTTAAACTATTAACTTAATTTTCTTAAACAGAATTGTCTCCCATGGATGCTGCAAGCCTGTCATCTCAGAAAGACGAGAATCGTTTGAGAGTGGTTGTTCGTGTGACTGACCATCATGTGTTCAGAGATGTGAGAATCTTTTTTTTTTCCTCATGACATTTTACACGGTATTGCTGCTTAAACAGTATAACAGTAGGTCATGTTTATAGTTACTAAATAATTAGTAGAAGATGAAGTAGTTCACTTCCTGAACAATCAGCAAAGGATAATTGTCAAAGTGCTAAGCTTTTGCAATATTTCTGTCAACTGAATATCCTTTAGCAAGTCAATCAAGATACTATCTTTCTTACTCCAAAGTTACTGGCATTATTATAACCAAAATCACTTATTAGTCTGCATTTTGGCTATTGTTACTAACTTATTTTACTATTAGGTTCATTAAGTACATTGTCCTGCGGTGGGTTGGCACCCTGCCCAGGATTGGTTCCCTGCCTTGTGCCCTGTGTTGGCTGGGATTGGCTCCAGCAGACCCCCGTGACCCTGTGTTCGGATTCAGCGGGTTGGAAAATGGTTGGATGGAAGTACATTGTAATTGGAGAACCTTAACTACTAATTTTATTTAATATATGAAGAATGTCATTTTTTATGTTTTACCTTCAGGAGGTCAAACAACAAGAGTTCTTTATTGGCTATGTGAAGTTCAGCAGCAAATCAGACTGGAGCTTTCTGGATTCACTGGTCTGTCAGGTTTTCAGGGTAATGTTTTGATTGTTTTATTCCATAAGTCAAAATATTTCAAGGTTCACTACATGACTCTGTACAAAAAATAAGCTAGAAGTCTTGATTCCTTCAAAAATGTATAATTAATCAACAGATATACCTTAATGGAAAATGAAAAGTGTTCAAGTTTTCATTAACTCACGAAGCAATTGTCTACATCACTGATTTACTTGTAGTAAACTTCAAGTTACATCTTACAGAATGGTGAATCACCCATCTCTTCACACCAAATTTAATCTTAGTTAAACATAATTCTGCAACTTCCTAGCAAAGGCAAATAACATCATCACTGTGATGGCCAGCCACATAAGCCTCAAATCCTCCTGGAACTCTCAAATCTCAATAGATGTTACAATTTTTAACAGCATCCTTCTGCTGTGATTTTTACAGGATATTATACAGGTCATCCCACCTGATCCACAGGTAAATCATTCCAGGACCCACTGCTCAGGACTTACATAAAAGCATAAGTAGTGAACACAAGGGCCGATAGAGTGCAGCTGGGTTTGCCTGGGCTTGAGTACACCATGCCTCAGCAGCATTAGCCTGTTGTTTCTTGTGCATATTTAGTAGATGCTAAATGTGTGGGGAAATTTCAGATGTTACTCTTTGAGGATATTGTGGATTATTTTTAATTTTGAACCACAGTGGTTTAAAACTGTGGATGTGGATAAGGCAGGTCAGTTGTTTTTAATAATTCATACTGATTACCCTGCCTAATAAATTACGCCTCTTAAACTAACTGTGCTGTTCATATAACTGACAGACACAGCATCAAATTTTTGATGGTATACCTAACATAGCTTTATACAGTTGTTGCCTTTTTTGTGACTAGCATGAAGCTTGGTGCTGGTTATTGTAAGTAAAAAAGACATTTAAAACTAAGCCTTTGGATATCTGGCCATGCTGATTACTTGTGTGCTAATTTTCAGGCACAATAGAAACACTGCTTCTGTGTGCTTCTTTTTCTTACATAGATTATGCCAAAAAAAACAAATCAACTTCTGTTTAGTTGCCTTGTGCATTTAATTGATAGAGCCTTATCTTACGTAGAACACTCTTGTCCTCACTCTTAATTGCCAATATAATTCTTCTTAATTCTTCTTGTGAAATTTGTTGTAATAGAGCTTGATAATTAAAATGTACTATTAAATTTGGTACTGAATGATTAAAAGAATAAAGGTGATTGCCAGTTTTATACATAATTTTAGTTTTGTAAGATTATTGATAAAGAATCTGTCTGACATATTGTTGTTTCACTCAAAATGGCTGAACTTTTAGAAGGCTTAGAGATCTTTTAAATCTTAATCTGTTATATACTCAAGAGTAGTGCATGCAATAATATGAAGAACAATTGTGTTAGTCTTATTTTTAAAGTTTGTAAGTCCAATTTTGTTTCACTCTTCTTAAGATCTCTCTCTATTCCATCACAGGATTACATTAAAAAGGTAGACCCTGCCTCGACCCTTGGCCTTTCCTCTGATTCAATTTACAGTTACAGCATCAACCATGGACGAAGGGTACTGGGAGCAGATGTCCCAGAAATGATGCCTTATCGGTGTATGGGCAAAGGAACTAGTTTTGTGGCAGTGGTACTGAAAGGTCAGTTTTCCTTTATAATGTGAGGTTAATGGAGGATTTGTAGTTTAGATGTTTTGTTAGTTGCACATATGCTCAATGATTTTTATATTAGATGATTATTCTCTTTAAGGGCATTTTGTTTGAATATAATCCAAGGAAAGATTTTAAGAGGTTTTGTAAAGTAAAATTTAGTTTTTGTAATATTAGAAGTAAGTTTTCTTTGTCCCAGTATAGGGAAGAGATGTACTGTATACAGTCTGTTTGAGATAAAGTTTTTGAAATGGTTTATAGTAGAATATATCATATTAAAATATGATGACCACATAACTACATCACAAACCTTGGTATATTTACATTTTAATGTGTAGTAAGTTAGTATATGGCAAAATGTGTCCTAATTTTTACTATAACTAAGTTAACTATTAAATATTGAATGTTACAAGCAGTTCAATAAAATATTACTTCTCTTTAAATTTAACTGTGTGGTTTCATCTTGAGTGACGTTACAATTTGGTGATTGCTTACAATTTTTAAACTTGGGCATGTTGTATGGCCAGTTTATTTTAGCTTGTAGATTAGCTTCAGATGGTCAAATTTTGTTTGTCAAAAGTTTAAATAATGTGTAAAGTATAACACTGAATTGGTAGCCTATATTTGTCATGTGTAGTGTACGTGATTTCTATGTGTGTGGTGTAGTACATAATTGATATAGATAATTTAATATGGTGTCAATTTAAAACATATGCACTATTAATTACTGTAATACATGTAATGATGTTACAAGTTTATCCCCGATCAGTATAATTCTCTTCTTAAATCATCTTCCTACACTTCTGCTGAGTGTGATAACACAGAATCAAAAATTTCTCAGTTTAAGTTTTGATTATGCAAATATGATTAAAAGAAGATTCGGCTGCCTCAAATCAAGAACAAAGCATATAAAACCGTCAAAAAACAAAAAGTTTCCTAGAGTACTGCTGTCCACTTAGATAACTCCAATCTAAACCTATGCTAAGATTTATCAGGTGGTTTAACCATCGTCATTGAGTGCTAAGGTAGACAGTTCACGTGCTATTTCAGCATCGTTATTTGAAATGAAGCAAAAATAAAGAATTAAATAGAGATGTAGTGTTTAAAAAAGGAGCAGTGATAGAAGTCACAAACAATTGATGAATGAAATAAAACACATGCTAATCTGTTGTAAAAGCATGGTAGATATATTAAGCAGAATGATGTTGTTTACATCATAGTGCTGTCTAGACCAAATTGCCACAAATAATAAAGTTTCTTGAAGTTTTATAGATGAAGTGTGACCAAAGTATTTTTTCCTTATCTGTTAAAGTCTATTCTTAGTTGCAGCCAAACAGAGACATGGAAATAGAATCAAAGTGGAAAAGAAAGTCTGAAAGTTTATGGAACTGCACACTAGAGAACCCAACTTCCACTGCTATAGAAAATAGTAACATCGGACAAGAGAAAATGAATCACGTGTAGCTCTCTGCCAGAAAGATCTTTTGAGAGCAAGTCAGTTTCCTGCACCTAACCCAGAAACGCATACAAGCAGAACTCCTTCAGATCTGACTGGAATTTTTCTTCCACAAGTTTTGCAGCTTTAATGTAAAAAATATTTTGAAACCTGTTAAACGTTTGCATTAGTCTGGTATGTGAGGGAGGCAGAAAAACAATAGAATATTGTAAAATTGTAATATAATTTCATGCTCTTAAAAAAGAGCAGCACGGTTGCTCAGTGGTAGTACTGCTGCCTTGCAGTAAGGAGACTTGGGTTCGTTTCCCGGGTCCTCCCTGCGTGGAGTTTCCATGTTCTCCCCATGTCTGCATGAGTTTTCTCCAGGTGTTCCAGTTTCCTCCCACAGTCCAAAGACATGCAGGTTAGGTGCATTGGTGATTCTAAATTGTCCCTAGTGTGTGTGCCCTGCCGCCTTGCCCAGGGATTTGTTCCTGCCTTGCGCCTTCTGCTGGCTGGGTTTGGTTCCAGCAGACCCCCGTGACCCTGTGTTAGGATATAGTGGGTTGGGTAATGGATGGATAGATGGATGCTCTTGAGAAATACATATTAAACCTGCCAGAGTTATTTCCAGTAACAAAGGTTTAGTCTCCGAGCCAACTTTTTCCGTCTTGCTGTGCAAGGGTTAATGCAGCTACAGTATTCAGGGCAATGCCCTTTTCCTTGAAACAGAATCTCAATCAATTGAATCAACCATGAAAATATATATTCAAATAGTGATTTCCTTTTGTGATGCATGGATGATCTGAACACACAAACATTAAAAAATATAGTAACAGACAGTCTTTGCAATGGAACATAACTCAAAAGTAAAATAAAAGAAAAAGCACATTTATCTATCAGAATATATTTATCGTGTGAATAATAAGATGATTAGAATATTCTGTCTTGTCCTCTGAACATATAGATAAGTTCATCTCAGATTTTACAAAGAATTGATAATGCTCTTAGAAAAAAAAGGTTTAAGATGAAGATAGCCAAACCATATTTAGTTATCCTATTAGGATATCACTGAATGTTTACTTTTGTTCACTCTTGGTTTAAATCTCAGTCTTGTTACTTCCTTCTGCCTTGCCTTTTTCTGTAGGTCTTAAGGAGAAGTGTGTGGACAGCCTTGTGTTTGAGACCCTGATCCCTAAGCCTATGATGCAACATTATATAAGCTTGCTGTTGAAACACCGCCGTCTTGTTCTTTCTGGTCCCAGTGGGACAGGTAAAACGTACCTTACCACACGACTGGCGGAGTATCTGGTGGAAAGATCAGGCCGCGATATAACTGAGGGTATTGCTGTCACCTACAACATGCACAAGCAGTCCTGCAAGGTAATTCGTATATAGAAACTATCGCATGATTCACCACCATTATCAATGAGACAATGAGTCCAAATATTGCTCAATGAAGATAGCTTTAAAGTCTTCACTACACAGCAAAATTGCTGTAATCTATAGTTTATTATCATGTTTAACAATAGGTAGGAACTGTATTGCTTTTCCATATGTTGAGATTTTTCAAGAATACTTGTATTCTTAGAAAGATGTAATAAAAATACCAGTTTTATAGAATTTGATTTATGTGTGCTTTATGTTATTTGTTATTAGATCAATGTCTTGAATGCATTTCCCTTGAATTCCTTCACTTTAAGTATGTGGTTCTCTGTTCACAAACTGAAAAATTGGAAGAAACAAGTATTGGGATACAGCTAATCAAAAATGGAAAAAAAATAGCTCTTGCTGCTATACTTCCAAATTGTTGTAACTGGTTTAAATAGTAATGTGATACATACTGTATGTTCATTAAGCTTGTTGATTACAAAAAGGGACTTTAACAAGAATGCAGAAGCACCTTATTCATTACAGGTGAACACTAAGGACCCGTTTATACTTCACGCTCAGAACATGTATGTGCACGCATCATGGCTGCCATGTATTCCCAGCATTCATTTGACGTGTACTCTGAGCACATCCTCAGAAATTAACATGACTTATGCACGAGTTGCAGTGCTAGCAAAATTCAGGAGGAGCAGTGTGCTGAAGTCTACATGTGACAGAAAGCCACTTTGAGGATTATACAGGATCGATATGCTATGCTTCAATGTTTGATGAATGGTTCAATGTGGTGAAGCAAAATGCCAACATACAAATGCATTTATGGTGTTTTAATATTCAAACGTTGCATATTCCCCAAAGTAATGACACAATACCTATCTTCTGTGCCTTTTTTTTTTTTTTTACACCTTCACAACAGCATCAGAATTGTTGGCAACGTATTTGAGCCACAGAGAAAAAAATTAAGGACACAATGAAAAGGTCTATTTTGTGATTTAAAGTTGAAATTTCGGCTTTAATCTCGAACTGTTCACTTTAATCTCATAGTTTACTTAAAGTAGATTGTCGTAAACGTTATCTTAAAACCGACCAAGTTGTTAATCGCTACATGCTTCTGAAGCTTCCTCCTGAACTGACAGCAGCAATAGATCACCACACAGAACACATTACATTTATGATATTCCAGCTCTCTGCACATTTGGAATCCTTAGATTTACACTTGCATGAAAGTGATATTATTTAAAGTATGCATGTTACATTTTACAGATAAGTCGTTAACTTCGTTTAAATAATGAATTCTGTTAATAATTGCATATGTGGGGGTGGCAGAGCAGTAGCACTGCTGCCTCGCAGGGAGTCACGTCCCTTGTGTTCCCTGCCTGGAGTTTGCATGTTTTCCTGGTGGGTTTCCACCTTGTGCTCCGGTTTCCTTCCAAAGACATGAAGGTTTGGAATTTGGTGACGCTAAAATGACGCTATTGTGTGTGTATGCTTGTTTTCACTTTGCGATGAGCTGATGCCCCGTCCGGGGATTGTTTCTGTCTCACGCCCGATGCTTTCTGGAATGGGCTCATCCCTGGATTGATGGATGTAATCATTAAATATCCTTTTCAGAGATATTGTAGCAAGGTGTCCTTGGAATTTAATAGATGTTTCAGGCAATTTACAACACAGCAAAGCCGAACATTTGATGATATTTCGCATTGCCACCTTGTGGAATCTTCCAGATTTACGTAAAGTACGCACACAAGTATAAACGGAACAATGCTTGCATAGCAGTAACATCCGCTGGAGCTTGTGTCGCGTGAAGTATAAACCCGGCCTAAGAGTAAATGTAAAGATGAAAGATTGTTAAATATTACAAAATAGATGTTGAAGATGGAATTTACTTTTTATGACAGTTAGAGAGCTAAAGCCAATGAAAAAGCATCCATTATGTGTGATATGGAACCTAAAATAATTTTTAAAAAAGTGTTCTTGATACATTCCTAGAGTGTCTTCATGATTTTTGTAGCTCTTCTGTTTATCACAAGGAGCAAGTATTATGCAAGTTCACAATAATGTTACCATATTTACTTTAATCTGGATGGCTGCTGACTTTTTGAAAATTTAAGTAGAGTAAAGGAAAGTTGGGTTGGATGCTGTTGTAAAATAACTTCCACATATTTAGACCTTTTCAGAGAGAATATTTTACACAAACGTTTTACTCAAAGACTATTAACGCTTGAAAGTAAATCCCTACTATTGTGTTATATAGAATTTTCTGATCAAAATATTTTCCATGAGATGATGCCTGTTGTAAATCGTATAATTGGTTTATTATTTTCAGGATCTGCAGCTTTATTTGTCTAACCTGGCCAATCAGATTGATCGGGAAACTAGCACAGGTGAAGTGCCCCTAGTAGTTATTCTAGATGACCTTAATGATGCTGGATCTATCAGTGAGCTGGTCAATGGAGCTTTGACGTGCAAATATCACAAATGGTAAGGGCATACAATTTTTATTTGTGTACAGGGCTGGCTATCTTAGGTTCTGTGACTGCTGCCATCTCATTTTAGATGTAGTACATGGCAACATTTACTCTTCAAGTATATTAGGATTAAGCTTTCTATCCTTGTTTGTGCTTCAAAATTAGTTGTTTGATAAATACTTCATATACATGATAAAGTGTAGTTTTGAGTGACATCACATATTCTTTGTTTCTGAAACTCATATAATCTTAGACTATTGTATCAGAGATGAAGGTAAATTCTGAGACAGTAATGTCATGGGATGCAGTGGATGGTAGGGAGTAATTTGCAATTGTTCCTAAACTCAAATTAAGCCAAAATGACAAAAATAATTAAATGTTAAGAAATGTTAATGATAGTTGAGAGAAGGGTATAGAGTCTTGGGAATACAATGATATAGAAGTAAATCACAGAATAACTAAACAAACTTCTCTCAGCCCTATTGGCCTGTCTACATAAGTATGCCCCAGACTGCTAGGTAGTGTGGCTGCTTGCTTGCCTGTCTAATGGTACCTTGTTGCACCAGTTCCTTCCTGCTTATTCCTTTCTTCTCTGTACTCTGGCTTCTCCTCCTTCCTCCAAACAGGTTCTTGCCAAAACCCATCTTCCTAGCTCCACACTCCATAGAAGTTTGAATAGAATAACCTTTTATTATTCTGCCAGGAAATATTTTCAGTATAGGCTCCAGAAACATTTCCAGCATTAGAATTGACCTCTAGAATCCCCAGGGAAACCCAGTATTCCTGCATTCCTGAATCCTACCTCCTCCAAAAATGACTAGGCATATCTTAGGTTAACTATCCATAAGGACATGTGTTAGAAAGTCATATACAGTATCTGATATAATAGCTCCTTGCTGAAACCTGTCAAACTGAGGAAATACAAACTGTATCCTGCACTCACCCCATTGACATTCATCTAATCAGTGCTGCAGATACTAGTGCTTTGGAAGCACCCTGCATAAATAGGTGCTTTCTAACAATGGCACCCAATTATCTCAGTCAGCTATGTTAAATGATATTTAGAATGCCTTCTTGCATCCTGGATGTATAAGGGTGTCCTGAAGGTACTGACACCAAGACACGTTCCTTCTCTGACCTTAAAGAAACCCTTTGTGATGAGCGGCTGGGGGTGGTACCCAGCCGGGATGCCTGGAAGGACCGGAGAAGGGATTACGCCTCCTCCAGACCACGAGGGGGCAACCACCGTGGTGGCTATGGGAACCACAGGAAAGGAGCTTGGAAGCTCAACCCTATAGGGGCCCGTGGTCACCGCCAGGGGGTGCCCAAATGCCAGAGGAGCCCTGGCCCTCAGCACTTCCACCACACCCGGAAGTGCTGGGGGAAGAAGACCAGGGACACCCGGAGTGCTTCAGGGTGCACAGCCAGCACTTCTGCCACACCAGGGAGTGCCGGCAGGCGCTCACTGCGAGGCACCTAGAGCACATCCGGGTGGACATAAAAGGGGCCACCTCCCTCAATTCGATGGCTGGAGTCGAGAGGACGAGAGACAGAGCTCAGGAAGAGAGGAGTGGACGTGGACCTGAAGAGAGGCATTGATTAGAGGCCTGGACTTTGGGTGTGAAAGTGAGATGTGTGCTGTGTTTCACTGTATATAATAATGAATAAACGTGTGTTGGGTTTTGTACCTACGGTGTCCACCTGTCTGTGTCAGGGTCATAACTCCACACCTTATTAATTAGTTCCTCAGAGTATCTTACCCTTACCTTAGTTCTTTTTGCTAGTGGCACCATCCCAATATAGTGTTTACAAGTTCCAGCTACCTTTATATAGGCTAGTGTATGTATCCACTTTCACGAATTGTCTTGCATATATTTTAACTATGCAGAAGTGTTTTTCTAGTATTCCACTTCTTTTGTTACTACTCCTTTTTCCTGTTATTAAGACCATTAATTATCCTTTAGGTGGTTCTTTGTTGAAAGTATGAAAGGAAACAAACTAACAATCAAACACTTAAACAGGATACTTGTCCATTGCAGGCTAGTTTACAGACATCATTCAGAGTTGCTACAGGAGGCACACTAAAGTACAAGAGCATGTACACCAGAGTCCAAGCCCTGTGAGGCAGCAGAACCATTTAGAGGCCCACAGGTCCACCCACACAAGTATATCAAAGAATCAAAAATCATGTTCTGCACCACTCCTCATTGGTACCAAGTGTCCTCTGAAGGACAATCAGAAGAAGTGTTGCAGTTCAGTAAGTTAAGTGCAAATAATATTTGTTTTGATTATGGAAGCAAATGTCAACTACCAGAGCAGCAGCTCAGTTCCATTCTTAGCAACTGCATTTAGTTATAATTTGACTGGAGAGACACATACTTAGTTCTGCAAATGTGATGTTTTGTTAGAAGGTATTCTTTTTTTAGACACAGGAAGGTACTGCAATAAAGTATTCCTTTTCATTTTTTGTCCTGCCTTCCGTTTTTGGCCAAAAGCACCTGTATCTTAGAAGGATAAAGATATCTCATGGCTCTTCTCCTTTTCAATTATTAAAGCTTCTTTATCACTGCATTGTAATTTTAATGTTAGTATTTTGTTTAATTTAGCCCCTACATCATTGGAACAACTAATCAGCCAGTGAAGATGACGCCCAATCATGGTCTTCACCTCAGCTTCAGGTACAAGCCTCCAGACTTTACTACTCAGATGTAAGGGTAAGAAAAGTAAACTGTTAAACACTAGAAGAAAACATCATTTATTTTGATTTTTCCTGGGATTTCTGTACTCCTTAGTATGGATGTGTATTAGTATGGTTTCCCATGCCCTCTAAGATAAATATATAATTATGTATCTTTTTGTTTCAAAGGATGGTCACATTCTCTAATAATGTTGAACCAGCCAATGGTTTCCTGGTCCGATACTTGCACAGGAAACTTATTGAGGCAGAGAATGAATCCACTGTCAACAATCAGGATTTACTTCAGGTCCTCGACTGGGTGCCAAAGCTCTGGTATCATCTTCACGCTTTTTTAGAAAAGCATAGCACTTCAGATTTTCTCATTGGTATGTAATCTCTTCTTCTTCACATCCAGTCACTACTTTCTCAGTTTTCACTTGTATTATGATACATGTTAGTACAGTGATCCCTCGCTATATCGCGCTTCGCCTTTCGCGGCTTCACTCTATCGCGGATTTTATATGTAAGCATATTTAAATATATATCGCAGATTTTTTGCTGGTTCGCGAATTTCTGAGGACAATGGGTCTTTTAATTTCTGGTACATGCTTCCTCAGTTGGTTTGCCCAGTTGATTTCATACAAGGGACGCTATTGGCAGATGGCTGAGAAGCTACCCAACTTGCTTTTCTCTCTCTTGCGCTGACTTTCTCTGATCCTGATGTAGGGGGTGTGAGCAGGGGGGCTGTTCGCACACCTAGACGATACGGACGCTTGTCTAAAAATGCTGAAAGATTATCTTCACGTTGCTACCTTCTGTACAGCTGCTTCCTGAAGCGACATGCTGCACGGTGCTTCGCATACTTAAAAGCTCAAAGGGCACGTATTGATTTCTGACTTTGTTTTTCTCTGTCTCTCTCTCTCTCTCTCTCCCTGCTCCTGACGGAGGGGGTGTGAGCTGCCGCCTTCAACAGCTTTGTACTGGCGGTGCTTCGCATACTTAAAAGCCAAACAGCCCTATTGATTTGTTTGCTTTCCTCTCTGTTTCCTTTGAAGAGGAAGATATGTTTGCATTCTTTTAATTGTGAGACAGAACTGTCATCTCTGTCTTGTCATGGAGCACAGTTTAAACTTTTGAAAAAGAGACAAATGTTTGTTTGCAGTGTTTGAATAACGTTCCCGTCTCTCTACAACCTCCTGTGTTTCTGCGCAAATCTGTGACCCAAGCATGACAATATTAAAATAACCATATAAACATATGGTTTCTACTTCGCGGATTTTCTTATTTCGAGGGTGGCTCTGGAACGCAACCCCCGCGATGGAGGAGGGATTACTGTATTATCATGAATGATTTTGTAAGGTCTAGTTTTATTTTATGAAGAATTTGATCTTTCCTGTTCTGTTTGTTTTATTTGCCCCCTTACACGCCATCACTATCTATACCATTTTACCCACTCCTAGATTTAGATTGATCTCTTACTGCTGTACTGTACAGTGAAAGAAGCCTGTAGAGTTGTTCTTTGCATTTGCATCTGCATTGTTATCTAACTTGTGGCATAAATGTGTTTGTTCAAAATCTGTATGTTTATGACACAATTTCTTACCTTAACTCCTTGCTAATAAATTGCATGAACAATAATAGTCAGTACATTGCAAAATATATCATATTACAAAGTCCTTGGCAATCTCTACCCTTAATAACCATCTGCTAATCATCTGCTAATGTGGCTCCTAAGCATATTTTAAGCACAAATATACTGAACTCTAGATTCAAGCATTCATACTGTATGTGGTTATGATCAGTGAATATCACAGATCTAGAATATCACAAGCATTCTGCTGTTGAATACAACTGATATTGCTCCGAATTTTTTCATGTGATGTTTTTTTTTTCTCTCCTGATATATTGCACGGTATAGAGATAATTTCCCTTTTTCATTTTTACCCTATTATTTATTGTTGTCAACACAGATTTGTAATTTTCCTTTTTCATTTTTACCCTATTATTTATTGTTGTCAACACAGATTTGTATGGTACATGTGATTCAATGTCTTGACTAATAGCTCATAATATCAACAGCAAAAATAATGCTTTGGCATCTCACAAGTATTAGGTATTTAACTGTTGTCCTTCGGAATGAACCGTGGTCTGAGGAGGTGTGGTAGCAAGCGAAAAACCACAATATCGAACAGTTATTCAGTATTGAAGTAACATTAGGAATTTTGAAATACTTGCATATTACCCATGCCCTGTATGCATTAACTCTGAATACATGGTATCTTTTAAGCTAGTATTACTTCAAGTGCATGTGTGCCAGCTAGTCTGTTTACTTTGAAGTTCCTTTAAAACTGTTAGGCAGATATTGCTGTTATAGGCATATACTCCATTCAGTCATTTTATAAATATTAGTTATGGGACAAATGTACTCTTGATGCTTTACCTAGCAGTTACATTAAATTATTCATTAATTTGATCTGACACTGGATTTCTACATATTTCTATCAATTGTAACCAAGAAAATTTTTGAAGAAGCATGTTAATTGAAAGGTAATGCAAGACTGAAATTAAAATATAGACTCATACTGTAGATGCCACCATAAATTTACCTAAATTTATTGAAGATGCAAAGCTTCATGAGTGGTTTTCACTTTATTTCGTCTTCCCATATACAGCATTTGTCTAAATTTTCTCGATTAGGTCCTTGCTTCTTCCTGTCCTGCCCAGTTACAGTTGAGGAGTTCAGGACTTGGTTCATTGACCTATGGAACCATTCCATCATACCTTACCTTCAGGAAGGAGCCAAAGACGGAATCAAGGTGAGATATCTTAATTCTCACCAAGTTTTTTTGTGTGTTTGTTTGTTTTTTTTTTTTTAATTAAGTTTTTTTGTTTTTTGTTTTGCTCCTGATCTTGAGGATGATTCAGTTTGTTCCAATTTGCAGGTACATGGGCAAAAAAATGCATGGGAGGATCCAGTAGAGTGGGTGAGAGGTACTCTTCCATGGCCTTCTGCTCAGCAGGATCAAGCCAAACTTTTTCATCTGCCTCCTCCAAGTGTTGTAGCCGCTGGGCCGTCTGTAGGCACAGGGCTGCAGAGTGAGGAGAGAACCCCTAAAGAGACCACACCTAGCTCCCTGGAGTCTGATCCACTTGTGAGTAATACTAAAATGTTTTTATTAGAAAGTCACCTTTACTTGTCTCTTTGATTTCTCGTTTTGGGGCCCCTGAGACTGATCTAAGGCATTTTGAAATGTTTGCTTTGCTTTGTTCAGATAAGGAATAACTTCTCCTACTTTTTGTTTTAGATGGCTATGCTACTTAAACTGCAAGAGGCAGCCAATTATATTGAATCTCCTGAAAAAGAGACAGATCTGAACACAAGCCTCCAGCCAACACTCTGAATTCTCCTGTGCAAACAATAGACTATTTGCCGCTACCATGGCTAGAGCTGTTAAAGAAACAAAGGAAAAAAAGTACCAGAGTTCCAGGAATGGTCACAGCCCAGTTTTAACAGTGGAAACACAGACCGCAGACTTCACTTGTACTTTAACTATTAGAAAGATTAGATTCTGCTATAAAGGATACACATGGATTACATCTTTATTAATTAAGGAAGTGAATTGACTGTATTTGTATTTTTGTTATTTAATCTTCAAGTGCATGGCAATCATTGCAGCTGAATTCAAACGGTTTTTCAGTTATGTTTTAATAAACATGCCTTTTATGAGAGATCTGCAAGAAGACAATACATCTGTAGAATCATATACCCTGCTGTTGCCCTTTCACATGGCTGGTGGCCATGTTACTGTTGCTACATCTAACTTATCCTTGCAGTTAACGGGCAATAAAGCACACGTAGGAAATACAAGGAAAGGGGGGAAAAAGCACATTCTGCATTTAATGTTACTTTTTGTGCTTAATCATTGGCTGATGGCAAGTTGAGCAGTGTTTCACTGCTGTAATTATTCAAACTTCTTGTACTATTACAAATTAAGAAGATGGTACTTTTTATTCCCAGATCCAGCAAGAACAAATTTGTTAAATATTATGTTATAAATGGTTCTCTTTAAGTCAGTCCTCAGGTTAACATCTTCTTAAATACCATTCCTTCAGTTTAAGCCGTATCCTGTCTCTGGGAACTACTGAGGTATGCAAGCTGGGAGCACTTAACCTAGGACACGTATGCAATTTCACTCTAACACAGTAGTTTGAAAATATTGAAGCGGTCGGTGCTTTATAACAAAGCCTTAACTAATTCACCTTACTTCTGTGAATGGAGAGCAACTTAAGTAAGTAATGATGCTAACATATAGCAATGTTTGAACATTGTATTTTATTCAGTGTCCTGGTATTATCAAAGTAAAGGTGGCTACCAGTGGGTGATGCAGGATTGGATTCCTTTTAAAAAAATTATTCCTAGTTTCATGTTCTTTTAAAAAAATATGTATTTTTTTCAATGAGATGAATTGTGACTCACACACACCCAGTTTATTCCAAAATATATTTATTCTTGGACAAAGATTTAAAAGTACAAAACTCCAAATGATATCAGTCTGGGCATACCCCTCTGAACCTAAAGCCCATATTAGCTCATTGACAGCAGCTTCTCCTTAATAGCTTTCAAGAAAAAAATCTGAAAGCATACATAGTAAGTAATTTAAAAGTTTTGGAAGCTATAAATGCTATATGTGGGGGTGCACCCTGTATGCATGTCCATCCTGACAAAGTAAACAAAAATTAATATTTATAGTAAGGTTCCAGTTGAAAATTTGTAAGACCTTTAGCCCTTTAGAGCAAGTCAGATTGTAAATTTTAATATTAGTTTTCCCAAATACCGAACCAGATTGGTGCCTTGTCCAGAGTGGGTTCCTGCCTTGTACATGATGTATTGAGGATAGACTTTGGTTCCTTAGGACCTTCAGTTAGATTAAGGAGGTTGAGAAACACTAACATATGTTTGTTTTAAATGTCTATCCCTAGTAGAGATTTAATATCATATAACCATTGAGTGCTTATTCCAAAAGGAATCCGCACACTACAAGTTAATTATTATAAGAAGAATTGGTGCTGCTGCTTCACAGATCCAAAATACTAGGTTTGGGTCTCACCACCCCACTCCACCAAACCCCCCCCCCCCACCACCCATTCACTGAAGACATGCAAGTTAGGTTAATCAGTTGCTGGCTTGAGAGTGACAGGGCTACATGAAGGACTGGTGCCGTGTCCAGAGCTGTTCCCTTTACTAAACCAAAAGTAATTGGTTTTGACATTCCTGCAGCCTTGCCTCATTGTTCTTATTTTGAGTTTTGGGTAGTGTAAAATAGCATGAGAATATAAAAAAAAATGTCCAGAAAAATGTTGAAGTACATTGTTTTCTTACTAGGTGATAGTCTCCGGCTCACCTAACTGTGCTTACTCAAGTTCACAGTAAACCACAGCCTATCCAGGCAACAGGGAGTGAAAGGTGGGAACCCACCCAAGACAGGGCAGCATATAATATGTGCATTTTATAGTTAAACTATTTAATAAAGTGGGAACGAGGACCCCAACATAGAGTGTGAGCCTGCAAAACTGTACATGTATGGAAATCTTGAATTGAAATATTAATTAGAAATTAATTTTGAGTTTTCACAATTTGAAATATTTATTGTAACAAATTATAAATCTGAACAAATAATTTGTATTATTTTAAAGAGAATTCCCTGCAAAACCACTGATACTCGTCCATCTTGAAGTCATTGCCGGTTACATTGTCGGCTCATTGGGTGACAGCATTTCTTTCAGTGGTCACGGATAGGAAGCTTACTTGGGTGAGCCCTGTGGGACTGGCAATTACAGACAGTAATAATATGGTGCTAAAATGTGTTTAGAGACAATTTAATTTCCAAAGCCTGAGAATTGTGTGATCATTTGTTGTTTCATCAGCTCATTCTCTTTGACTGAATAGGGGTTTTGGGGTAAAATCTATATGTAGTATTTGCATTATCAGACTCGAGCTGCCTACTGAGCGCTCTCTGAAAGCAAACCACTCACTATTACTGTAAGGTTAAAGTTATTTTAGTTTCTTAGAATTTGAGTAGAATGAGAAGTGAAGTTTGAGTTAAAGCAGGGTATGGGCTGACTAAAAGTTAAACTGTGGAAATTTTAAAATGTAGTTGTAAGTCTACAGTAAGACAAAAATGATAGTTTCCCCTAACCCTGCTGATCTAGAAAGATGTAAAATGTAGATAAACTACCTCAAACTTCACTTCATAGCAGCAGCCTCCCAGCATAAGACCAGAGCAGCAACAGAGACTCCTCTGTGGAGCAGCACACAGAATAGCGACTGACACATTCTCAGGCTAAGATGCCAGTCTTCCATTTGCTGAAGGTCAAGCAAGAGAGCACCACATAAGCAGCACTTGTGTTTCCATAGAATATTACTCGGATATTTACTGTGCAGTTAAAAAAAAAGTGATAGTGATATTAAATCCGTCTATTTCATGCATTCCATATTTGGAGCAGTGAATGTGTCATTATGTTCATGGTCTTTCATTTTTATCATGTTTGAAATGAGGGGAAAGAAGACAGTTTTTCTTCTATAATAATAAGTAGCCTTACCTATAAAATACACATCATGTTTGGGTATGAAGGATATTACATTGGGGTGGGGGTGGTATCTTGCCATATGGTGCATTTGTTTTGTTGGCAAATGGTGAATAGTGAAGTATTGGTCAAGATCAAGGTCTAGTCTGCACACACCACAAGTAGAAGGTCCTGAGGTCCTACACTGCACCCTTGTAGCCACGGACAGTGCACACCCTGGCAGTAGGGTGACTTTACTCTGTTCCCTCATGACCCAGAAAGCCGAGGCAGGGAGAATTATTTTGATCTCTTACTGAACACCTTTACCACTGCAACTACAGTGTCAAATATTTCATGCTGTCTAAATCTGTAAGACAGGCGCACAGATGTCTGGGCTCTTTTTTTACATCACTGACGGCATTAGAGGGTGTTTGCTTGTAACCAATTTTGGTGAGACACGTTTCTTGTGATGTCCAAAAATGAAAATAGCAGCCCAATGCCATACAACAAGAATAAACCGCTTTAAAAGAATGTAACAAGCAAAATGTTTCTCTAGTTTCAGAATCGGGCATTCATTGCACAATTTCTCTGTCTCAACGCAGTGGTGCTGCTCCTGAATTTTAGCTTTCTTTACTTAAGAGGTTCTCGTGGATGTCAAGGGAAGCAGGTGCATGGCAATCTGTCAGAAGAAAAAGGACCCCAGGTTACAGGTGCTACTGCTAGTGAAGACAACCTTCACTCCTCCTACTCTGACCAGCATTGTTCTTTACCTTGTACAAGACAGAAACATAGCAACCTCCTCATGGTGCTAAACACCTCAAATCTCTGGGACCTCCAGAAGTGTTAGACCAACTGAAGTAAAGCAAGTGCTTGAGCACAAACGAAAGCCAGGCTGTGAATAAGACCAGAGCTGCTATGTCTGAAATTTTCTGTTAATGTATTTTAGTAGTGAAGCGTAAGTGTTCTCTTTCCCAAAAAGTACATTTGACTTTCTACTGTCTATTAGACAGTGAGTAAAATTCAAATGGCAAACTTAGCAAAACAAGAACTCTCTTTTCAGAAAGCTTCCAGCATGCAGCTGGGTATGTCGTAAACTTGAGAAGTTTGTGCAGTGTGGCTCCTGATTAGAGGAATGATTTTTTTTCAGGGCAGGACCCTGTTGTGCTCGTGTTGCTACCTAGTTATAATTTGCCATCTGCACAATGATGGCGCCCTTCAGTTAGGTCTCATGCTTCCTCCTCAGAAATGGAGCTGAATAGTAATCTCAACTCAGTGTGTAACCGGGCTTGAAAGAGTCGGGTGCCATTCAGGTAGAAAGGCTGCTTAGGAAACGCAAATGAATGCACCCTGCAGGCAGACGTTTCCTCAAGTGCCTTTGCTAAATATAAGTTTGACAAGAGAGGAGCGGAGTGTGCTTGTGATCTTCAGCTGCTAGCATCCCAGTCCCAATGTAAGCCTTGCAAAATAAGAAGTCCTTAATAGAAGAAGGACCTCCTTACTGTTGTGCATTTAGCTGTTTTCTGCAAAAACAATGGAGGAAACCAAGCTTTTTTGTGGTTTGTTTTTTATTCCAGATAGTACTTCTTTTGGAAATTAAACTCCTCATGCCAACCAAAAATGAACTTCTCAGCTCATCCGAGTCCCACAAACCTACATCAGAATCCTTTGTTGTCCCTCACCCTGCAAATGATTTTGCAGCCTTAACCAGACGAGTAGCTGATCCTGACCTCATTTCCTTTGTCTCCACTGCCAAGTGATGTCTTCAACCTCTCCATGGCGTAGGTGCATTTGAATCCTTACAGAATTCCTCTTTTACATTTAGTTTGGATTTTTCTTACGCATTGTAGGTTTTAATGTGACCCCAGCCATAAAAATTGGGGGGATTT
The DNA here is from genome assembly GCF_900747795.2 of Erpetoichthys calabaricus. Lineage (NCBI taxonomy): Eukaryota > Metazoa > Chordata > Cladistia > Polypteriformes > Polypteridae > Erpetoichthys > Erpetoichthys calabaricus. The sequence continues at coordinate 79,733,453 of NC_041396.2, read as the reverse complement.
TTGCACAGTTACAGGTTTAGTATTTTTCAAAATAATGCTTTATACAAAGTAGCATTTTTCTATTGTGTGGATTATTTTTATTTCATAAACTGTGGACATTAAATGAAAAGTATGGAGTTTGGAGCAGAGTGTATTTGGGAGGACCAGGCTGCTGAAGATTCTGTAATGAACTAAATTTTAAAGAAGTAAACGGCTGCACTTGTCCTCAAGTCAGTATTCGCATTCCAGAAGAGTAAGACATAGCTGGGAAAGAAACTTAAGATTTGTATTTCTAGATTAGAGGCCTGCCGCAATTGAAGCAGCTTATTGAACCTGCCTCACATGTGTCTTGAGTCGACATGCATTGTGGATGGGAGGCCTACACGGACACTTGCACGGACCGTGGGAAGTTCAAACCATCCTTCGGAAAAGGGGAGAGTGACCCATGTCAGAAATGAAACTCCTTTGCAAATTTTTCTCTTCTGTGTAAACTGAAGATAGTTCTTCAAAAGGTAGTAATAAGAAAATTGAGAATTGTGCCCAAACTGCGGCCTTCTCCTAAATGCACTTGTGCTGCTTAACTGGCTACATACCATGTAGCTCTTCTGATTGTCAGTCCTCTCTCTCTGTGGGTTTGTGTGTTGTACTGATGCGGCGCGATTTCTCCTGTGTCCAGGCGCTATGCCACAACTTGGACTGGTCCTCCCGCGTGCAGCTTAATCCGCCATGCACGTGTCTCACTTTTAGAGGTGCTGTTTGCAGCTACTGGAGCTCATCATTCCCCCCGCTCTTTGGGGGCCAGTTCAAGTTGCTGCATAGTCACTGTGATGTCTTAACCTTCCAAAAAGGTTTTTTTAAGTAAGGAAATTTAAAGAAAAAGTGTTCTAATGTGCAACTTTGATAGACTTTGTGTTGTAAATGCATGTCACCTTGATGTTTTTGCTTAAGCCCTTCATAGTTTTTTTTTTGTGTTTCAGTTGATTTTTATTTAAAAAAAAAAAATCCCTAATATTTTGCTTTTCTTAAACATTTCTTTGTATAACTTGCTTTCTATTTTGTACAGGACATTATAATTGTAAAAAAAAAAAGAAAAAACATAAAAAAATAACCCTGTGTAAATAGTTAACACATCCGCGGCAACAATCATTTACTTGGGGAGGGAGAATACATTTAAGAAAAGCTTAGGATTTCAGTGAAGAAATTCTTTTTATTACTTAACTGCTGAGGCAGTGCAAAGAAAAGGGTGCAGAAAGGCATGTTTCTAAAAATACAAAAGAAAGTATATTCATCTGTCTAACATCATTTGTTTGTTTCAATAAAGTCATGCCATCTACCGTTTTGAAGGCCTGCTTCCTTTTTTTTCCCCCCTCAAACGATGTAAAGGCTGTACGGTTGCAGTCATAAGCCCACGGCATTTCATAGCACTGTTTTCAAATACACCTGTAACTTCTATTTGATTCCTTCCCACTTTGAGAAGAACAAAGAAGCTGAATGAATGATGTACTTTGTGGAGTATTCAAGCAAATGTGTTCCATGAAATGCACTCCTGAACAAAACAAAGAATATCGCAAAGGTTTCCATTTTCAGTGAAGACGTTCAAAACCAATGTGGTTTGGTTGTGGAGCTTGTGACAATTTTGGTGTAGCAGTACAAGAAAGACGTTAGCCCCCTAAGCACTCTTCTCTTCATAATTCAGCAACTGTCAATGTTCATTTCAAAGGTAGTGTGGAGGTCACTAAGCCTTGTGTTCTGGTAGCCTACAATAACTTGAGGTGCATGTTGGACATGCGGATCAGGCAACGACTTTCTACCTTCTTGTGTACACAGAAAAAATATAATAAAAATGCACAAAGAAATAAATCTCTACTGTCCCAATTGCAATATTGGACTGTGCTTTGGTGACTGTTTCAAAACATATCGTACTAAGGATGGGTAGTAAGTGCATCAGTACAGCCATAGGCGCTAGACATTCCTTTCCTGTGGGATTTATGCTGACATTTTGGTATTGATGTGTTTCAGTTATGCATAGTAACATTTCTTCTTGTTGAAAAAAAAAAACAGCGTTTTTGGTTTATTTTTCCAAGAAGAAACACAATGCAGTTTTCTTCTTTAAGTGTTCCATTTTGGAATGTGAAAAAGACGAAGGATGGATGCCTTCAAGTGGTTCAGAGAACAAACCCTGTGAAGTCCATCAGATTTTCTCAGAATTTGATAAAGTCTGTTGTCAGGTGTGTTAGCCAAATGACAGCATTGTTTGTCTTTGGTTTTTGTTTGTTTTTTATTTTTTGTATTTATTTAAAGTTTTCTTCTATTTTTCTGTAATTATTTATTTGTTTACCAGGATTCAAGATGGCTGTTAGGTCTTTATGTCATGCTGTAGACATTGCCAGGTGTGCCAGTAAGTAAAATTATGGCACCATGCATCATATCAGAAGACCAGAGAACTTGATGAGATGATCAGTTCTTCTGATTCTGTTTGAACATAGGTTAGGGTCAGGTTAGGTTAGATTGGGGTTAGGGAGATTTTTATTATCCCAGAGGAACATTTATTGGGAAAGTACAAACATTCACTACCAGTCAAAAGCTTTAGATCACCTCAGTTTTTTTTCAGTCTTTATGGAAATGCACATAGTTTAATGTTTCATGAAATCAAGGCATTGAACAAATAAACAATGGTAAATAAAAAAATAAGTCAAGGAATCATAAAATGTACAACATTTTATTCACATTTTTGATTCATCAAAGTAGCCACCTTTTGCTGATATAACAGCTAAACAGTGGTAAGCCTTTTTCTTCAGAATGCCAGTCACGCTAAGCAAGTCACCATCTCTGCCTCCAGCAAAAGATCCCCACACCATCACACATCCTCCTCCATGTTTGACAGTCAGTGTCACACACTGAGGAACCATCCATTCACCAATTCAACGGCATATAAACTCCCCGTGTGATAAACCAAATATTTGAAATTTTGATTCATCGGCTTACAAGACTTTTTTCCAGTCTGCAATAGTCCATAGACGATATTTCAAGGCCCTGTTTTGTCCTTTATGGGATGGTTTCCTTACTGCCACTCGCCCTGTCAAACCTGCAGCACAAAGTCTCCATGTCACAGTAGAAACTGACACTTGCTTTTCTCGACCATTGTTAAACTGCGCTTGAAGCTGTCAGGTGGCTATTACGCAAGTTGCTGACCCCCAGAAACTTGTCTTCTCATTGGTTTGTGACTTTGGGTTTGCCAGATTTCTTCCTGTCAGTATTTCTTCGACTTTCCAATTGCCTTTGAGTTGTGTAGGACACCATACTCACTGACACTTCGATTTTTTTTCTTTTTTAAAATTTCTCTAAATGAAAGGCCTATACTTCTACTATTAATAATGCTCTGTCTCATTTCTTTTCTTCATTGTCTTTTTCTTACATTATCACTGAAATGTACAACTTTCTACAGTTTAATATTTTCCAAATAGTACTACAGAGGGTGTAACACAGTCTGTTCCAACGCTGCTTTAAAACAGACACAGTTTTTTAAGTAATCGACACAAGTTGGAAATTGCTCCAACATGTAAGGCATAATGCTAACTTTAATGCCTGCAGAACATCTGTAGGATATAATCCATTAGTTGTTCAGTGAAGGAGGTCAATTTGTAATATTCTGAAATTTCCTGTTTTTCAGTTTTTCCTAACCTAAACTTTAAATTTAAATCTCTGCTAGTTTACTTCTTACCTGTTCATCATTTTACCTCATTCATTGCATTTCAACTTATTGAATTTGAAGAAAAAATGGAAAAACCGAGGTGTTCTAAAATGTTTGACCAGTAGTGTAAGACATTGTTACATAGATAAATCAAACAAATAACAATTGTTATTATCTGTAAATACAATCATACAGCAAGAATATTTCACTTTAACAGAACACAATTCAGCATTCAGCGGGATTCCTACAACAAAACCGTGTCAACGTTCTTTCTAACTAGTTTCTGGCACAGCTCAGGGAGAGGGGACTGCTGCAAACCAATATTTTTACTGTTAATTTTGACAATTTTGTTTAGACCTATTCTTAAAGTTAAGGTTTTCATGACATATAAAAATGTGTCATTATAATTTCCTTAAGCCCTTATCTCACTAAATAACTTTCCCAGTGATTTTCAGTCCTGGTCTACATTTCCATAATGGAGGCATTCTCAGTGTGCGCCCATGAAGACCAGTCGTGTAGTTTGACATTCCCAGTGACAGTCATACCAGTCTGTGACTCACCCTGAAAAAATTAAACTGAGTTGTAAGTGTGGACCTGTGTTTGTGCTAGAGCTGACAACCAATGAGCGCTCTACGGGAGGACCATGCATGTTATTTGGCCACAAAGGAAGGTGTTTTAAACTGTACAAACCAAAGAGAAGCTTGTCTGTCGCGGATAATTTGCCTTTTACTATTACACGAAGACAATTTCCTGTTAATACTTCGTTACATTGATATAGTGGTGTTCTCAGTATTCAAAGCGCTATCCACACAGGGATGAACCGGGAAGCGAAACCACAACAGAATGCAAAAAGGGAAAAGACGGGCTGAGACTGCAGCTGAACTCACCATATCTGGAAAACATTTGTGCAGACCACCGGCACATCAAATGGCAGTCAAAAAGCTTCAAGCTTACAATACTTTGAAAATTTGAAACTGCTGAGAAGTTGTAAAGCACTTGTGTAATCCATCATTCCTTGTGATTTTGAGTCATATAATCTGACATTCTGAGATCCAGAAACTGCAGGGGCTACACGTGATGTGCTTTTCTACTCGAAGTCATGTTGTGTGACACCAGCCTAACAAAAGCTACAGTCAGTCTGTGGAGAGGCACATCAGAGCTTGGTGCACCTTGTTACAGATGGGGAACAGCAGGCAATGACCCAGTTGGGTTCTCTCTGCCATCTGCAGATATCCAACAATTTCTCTGACAGAAAGTCATATAGTGTGACCCCATCCTTAAGAAGAATAGCCATTTCTGTTCTGTCTCACAGATTCCCTCTGTTGAAATCAAAGTTCAGTGTGTTGTCAATGATTGTTCATAGATATTTGCATTTTTCCAGCAGTCTACCTTCTGCAGTTTTATTTTTGCTGAGAGAGGAGGAAGGAGAAAGGAAGCACTTAAAATCTACGGCTAGCCGTATGTTCGGTCAATGATACTGTATATTTAGTAGTAAAAACAAACAATCACACTGCTGAGCAAATTCATCAGCAATATGTGCATGACCATCCCTCCATATTTTGCAAATGATGCATAATGACGGAGTCATCCTTGGATAAGCTCCTGCAGTCAAATGTGTGCAGAAACACAATGGAAGTGTCGATAAAGAGCAGATCTGAGACAAATTAGTGGACGGTGTGCGGTTATTAGTGAGAGGGCCATCAACACTCTCTGCTCTGTAAGTTTAAGAGTATAAACTCCAGCCAGCTGGAATGGAGTCGAAACAAAATCATTCAGCTGACATGTGGTAACTCTTTTAGGGTGGATGTTGACTTTTGTCGACACAAGGGGTCGAGGGCAGATGTCAACTAAAGTCAACATCCTGGCGCAGAGGGCGATAAAAGCTATAAACATTGATAAAACTCAGCGTTACATTATAGGTAGACCCTCTTTGCTAGGAGGACTGTTAGACTAGTTGACTTGACGTCGGATCCCTGCATGTGCGTGAGTAGCATAGAGTAAACAGCGTCTAGAGTGGCAGCAACATCAGACAAGAGAATGAAGCAAAATATTCTGTGCATATTATATATTTATTTTTGGTGCATTATTGCTGAATCATATTCTGGCTTATCGAACTGCAATTTTGATGCAAGTGATCTGGAGATCAAAAACGAAAATCAGTTACCTGCATCGGCTGAACATGCAGCTGACATTCACCTGAGAGGACTACACAGACATTGATCCACAGGAGGCAAGCTGGCTACTGGACTTCATCAAACGACACAGTGTGCTGGTGGACACTACAGATTACCAGCCAATCGACTAAAATGCCTTTCAGCTTATGAGTGATGAAACAAACAGGTATGTAGTAAGTATGTGGATTAACATAATGTACAGGCTCATGGGACATAAAACAGAATGACATTTGTCGTAAATAAGTATTTTATGTTGATTTATGTGTTAAACCATTGCTTTGTGTGCTTTTTAAAAAGTTTAGTTTTCTTACCCAGATCTTTGTACACACGGAACACACATGAAATGCATGTATTCCAAATAATGATATACTGTATTATTTACCCTATACAACTCCAGGCACCCCACAAGCAGATAAGGAGCCTTGGCTTGAGCTGGGAGAGTTGAGCTTCGTCAAGGGAGGGGATGGGACAACAGGCTGCTTGCTGCTTGTACTGATTGACACATTTACAAAACAAAAGATGCTGATGGTAGAGGTGCGAAGGGATTTAAGGTGGGCCAAAATTACGTTTTTTTCGTAGGCTTCGGTAATTCTAGTGTTAAAGGGACGGGACTTTAAAATGGTTTTATATATTATGGAAATGTTGCCTGAGTACTCAGGACTGATCAATATTTCTTCTGGAATAGAAATATCTGTTTGCATGGATAGAATTTAACATCATTCTGGACAAAAAATTTAAATGCCTATCAGACAGCCTTGGAGTCACAATCCCTCCTAATCCACTAACTGCTGTGTTTGGTATAATACCAGATGGACTTAAAGTGGAGAAGGACAAACAAATTGTTATTGCCTTTACTTCACTATTACCATGTATTCTTATCTTGCTCAACTGGAAGAATCCTAACCCACCCTCTTTTAAGTCAGTGGTGTTATATATTATTTGAAATTGGAAAAAATTAAACTCTCGCTTAGAGGATCTGTACAAAACTTTTTTTTAAATCAATAGCATTTTAGAATAAGAATTTACTGTATATTTGGAGAAGGACTCCTTTCCCTCTTTACTACTCTCAAAGTTTTACTCTAGCTGTTGGCCTTCCTCTCTTTCTCATGGGTGGGGGTTGAATTGAATTTAGGTTTGTTAAGTTTGACTTGATTGTATGGAATGTTTTATGCTTTTAATAAATTCAATACAAAATTTTAAAAAAACAAAGCTTGTACTTACTGTGCACAACGTCTGGTGGGGCTGTGCCCCCACTGCTCTTTAGGACAGAAAAGCCAATGATTATCACACCACTGCATAAAACAATTGTCCTGCTTCTCCAGTTTATCTTGTATTCGAATCTTTGCCAGATACCCCACCTTAACTGTTACCATCTCTGCTGAGCTGGTTTCTCCAAGCGTGACCTGTGCTTTAGCCCCTCTGATAAAAGGATCTGGAATGCCTGAACTTTCATGAATTTTTCCAGCTTTATTACTGTGTGATCAGAACTAAAGCTGGTGTTTCTAATGGGAAATGGTGCCCTCCCTTGGAATGACCCCCTGCTTTTAATTTTCCACTGATCTAGAGATGTATCCCAACATTTGGTGTGTCTTAGTGGCGTCATCACATTGCACAGAGAGCTCCCCACTACTGCACTCGTCCTCCCCTATGGGACGGTGCGCCCTGCCCTTTTCAGTTTATATCTTGTGATTCTTTATGTGACGTACAGATCTTTGTGGATTGCAGCCACATCACTTTCACTTACTTAGGTCATCTGTCGTTTCCTAAAACCAAATAAATTTGGCCTAATCTGTTACTTTTCGCACATTTTTTTTCCAGATTGAAATTATATAATTGCATCACAGACAGGAGGCTGCAGCTAAAATGCTGTGAGAAATTTAGTGATCCGATCACTGCATAATATTTAAAAAGGAAATGCCCAGCTTCAAATTGATTATATTCCTTGGTGTTTGGATCAATGCAGTATCACACAATTTGTGCTGTTTCAATCAGCAAATTTAAAATGCTATTAAAAAAAAAAAAACTATTTTCTGTCATTAGCTTTAATCATTCAAATGGATAAAAATGAGTAGAGGCTGAAACATTGAATCATGGTATAGATGCCAGCATCCAGTCTAATAATAATAAAAATGCGTTTTATTTAAGGGGTGTTTCATGACACTCAGAGTAAAATCCATGGTAGTAAAACAACAGTAAACATTAAAACAAAAGTAAAAGTTAAAGCAGTAAGTAAACATTATTCAATAGTAAAATCAGTATGACTGAGCAATAATGGACAACTGACAATCATCTTAGAATCCATTTAATTCAGAACAGGGTCACGGGGGTCTGCTGGAGCCTACCCCAGCTAGCATAGGGTGCAAGGCAAGGAACAAATCCTGGGATGGACATGTGATGCTACAATATATTGTATTACTAATGTACTAATATGGATATACTGATATAAGCAATTGACTAATATAAGTGTGTGTGTAAGTAAGAATATTTAAAGCAGGATGACAACAACTATTAACAAAAGAATGTTTTGTAATTTCCTAAAAGCAACCGTTAGCAAAAGAATGTTCTATGTCTAAGAATAAAAATGTGATGACATACGAAAAAGCTTTCAAAAAGAGGAAACACTGAATCAAATGTAAAAGTATTTTGGAAAAGGGCACAGAGAAGTAAAAAAACTATATAAGCAGCCTGAAGATGGGCAAGTTAGAGTTTTTGTGACTTGCAAGCAGAAAGCTACAGAGCTTCCATAGAACGCTCCATACTACTCACCTGTTTATTAATTCTTTTAATAAACTAATTTTGATTAATTGCACTCCTCTCTTCCTCGGTGTTCTTCTTCCACAGGCACCAGTCCTTTGCTGGGCAGACACACAAACCCACACACCAGCCACCCACCAGGGCCAATTCAACATCGCCAGTCCACCTAACCTGCACGGCTCTGGACTGTGGGAGGAAACCGGAGCACCTGGAGAGAACCCACGCAGACACGGGGAGAACATGCAAACTCCACACAGGGAGAACCCAGGCCATTAACCCTAGTCTCCTTACTGCAAGGTAGCCGCTCTACAACTGTGCCGCAGTGCCCCCCAATTTTATTAATTTAAAACTCCAAAATTAGATAGAAAAATGACAAGAAAGCCGCAAGAACTGGAAATGTCAGTTTCTGTTCAACATGGCAGTCATCACATGAGTGTGACCAACACTTACATAAGGGCTGGTTGCATGTAATATACACACAACTGGCATCTGGCTGTCGAATGCAAGCAAGTTAACTGCTTCTTAAAAAGGAAAAAAATTAACATAAATTAATAAGATCAAAGGCAATATGGTGTAGTGGTTGAGATATTTAACTTTAAAACTTGCTGGTTCAGCCCTTACTGTGCGACTCATTTGTGCTCAAAAAAAATACCCATCAGCTATTTTACTATATTTGTGTAATGTGAAACAAAACAATTGTCCAGCAGAGGGCACTAGTTCCACAGATGGACCAGGCACAATGCTGGGAATCCCAGTGTGTTCTGCTTACGGTGCCACTTCAAAGCACCAATGGTGACAACATAACCACAACAGCAACACAACTACTAAGTATATACTTAGCTTAGATTGAAGAATCATTTTGCTTACAAATTCACAATCGGCCTCTACCAGAAGATCCCCCAATAAAAGTAGACAGATGACTGGAGCAGTTAGCTGAGGGCCTTTCATTACGTTCTTCAGGTGGTGCTGTAATGTGCAGAAGTTTGTTAGATGAAAGATTATGGAGGGCTGCGATTCACAAGTCCCAGGGGTGTTAAGGGACATTGTGAGGTCTCAAATGCCTAGGCACTGTTTTAAAATGAAACTCATTTTTCTTGGTAAAGATTTAATTTGCTTTCTATAATTTCCAAGGCATTGGCATTAAAAGTGTATGGCATTACGATGGGATTGATTTACATAAGAATGACTGAAGCATCAACCTTGGTCATTTTTGTCCACAGAACCATTTGCCCACCTAACTGAATTTGGAAAAGCCGATTGGTCCTTCTGCTTCTACTATAACCAGTGGATAAGACGCTCTGGGCTTTTGTAGTTCAGGAAAAGAAAAGTTATCAAAGTGTTCATGGAGCATCTGACACCCTAGTGCAGCTCGGCACTTGTCCAGCTGTACCCCTGTTTAGAAGCTATGGAGTCTGTGTGAGAGACAAGGACAGATTTTGATTCTGTCTGTAACACGTGAAGTGGGATGCCTGATTTGAGATGAAGGTATTTGCTGGAATCTGAGTTTGCCAAATATATATGAAGTGTTACACTTGACACTATAAACACTTTTAGCAATGGTGTTCCTATTTGGCACAAAAGCTGGATAAACTGCTATTGGAGATTCCCAGTGAAAGGTAAACTGGGTTCTGTTTGTGCCAAGATGAAGCCAAAGCACTAAGGCACGCTGGGTACTGACAGCCACTACTTAATTCTTTTTAGAAGATGACACCTTCTTGCAGCGCAAGGCAGACAGTGTTAATTTATGTCTTGCTAGTTATAAATTCTTCTGTGGAACCACTAAGGCAAAGAGCAATGCTGGCAGATGTTCTGGGCACCAGCACTTGGCTATCAATTTGCCGTGCCCAGCACAAGCCACATTATAATACATGTGGCTTCAAAATCTGCCTGACTTGATGCATTTTCTTTCTCAGAACACCATGTTCCCCTCGCTTGTCACAGACGCAACAAGACATTTGTTGGCATTTCCTTTACCTTCCTACTTTCTTTGTGCCCACTGTAACTCAGGCATGCGTATGGTCAAGAAACCATGGCTGCCTTCTTATAACATAACTTATGGAATGGTGCTGAACTTAATAAGCCGCATTGAAAATCAGCTTGTGAAGCTCCTTTATTTGAATCAGTTCTTAAAATTGACATCAGTTATTAACGTAGTTAAAGAGTTGGTCGTGTCCATGTTCAGATTATGGTCATTTATATAACGAAAATTCTAAACAAATGTCAGGGACACAATGTTTCAGTTGTTTAGCCATCGGGTTTCAAAAAATAAACAAGTAGATGAAGGTACAGAGGGGGGGAAGCACACAGAATCCTATTGTTGACAAGAGTTATCAGCAAATTGACATACACAGCCATCTTGGTCACAGGCCCCCTCTTCAAGCCAGACTCACATGCCAATACGTCTCAGAAGATCCTGGTCTATATCTGGTTGTATTTAAGATCACGCAGATGCAGGGCTGGATTATGACTTTTCGAGACCCCAAGCACTTCAAAGATTGTGGTGCCCCAATATATATGTATTTCAAAATATAAACAATAATAAACTGTAAAATTTTGTTTTTTGAAATGAAACAAAATTTACAGTAACATGGAAAATAATGTTTATTTTGCAGTTTTACACCATATTGCCAATGGTAAATCTCGCAGTGGAAAATTTCTGTGGTGCCCCCTTCCTTAAATGCCCAAAGCACGTGCATGTTTGGCTTAATAGTTAATCCAGCCCTGCGCAGATGGCCTCCTGACGGTTCTCTGACATTCTTGTACAAACTCTCTGACAGTCTCCATAGGTGAAACAAGAAGATGACTTGTAGACTCTTCTAGGGAATGTGCCTAAGCCGTCTACACTCATAATACTTTGAGTCCCAAGCACTACAGACTTACAAATCATGTCTCTTCAAACACTATCAGTAATGCCCACTAGAGGGAGACGTTTGCATTCCAACAAAAGCAATTGTGAAGTTTCTTGTATCTATGACTGTGCTTTTTGTACTAAACAGGCATCCATAGAAGACACAGTGTGAATACGGTTTACGAGAGCATTTCCCAGCTTGTTGGTGGGCCGCAGCAGCATTGCAGGTGGGCCATGAATGAACAATCGTTCACAATTCATAGCAGCCGCATCACAGCAGATTGTAGCTGATGTCAGACAAAACTGCATCTACCAGTCTGATCATTGTACTCCATTTAAAGTGGCAGTGATCCTGGACGACCTACCCAACCACAGCTGTGATGATTGTGTTCGATCAACCTACGAGGAAAAGTATGGACGATCGTGCTTGATTCATCTAACGCTTTGACTCTCGTGCGGGACAATGGGATAACCTTGCCTAACCACCCCCTAAACACACACATGCACGCCTTGACGCCCACCACTTTGACAATCACTAAATTCACAGAGGAGAGTGACTGCAATTGGTGGACATGGTGGCTTTGAATAAAGAGCATTTATGGATGGATAGGTTTCGTATTTTTCAAGTCAGTTATGTTTTCACAACCACAGTTTATATGTGTTTGCCTTAAGAAATTGTGTTCAAAGGTTAAACGTTTTCTATAAATTTAAAAAAACCTCATGCTCACACTGGCACTTTAGAATGGAGGCCATGGGACATGGCATACCACCGAGAAACGAAACAAAAAAAAATTACAGATGAATCAGCAAAAGTTTCAGTATAAATAAATATGCCTTCCATGTTTCTGATGCATGTTTGTAACAACAAAGGGGTTGCGAAAGTAATCGTTTTATCACATGTTCCTGGTACTATTTTTCTCGTGGTTAGGATACATCTTCTATTCGCTTGTGTGAGTTTTCACATAAACATGGAAGTACACTAAAATAAAGCCAACCACACGTTATTCACTGTGTTTTAGTCTTTCAAGAGGAAACCAAAACTGGCTAAATCTCATAATATTGGTTATTTTTTTGTTCAAAAATTACATGTATAAACTATTTTATAAAGTGTGTGTAATCATAAGGCAGAGACCAATATTTGACAACTGTCTTGGCTTGAGGAATGGATGAATTTAGTAAGTTTTTAAGTTTTTTGCTTTGTGCCCCAAACCCTGTAAAGCACCAGTGGGGGCAAGATAACTTTTTATTTTACAGAAAATGGTTAACTTAACAAAATTTCGCATGGTGAATGCATATATAAACTGCTCAAAAAAATTAAAGGAACACTTTGAAAACACATCAGATCTCAATGGGAAAAAAATCCTCCTGGATATCCATACTGATATGTTCTGGGTAATGTGTTAGGAACGAAAGGATGCCACATCGTCTGATGGAAATGAAAATTATCAACCTACAGAGGGCAAAATTCAAAGACACCCCGAAAATCAAAGTGAAAAAATGATGTGGCAGGCTAGTCCATTTTGCCAAAATTTCATTGCAGCAACTCAAAATCATACTCAGTAGTTTGCATGGCCCCCACATGCTTGTATGCATGCCTGACAACGTCTTAATGAGACGATGGATGGTGTCCTGGGGGATTTCCTCCCAGATCTGGACCAGGGCATCACTGAGCTTCTGGACAGTCTGAGATGCAACCTGGCGGCGTCAGATGGACCAAAACATAATGTCCCAGAAGTGTTCTATTGGATGTAGGTCAGGTGAGCGTGGAGGACAGTCAATGGTATTAATTCCTTCATCCTCCAGGAACTGCCTGCATACTCTCGCCACATGAGACCGGGCATTGTTGTGCACCAGGAGGAACCAAGGACTCACTGCACCCACTGACAATGGGTCCAAGGGTTTCATCCCAATACCTAATGGCAGTCAAGGTGCCGTTGTCTAGCCTGTAGAGGTCCGTGCATCCCTCCATGAATATGCCTCCCCAGACCATCATTGACCCAAACCGGTCATGCTGAACAATGTTACAGGCAGCATAACGTTCTCCACGGCTTCTACAGACCCTTTCATGTGTGTCACTTGTGCTCAGGGTGAACCTGCTCTCATGTGTGAAAATCACAGGGAGCCAGTGGTGGACCTGTCAATTCTGGTATTCTATGGCAAATGGCAATCGAGCTCCACAGTGCCGGGCAGTGAACACAGGGCCCATTAGAGGACGTTGGGCCCTCAGGCCACCCTCATGGAGTCTGTTTCTAATTGTTTGGTCAGAGACATTCAAACCAGTGGTCTAATGGAGGTCATTTTTAGGGCTCTGGCAGTGTTCATCCTGTTCCTCCTTGCCCAAAGGAGCAGATACCAGTCCTGTTGAGGGGTTAAGGACCTTCTACAGCCCTGTCCAGCTATAATGGAGTAACTGCCTGTTTCCTGGAATCTCCTCCATGCCCTTGAAACTGTGCTGGGAGACACAGCAAACCTTCTGGCAATGTCACGTATTGATGTGCCATCCCAGAGAAGTTGGACTACCTGTGCAACCTCTGTATGGTCCAGGTATCACCTTGTGCTACCAGTAGTCACCCTGACCGTAGCCAAATGCAAAACCAGTGAAAAAGCAGATGGGGAGGGAAAAATGTCAGTGGCCTCCACCTGTTAAACCATTCTTGTTTTGGGGGTCGTGTCAATGTTGCCCCCTCTAGTGCACCTGTTGTTAATTTCATTAACACCAAAGCAGCTGCAACTGATTAACAATGCCCTCTGCTACTTAACTGACCAGATCAATATCCCAGACGTTTCATTGACACGATGCTATACTCTGATTAAAAAGCGACCCATTTCAGGGGTGGGGGTCGACTTGTTTTTCAATCCTATTTTTTGTAAAAATTGATCGATTTGTATGAATGATTACAATAAAAATAACAAAACTTAAAAAAAAAAAAGTGATCCATTAATTTTTTTGAGCAGTATATTATGCTTGTGAAGAAATAACTTTGATTTAAAAAATACCAAAGTTATCCTTCAACCTGCAGTCAAGTTTCCTTGCTATTAAACCCAGAACATAACATGCTGTCAGAAGTGACAGGTATAAGAAACAAGTAAATGAAATACCATGGCAAAATTACAGTCTCCAACGTCCTTAAACTTGCAAAGAAATCTCCCACAAAATTGGAAAAGTTGGATTCAGCGATTCAGACATTTTCACACTATCAGCGTAATAGCGGAGAAATACAAAAAGGTACAGTGCACATCTTTTTTTGGATGTCGCTGTTTAGGAACTGTAACATGTTTCATTTTGAGAAGATGAGAAAGATGTAACAAAGTAAAAGTTTAAAGCATGCTGTGAACCTGGGAATACTTACCATACATCAGCCATGTGCTCTTTTCACACACAAGGAACATCAGACACAATACACTGCTTTGTTACAGATTTTAAAGATAAAGCCAAACGCTGTGAATTTGCAGATTTACATGACTCCTTGGTATGAGAGGATTATTCAAGTAAGAGGCCGACTACTAAGAGAGTTGCATCTGGTATCTGTAGAGCAAATGAGATTATGTCCAACCAAGGCAAAGCGTTGACCGATGTGCTGAATGTGCACAAAATCAGGAAAATTGATGGCAACAAGCACAAAAATAAAAAATGCCCAGTGTACAGACAGGTATGCGAATATTGCAAAAAGAAAAAACACTTTGCTAAGATGTGCAATTTACAAAGTCAGTCAAAGCACAGTAAGAAAATGCAAACAACTGAGCACAGTGAGGATTCAGCCGACATGTTCATTGGCACAATCAACATGCAGAATGACGTGGGTATTATTTTAGAGCAGAAGCTTCATTTATAAAGCTTGTCTAAGTACAAAAAGAGCCTTGAAATATGCAAAATGCCAAGCTTTATACTTGACTTTCTTACTAAACCTGCTTTGGGAACAGGCACATATTTACAGAAACTCTGACCTAAGCATACGCAACATTTCAGGAAAAACTGGGAAATGACGACACTCTTGATCAAGTAGGGAAATGCAGCCAAACCAGCTGTGCATAATAATTCATATGTCCATGCTGTTATTAGATTGTGCATTGATGTGAAAAACATATTACACCTCAAAAGTGATGAATATGCTGTACAGACCTAATTTTCGTTTCCTTTTAAGGGGGCCAATGCTGCATATTTACACTGAAGAATGTTTTTGATTATTCATCCGGAATTCATTGTCAGGAGTTTCTCAGCCAAGTGTCTTTCTATCAAGCTCACTGTGCTGGAAGACATTATCTAAGGGATGAGGCTCTACATCCAGTTTTTGTGTGGTGTGGGGTTACACACATAAATAAACCATAACATGTTTTTGCCAACGTAAAAAGGTAATTTGCAGCAGTGTCTTGTTCCCCTAACATATTTGGAACACTTCACTGTACTCATATTGCAATAAGGGCACCCAGCGAGAATGAAGCTGCTTTTATTCACCATAAACAGTGCCATTCCATTAATACACAAGTCATCTGCAATGTCAGGATGAGACTGACACACTTAGTGGCTTGGTGGCCTGGGACTAATTATTTTGAGGTAAGGTAGTTTTGGCAGACATCATAGGTCTTTACATGGTGACTGGCTTATTGGTAACTGGCTGAACCTTCAGTTTTTCATAAGACCTGTATCATTCATTGTAACAGCAGTTGTTACAATGGCACATTACATGTGTCAGGTGATAGTGGCTACCCGCTGAGATGATGGTGCTTTGTGCCTTTCCCTGACACCCAGAACGCAGAGGAGAGGCGCTATAATGCTGCACATGACCCTGTACTCTCAATTGTGGAGCACAGCCAGCTACTCCTGAATGTACTGTAGGTGGATGGGTCTGGATGCATCAGGTGGGAGGCTGCTCTACCGGCCAATGAAGTTCTTCATCATCGTAATTGCATATGTATGAGGTTGATTAGCATGCACCATATATGGATGGTTCAGAGTGGCTTTCGAGGTGCATTAACATATGCATATTTACAGGGTGATTGGGATTTATAAACGGTAAATTGTGTAGAAATTTGCGTATGCCAGGTTTTATAAATCTGATTTTTCTTTCGGCGTATGCATTTTTGCTGTTTTTTTGGCACACACGTTTTCAACCTTGAATCCACACAAAGTTTTATAAATGAACCCTTGCAGAGTGATGAAAAATGGACTGAGAATGTGACAATAAATTGAAAGAATATAAGATTTTAACTTTACAAATACATAGAGTGTAATGTGGAATTCACTAAATATAAGAGGAAGATTGCAGTCTTTCAGTTACAAGCTAGTAACTTACTCTGGTCACTAGATGGTGCCATTGGGAAAGACAGCACTTACATGTGAACTCAAAGGACGAAAACATAAATATGAGTTTGAAACCATTCAGTAGGATGCACCAGCAATATCGGGATGTGCAACGTGTCAAAAGCTACACATGGAAAAAAGAAGTTTGAAGTTGAAAAGGAAACAGACATCCTAGAAAGGTTTAATGATCTATTTTCTAGATTGGGCTACTTAACTGGGCAGCACCACACACAAACTGACAAAACAGTCAAACCAGTCGTGCACACTGCTTGAAGAATACCAGTAGCTCTTAGAGACAGACTTATTAAAGAATTGTACCAATTACAAAAGATGGGTGATATTGGAAGACAGAGCAAACCAACCGAATGGGTCAACAACATGGTGACTGTGGTCACTACTAAAAAGATATGCATTTGATTTACTTTATTAATCCCCCTTTTTTCACGTGACTTTTAGGGGTTAGAGCACGGCACCCCAGAGCAATGTTCAGGCTAAGGGTCTTGCTCAAGGGTCTATTAGAGTAGGATCCCTTCTGGCAGTAACAGGATTTGAACCAGCACCCTACAAGCTACCGGCACAGATCCGTAGCCACAGTAATTGCATGGCTTGGTGTTTACATGGACCCATGAGATCTAAACCAAGTGATTAAAAGAGACCACAGTCCGATGGTCACAGTGGAAGAAGGGTTGCCTCGTATGCCAAATGCAAAATACTTCTCAGTGTTACATGCCAATTATGGGTTTTGGCAAATCAAGCTGGAGATGATAAACACACCAACAGAACACTATTGTTATTCTTAGATCACCATTTGGAATTTTGTCAGCATTGGAGGTATTCCTATATACAGAAATTTTTGGGTATGATACAGTATCCAGCCAAAATCATTCCAAACATCTTAGATGTTGGTGCTCCACTGAAGAAACTACTTGAGAAAGATATGGCATGGCACAGGGAGGAAGCACACATGGAAAGCTAAGAAAGCTAAATCCGCAGTCAGCAATAGTCCTACACCGATCTCCTGTTAAAAGTTCAATGACATTACCAGTAGATGTAAGCTCAGACAGTACTGGTGCAGTCATTCTACAGAAAAGAAGGCCAGTGGCACACGGATCAAAAACACACACCAACTGCCAGAGCAGCTATGCTCAAATGGAAGAGGAACTTCCTGCCGTAGTGTATGGATGTAAAAAATTTAAACAGAAGAAAGACAGAAGCTAAAAATGACCATAAACTGCTTGTGAATATTGTCACAAGCCGTCTACTAAAACAGATGGCCTACTAGTAGTTTGGGACCAACCAGGACTGAGGGGGTAATTAGAGAGGCACGAGAGAGGCAGATGTTCAAAACAAAAAGGTAATTTTATTATTCCACGATAGAGTAGTGAAAAGAAAAAGAAAAACAAAACAGTTGTTGACGTGAAAACGATGCACAGAAACGTATAAATAATCCTGTGACAAGACAAAATCAAATTATGAAGAAAAAAAAAGGACGAAAAATAGAAATTGGAAAATACAGAGGCTCTTACCCTAATCAATAATCAATTCCAGTCCATGCAAGGGCATCAACAGCCTTAAAATAATACAAAACTGGACTCTGTTTCAACCCAGGTCACACGTACAACTCCTCACAAAAAAAATCTCAGGAGTCGTTTTTGGTCCTCAGGAGTCTAACACACTCCTTTACAGCAACCAACAGCTCAGCCACCAGACACCCCTTAGTCTGGCATGCCTCGCACTCTCTCCAAACAATCGTTCCCCCTCTTGCGGTCACAACTGTACTTATACAGTAAAGCCTTTTTCATTACCAGGATCGGCTTACCTAATCATAGGGGGATACTATTTAAGACCTGCCGGGGAAATAGTACACTTCAAGTATAAATCAAAATATCCGACAACAACATATACATAATAAAACAATAAACAACAAAACCATTAATACCTAACCTCGAGGTTACTAACATATAAACTTAAACACTACGATTCACGTACACTACCAATACAACTTGGACTCCTCCTATAGCTGTCGTTTGACCTTCCCAGGCACCCGTGACTGCGTTTAGCGTCTGCGCCACCTTTAAAACACCAGTTTGGTATGTTACGTGCAAGACTTGCACCCGAAACATACTGTGAAACCTCTAAAAAAAAATTTAACAAACAACCTGATGGTAAGACCAAAAATCTTATAAAAGTTAAAAAAAAATTTTCCTTTTTCTTTCCGTTGTAAACTTGCAGGTATATTGCTCATTGTGGTTCATACGTACAGTAAAACTTATTGAAAGTCTTGCCTTGTATCTATCCGTATTATAATGTATCAGCGTCACGGTGAGGCTATAGCATCACAAATATTTTTAAAAATCCAATACATCAGGCTCCAGAGAAACTTTGGAAGATGCTCCTAAGACTACAGATGTATTTACAAGTTACACATAAACCAGAACAAAAGTCAGACATGCTGGAGGAAGAGCTGAAAGTAAACTGGGTTACATCACGGCTTCCCATATCAGAAGAAATGCTAGACATGTCCAAGAGATCAACAGTAGATGACAATGAAATGCAAACAATGAAGAGCACAACCATGAAATGGCCAAAGGTGAGTCCTTCAGCCTGCAGTCATAAAGTCATATTGACTTTCAGAGAGGAGATTAGTTACATGGACGGATTGCTGTTTAAAGCAGAGAAATGTATTGTTCCACAGGAGCTAAGACAGGACATACTACTACAGCAGAACTCCTGAAGCACAACTGAGAAAAGTAAAGTGCAAAGCAAGAGCTAGAGACATCCCTTACTGGCCAGAAATGTCCCTCTGAATTGAGGAAATTATATGCCAAGGCCTTCCTTGAAACAAGAGCAAGAACAATAACCTAAAAAAACCATTAATGCCACACACACTGCCAGGGTAACCATGGGGAAAAATAAGCCCTGACATTTTGCACCACAGTGGAACCAGGTTTTTTCTTTGTGTTGATTAGTTTTCAAGGTATCCAGAGATCAGTAAGACGAAGGATACAGTAAGTCAAGAAAAGAAAAGCACAAATCATGAAGGGTTGGGGCACCAGCAGGTGATTTCCATATAATTGTTGGCAAAAAATAACAAAGCGATTTAACAAATAGAAGCAGGAACGTTTTTCCAGATGTGAGTTCAAAGTTTAACTATGCAAAGATGATGGTGGAGCTACTTATAAGGTAGGCTAGGCAGGAGAGACTGACTCAGGTGACTGAAAAACAGAAGTAACATCATTCGTCATCCCACTGTCAGAATAACAGGAGAGACACTAGGTGACAGCTCCAAACCTCGATTTGGGGTGGAATTACTGTTTGGAAATTTGGAGCACCAACCTGGTTGTCTTGTTTAATAAAAAGAACGCTCAAAAGAAAAGTGAATGCTCCTTTGGGCCTCAAACATCAAAGTAAAGACTAGCCGTGGCTTAGGGTTATTTGCTCAGGAGGACCATTCAGCGGGTTGCTCTTGCCAAAATGACGGCTTCTTCTGGGCAGCCTGGGTGCTTATGGTCCAACCTTAACTCCAACCTTAAGGGCTGGAGTTGGGTGCCCTCACTGGGTGGTTTCCAGGTGCTCCAGGGAAAGAGGGAGAAAACAATGTCCCGGTAGGTTATTGCACATCTTGAGAAGGACTATCAGGAGATACTTCAACACGCATGTGTGACAATATACAGTATGTATATACTGCTTAATGTTTCAATCACATAATTCTTTTTCTTCACTTTTTTGAAATTGTACTTTTTTTCCAACTGTACCTCTGTGTTTGCCTCCTTTAACGCTCCACTGGCATCGGCCTCCCTATTCTGGTCCTGACTCCTGCCGGACAGACAGGTTTAGGACAATACAGCTTCAGACACTGAGAACATCATTGAACAAGCAGTGTGGAAGCTGGGCTAGGTAGTTCTTCTGGCAAGCTGATTAATGTTTTCTATTAATTTAAACAAAGTTCTATATTTTACTACATTTGACTCCATACATTATTGTGTTGCATGTTAGTCAGACAAACAAGTAAGAAATTTCACTGTACTCTGCCAAGAGGGAAGACCCTTCAAAATGCATTGTGAGCTCACAAGTGGCCACCAGAGGGCAGCACAGCCACTGCATACTGTACTTTCCTAACTCCACCTGCCAAGTCCTCCTCCTCTTATCGTCCTGGAGCACTCTGCTCTCTTACGAGGCCCATTTGAAGCCATTTAAAGAAAACATCTGCCTAAAAATGAGACTTGAGTGGCAAGAGTGAATGAAAAAGTATGAATGGGAAGTTTCTTTTAGCAGCTACCCTTTATTTTATATAGCAGCACCATTCAAATTCTTTCTTATGCCAGACTGACATACCTTTTGGGCTTGGAACTCTTCCAGCTAGCCTACAGTAAATATCAGCTTACCAAAGTTATTTAAATTAGATACTTAAGCAGGGAGAGCACTAGGGTACATTGGTGGTGTTACTGCCTCACAGCTCCAGTGTCTTTGGATTTATGTGTGCATTTTCCTTTGGATACTCCTGTTTACCTTCCACATCCAAAAATCAAAACTGACTCAGTATTAGTGTTGAATGGTGTACCAGTGTTAAACAAGCACAGAATTCCCCATTTTTTAAAACAGTACTATACCAACAGAAGTTAATGTTGTTTGCGCTCCCTGCAGCAGTATTTGTACATGTGTGTGCTTGGAACTCCAAGGGCAGGGCCATCATTACAGAATGATAGGCCTCCAGGCAAAGCAGTGCACTTGGGCCCCTACCTACACAACCACTCAGCAAGTCACAACATGCATAGATTAGCATGGGGCCCCTATGCTCGTGGGGCACCCAGGCAACTACCCAGCATGCCCATGTGTTAAGACAGCCCTGTCCAAAAGTGTTTGCTTATGTTCCTCGTTAAATTATGCGTATATCGGTATGCTTGAATTTCCCAATGGGAAAAGGTCGATTAAGATATTGTTAGGCTCAGATAGACCCTGGTAGAGCAGGGGGATGATGTGGCAGTCAGAATGTCTCTGACCTCTGTGAGTGTCACAGAGAACAGACAGGCATCCTGACTAGATGATAGCATGATGTTGGGATACAATGGAAGGTGCAAGGGGATAGACAAGCAGAAGCTGGAGGCTAGGAGCAGTTCCATCCTCCATACTTTAGGTGGCAGTGGCCCACTGGATGCATCCCAGCTTGGACATGGGGTTCATGGGAACTGAAGTCCATAAATGCAGCCCTGCTGGGGTCAACGGGTGTCACGAGGGGGCACTGTCAAGGAAGGATGACCCTGGTTCTCAAACAACCCAGAATTACTCACCACTAGTCATACCAGGTCACCAGAAGCTGATCCAGATCCAGCATAAAAGGAGCTGCTGCCTTACCTTGGAGGTAACACTCAACTGGACGAGGATTGAGAGAAGGAGTTTTATTGTTTGTATGATTTTTGGGCTGTGTTTCACTGTTTGTGTGTGTGTTGTATTAGAAAATTCATTATTTGAATTTAAAAATCCATTATTTGCAACCGTGACTGGGTTGGGTATTATTGGGTTTGGGGTTACACCCCAGGCAAGCGCAGTGCAGATGAGCTGGGAGCCATGGTTGGGGGTTGCTGAGTTGCTTTGGTATCATTTTGGCTCAGGTACTGAGGTGCAAAAGCTGGTATCGGTATCATACTCAAAGTTTTAGTATCAATCTAACTCAGTATGAGTGAAAGTGGGCTACTGGTGGACGACTGACATCCGATGCAGAGTTGGTTTCTGTCTTGGAGACCTTGCAATACATAAGATAATGGATAATTGGTTAGAAACATAAACACAGGAAGAGTAGAACATAAAAAGATGTAGTGATGGGCAGAATGAGAAGGACTGCACAGTTTGCAGAATTCCAAGCCCATAGCCATCTGTCCACTTCCTGAGGTCACTTCTTCCCTTTTTTGAGCAGCAAGGGGTCAATGCTGAGTAGATGACCATTCTTGGGCACACACAGTTTAGAGTCACCAACCAGTGGCGTAGCTAGGAGTGGGTACAAGGGGTGGTCCGCCCTGGGCGGCACATTTTTGGGGGTGGCATTATTGGCCAAAAGGCTCAGTACAATTCATGTGTAAGCAGCAGGGTTTGGGAAAATATCACTCATGAATGAAAAAAATAAAATTCTCTGATTTTTATCCACAAATGCTTCAAAAATAATTTTCAGATTGTCCTTCTGTGACAGCATCAGACACAGCAGTTGAAATTTATGAGGCAATAACAAAAATAAACATAAACATTACATCAATAATAATTTCTAGGAAGATAAACAACTAATTTACAATTTATAATTTTGTTTCGGTATCAATCAGAATGCGTTCTTGGTCTGCACAGAAAGCACCCCCACCTATCACTTGTGCACTACACTGGTTCTGGTTTTCGCAGCGTAATTATATTAAACTAATAATAAGAACACAGCTTGTCAGTGTGTCTATACTATATTCTTGTCTAGTTGATGCTTATAAATAATTATACGTGAAAAATTATTGCTGTTTCTCTATATATAACCAAATCTATGCAAAATGTATCTTAATTTTTCTCTATACGCCATTTTAATTTTCTATTTAAATAGGTTAACATATTCAGATATGTTAGAGGGCGGAAATTGAAGCACCGCCCCAACCCGAGTGGCACAAACTCAAGCTACGCCACTGTCACCAACATAGTTGCTAACTTGTCATAAACACTGTTGGGGAAGAGTATAAAATTATAGGCTATGACATACAAAATAATAATTCAGTTTGGCCTGCCATTGACTTGTATATTGAGTTTATAAATTTGTCATTGAAATCAAAAAATATGTCTAGAGTGCCTGGTTTTTGATAAACAAGGGCACAAGGGTTTGAGTACTTGGAGTTTTTTTTTTCTTTTTTCCTTTATAGGGAATATCTACAATAAGAACAGGACCAATCTAAATTCTTGGCCCAAAACTTTGTTTTATGAAAAAAGAGACAATACAAAAACAAAACAACCTCAATAAAAACAATAATAGTCTTCTAACTGCAATAGAATAGGAAACAGTGACAGAGCGAAATCAAATTACAAGAATCAACATGGCAGCATGACTGTAACTCTGGGATTTGAATTCAAAAAATGTAATTCAAAATATAAAATCTTTCCAAATGGCCTTACATTAAGACTTGCCTTAAAACAACAGTTATTCTCTGTTGTCACTGTAATTTTCACATTCATTCCTGGCTCACTAAATGTCCTCTGTAGTTGGTTTCTTGTTTGATAAACATTCTGACGTCATGCAGTGAGTGAATGGTGATATTACACTCTCTACATGTGCTGTCACTGACACAGTAAATATGATTCATGGGTCAATGTTTAAAGATCATTTTACTGTTTGATTGCACTGGATTTTGTGATTATCTTGAATAGTCAGTTTATTTCAGGAGGCCAAATTAAATCTTTATGATTATGGTTTATGATGCTGTTTTGGTAAAATTGAAGTGATTTTCCTCTCACTATCCCTGTAGGCGGCCATGTTAAGTACATGTCCACCTTTTTGGCCATCCTGCATAGACTCAGACATATCTGGTATGGACTTCTCTACCCACTCTCTACTCTCTACCTACCAACAGAGCTGTTCTGTAGCATTGCTCAGGGATTGGGGGCAAATGGCACAACACCCCTATACATGGCACCTCTCTTTGTCAGTAAAAAGCTTTAAGATGTGGGAATGAAGACGGACATTCAGAGAAAATCCATGCAGACCCAGATCCCTGTAGCTGTGAGGTAGCCACTGTCTTTCTGAGCTAGTCAAGCCCAGAGAACGCATTAAATGCACACCAGATGGACAGTTGTCTGGGTTGGCAGCATTATTTAAGTTAATTTGCTAGAGATACTCATCATGAATATCTCAGTTGGTAAACACAATACCATTTAAAGAAGGTGGGAAGAAATAAATAGGTTGGAAGTATGTGCAAATCTTAGTGGAAATGCGCAAGGCTAAAAATGTAAGTGGTTCTAGGACATCATCCAAAACTTATAGAGCCACAGATGTCCTGTGATCAGAAACAGACTGGAATGGGGAATGTAAAGCCCCCTTCCTCACCACTTACGTTTCCCAGTGATTCTAAGCCCTTCATTTACACACCGGTGACCAGGAGTCATGTAGTGTATCACTCCCAAGGGCTCATTCATACCATTTTGTGATTAATCGGTTTGATTTTGTCACAAGTTACATGGGTGGGCTTGTGTATGTGTGAGTGCTGATAACCAATGATAACTTCTGTTCAGCCAGAAGTACAATAATGTCATGCACAAAAGAGCCCAATCACATCTACAAAAAATGAAGGACAGTAGAGCAATAGCAGCCTCAAGACATGGAGGAAAGTGAGTGTTTTGAAGGGCAGGGGCTGTGGAACTCTGGTGCCAGCACAAACGTTCATTTGAAATCTCAACGTTTCTATACCGCAACAGAGTGGAGAAAAAGAAAGATGCTCCACATTGATTGGCTACCATAATGAGTTTACTTCGCAATACCTTTGTGATACATCAATAAGTGTGAAAAATAATGATGGAGCCACATAATCCCTCATCCCCTGCGATACCCAGTCATGTATTCTGATATCCAGCTACTGTTGTGGTTAAGTCTGACATGTTGTCCGACTCAAAGTCAAATGAAGTGGTAGAAGGAACATGAGAGTAAATTCAGGACAACACAGCGGTTCTCCCAAGGAACAAAAGTCCATCAAAGTGAACATCTGTAGAATAAGACAAGGTGAGATGTGCTATCTGAAGGAGATGCCCACCATCAGCCAATGTGCAACAACTGTGGGAGGCCATGGAGCCACTGTGGCAGGCTCTTAAAACAAAGTCCATGGGTAACCAAATTGGGTGAAAATTAGGTAGGTGCACTTGATAAATTGGCATACAGGAAAGGAATTTGAGAGGAACGAGTTGAACCCCACAAACAGACCTAGGAGGAGAACTCAGAAAGGAGAAGCTCAATGAGCAGCCATGCATTGGAGATTTGAGGCAATGACAGAGGATCCCAATTGCCCAACAAGCTCATACAATAAAAGTGAGATGCTTGATATTGTGATTGGTATGATTGGTGTGATTGGGATCTATAGGCAAAGGTTTTAGAAGAAGCCATACTCAACTATGTTTCAGAAGGAGCCGTGCATGTAGTGACAAAACACAAATTGTTACGATGTCACAGGTTGTGCTTTGTTTTGTAAATGTTTTTCTGAACTTTACATTTTTTCCTCTAAGCTTTAGTAATTTATTTGAAATTTTGGATGGAGAGTTTAGTTTTCTTGTTTATTCTCACTTGTGTTTTATTTTTCAAGAAGTTATTTTATTTTTCATTATGTCTTTAAAAAGATCCCTGTGTCATTTTTCTTAGGTCGCCATTTTACACAGCCTATATAAAGTATTCATCCCCTTCGACGTTTAACATTTTATTACTGTACAACCCTAAATCACATTGGATAAAGCTTGGCCTTTTTAGTATTTATCTTCAACAGAAAAAGTCACTTTAATGCCAAAGTAAAAACAGATTTCTGCAAAGTGGTCTAAAATACTGTAATTGCAAATAATTGATCACATAAGTATTCACCCTTTCATGTCAATATTTAGTTGAGCCACCTTTGGCAGCCATGTCAGCCTTGTCTGTGTGCACCGGTCTAAATCAGCTTTACACATCTGGAAACTGCCATTTGTCCCCATTCCTCTTTGTAAAATTGCTCAAGCTCTGTCAGGTTGCATGTAGATTGTGAGTGAACAGCCTTTTTCAAGTCCAGCCACAAATTCTCAGTTGAATTGACATACACAGCCATCAATTTTAGAGTCCCACTAACTATACTGGAGTTTTTCTCAGGTATTTTTCCTTGAGGTTTCATGAACCAGGAACAAAACTGAACATCACGTAAGCAGATTTGTAATTTCTGTTCAATAAAATTAAGTTTGTCATAGCAGTGGGGAGTGGCAATGTGTTGAATGTTTTTGTCAGAAAGAAACATTTGACTGGCAAATAGCACTAGTTACAAGTTTTGTTTTGTTTTTGTTCTGTTACTATTGTTTTCGAGACAAATATATTTATTGGCACGTTCAAATGCTTAAAAAAAACCAAGAAAAATAGCAAAGCCATTTATGAGCCTACAAATATTCTAATTCCTCACTGCTCCAAAACTTGATGCAGAGTTTTCACTAGACAAGCACTGCCTCCCTGCTGCCGGGCCAGACCACTACTACTGCTGGTTCAATGAACTTCCATTTACAAACAAGGAGGAATCTGTGAAGCAGAAACCTGGCTTGATATGGTTACTTTACTGCTGAAAGAGACAAGAACTCTCTAGTTTTTGAGGCAGTAAATTCTTGTAAAACATACTCCCGCTCTTGTCTTAAGCTAGTTGTTCAAATCTTTTTTTAACTGTTTCACTCACAGCAATCCCATCAGCCCATCTTGTGTAAGGCTCTTGGGGTGTTTGGAATGTAAACATAAGGAGCGTCAGGCTAGATTTTCATCTGTGAAATTATTGAAATATTGCATTTAACATTTGAATATGCCTTGTGGTTCTCCTATCTGTGAACATTTGTACAGACCGCAGTGAAATTCTTGGCTTTCACTCTAGCATCATTCCAGTTTGTGCCAACCACACATCTTTCTATTAGAAGTACTCACATTGTCAGAGTAGA
The DNA here is from genome assembly GCF_900747795.2 of Erpetoichthys calabaricus. Lineage (NCBI taxonomy): Eukaryota > Metazoa > Chordata > Cladistia > Polypteriformes > Polypteridae > Erpetoichthys > Erpetoichthys calabaricus. The sequence goes on along the minus strand of NC_041396.2, from coordinate 79,706,061 downwards.
AAGTATGGAGAAATTCTTACCTGCATGTTTGACTAACATGTCACCACTCTATGGGATAGACAAGAATACAATTCCATAATGTGTATTCTTGTATAGTATTATTCACTAAGCACAGGCTCCTGAGGGTTTAAATAATTCACAGCTATAATCTGATAACAGTAAAGTGCCAGTCTTTGCAACATCTACAAACATAAAAACATTTCAAATACAGAAACTAAAATAATTCAAAAGTTACATAAAGGGTAGACAATTTGTAAATAATACTTGGGGTGCTGGGGCCCTGAGTGCCTGTATGCAGGTCCAGTGCATTCAGTGCTTCAAAGGGCATGCTGGTCATTCTAGGCAACACAGTAATTGTCTCAGAATGAATGAACACTTACATCACACACACCTTTGTATATATTGTGATCATTTTTATGAGCTATCTTGTACAAGACAAGCCAAAGATAGTTTTCAAGACTGTGTAACATTCAAGCACTTGTTCTCAGATCTCCCTGGATTAAGGTGACTCATTTCTTCATCAGGTCTATGGGAACGAAACTCAAGTGGGATAACCTGCCGTGGGGAAATACACCCTCACAGTCAGAGGCCTGATTAGCCATTTAAGTTGAAAACTCAACTGAATAAGACGTAGTAAAATGTACTAACAATACTCCACCATCATATTCAGAAGTTAAATATGATGTCCTGCAACATTTTACACTTAGACCTTTACTGTTTTCATGTTACATGTTTCCATTAGGAACTATCATAGAAAACATAACATTCATTTGCACTTGTATATAGACGATACCCAACTATATATTTCTATAAGACAAAGTGATGTTTATCCAAGAATGTCCTTAATTAAATGTGTCAGTGAATTTAAAGAGATTCACAAAAAAACACAAACATTATTTATTGTAGGAATGATGAAGACTGAAATAATAGTCTCTCACTCTTTATCTAAGTTGGACCAACTATTAGTTTTAGTGAATCAGCACACAACTTGGGCATTATCATTGACAATAGTTTGTGTTTGAAAAGACATGTTACAAAACCGTGTAAAATCTGTTTTTCCTGCTTAAATATATTAGAAAAGGAAGATGTTTTCTAATTCATTCTACAATTAGTTTTATTACAATTTGGAAAATGAGTGACTGACTGACTGACTGACTGACAATTAACTATTGTAGTGCATTATTCACTGGCTGTTCAAAACTGTTCCCAGAATCATTACAAGATATAGAAAGTAAGACCACATACCTTCTGTTTCAAAGTCTTTACACTGGCTTCCAGTTAAGCTCAGAGCTGATTTCTAAATCCTCCTACTCACTTACTATATAAAGCTTTAACTGGCCAAGGCGCTGCTTACTTAACTTAACTTATCATTACTTACATTATGATCTCAAGACTCAATGCTTAAGAGATGCCCCTGTAGTCTCACCTTCTAAATCTAGGCTGAAGACTCCCTACTCTAGTGTAGCATACCCTGAATAGAGCAGCTGATTAGCTGTGCATCTGTTTGTTATGAATTTGTACAAAAATATAAGGAATACAATAAATATGAACCTTTACTAACCCTCCTGTATTCTGTTTCTCTTCTTTCTGCTCTGGCTCTTGATGCCACTGCTGTATTTTTAAGTTGTTTTCTTGCTCATGGGAAGACATCTGAGACATAGGGAGCGCTGAAATCAAACAGATAGTTAAGATTCTTTCATCACATATGTTTATTTTGTCCAGCAATGCTGCTGACTGGAGTTTTTGTTTTCATCTCATTTGTTGTCAGCTAGCCATAATTCAATGATAATGTGGATGGATATTATTAGGTTCCATTTACGTATGTTAATCAGTCTGAAAATGCTCTATTTTGCTGTGTGTTTAAGCAAATATTGTACATTTATAATTACATTTTACCTGTGAACTTGTTACAATGCTCAGAGTCTGCATTTATTGAAGAGCACCATACAAAAATAAATTCAATTGAATTGAATTAAGATGGTTGCTTTCTTCTCCTTGCACAGGATGAAAACCCAACTTTATGTCCTGAGACACCATTGAGGTCAGACCATGATGGTAGCATCATCCATGTAAAGAGAACTTGGTCATACATACAGTATCTATTGTATCAGATACTTTTTAACATTATACTAAACCCCTCTCCTCCTGACACTGCAGGTCTTAAATGCCAATTTGCATTGCCAAGTCTGAACTTAATGGAATCATGCCTCACCCCCATATTTCCTTTTCATGAGACAACTTCTAAAAGCTTCTTTGGACTAAGCTATCCTGGACTATGTTCGTCATCTAGACACCAAGTGCTTATTGTTAAATAACCCAGCCACACAGGGCTTGCTTCAGGAAGGTTTGAGCACCCATATTCTAATAAGATTCTCATATTGTTTAGTTGCAATATTAAGGAGTTTATTTTGGATTATTCTTTATGTGGTCATCTCTTTAGGCTTTGACTTCTGTGAGGACCAGAAGTAAATCATTAATTATGTTGTATAGGCACATCACAATGTTGAAAAATATTTACATGCAGCATTTTGATTTGGTAAATGATGAAGTCTTTTTGTGGCTTCTACTTGGTTGGAGAATTGTATGCCTCAATGATCCTTACAATTAGGTTGTCTGGTGATATGTGATCCTAATGGCAAACTGGTTTTAACAGGAGGATGCAGAAAAAGATCAACCCATTAATGACCCTCATGAAAGCCTGAAATAAATTAGAGGATTTCACTCAGAACAGTGATACAGGATCTCACTCCTGGAGCCAGGCCTAGGAACGGAGGTCACCAGGATGTCCACAGTCGATGAAAGGTTAAGAACACCAGCTATATAACTGGATCTGCCTCTAATGGGAACTAGACTTCTGTGTCAAAGTTGGTGTCTCTCCTACTCCGGATTTACCCTGTAGAAGAAGCACCCCTGGGAGGATGATAAAGATGACTAAGTTGCAGAGAGGAAAATGTTGCCTATTCCATGTGTGTATGAGCTGAACAACTGTTCAGAGTATTTAGACATTTAGGAGACATTGGATTTGGTGCTTGAAAGGGTACCAATAACAGACTCTACCAGCTGGGAGGCTTCACCACTTACATGGGCAATGATGAAGACACCTGGAGGTTCATGATTGGAAGGAATGGATTGCCCAAGTGGAGAACTGTTTAGAGATTTCTGTGCTAACATGGATTGTCCATGACAGTTACATTTCTAAATTAAAGGCTAGTGAGACACAACGCACCAGATGAAAAATAGAATAAAATGCTTCCCTCAGTAATTTAACTTTGTTATGTTTATATAACAATCCCAATTTTACATCATAAGCTTAATTTCTATACTGATTTGTTTCAAGAAAAATATTGTTTTTTTATAGCACATGATATGTTTTTTTTGTGCTGGGTGATGCAGGCCTGTTTCGGCTCAGGGGCTATCACTAATGGCCCTGCTGTGTTCTAGGCGTACCTGAACGCGTGTGCGAATGTGCAACCTGAGCCTGCAAGTTTAGGGATGGGGATTGAAGGCTAGGGCTCATTTGTTTTCTCTGCATTAAAATTAGAATCACCTTGTTTTTTATTCAAGATTTTCCCGGTTATGGTTATGCAGAGCAAGTCATTGAAGAGATAAAAAAAACTCCAGTGCCATTTGCTCCCTTAAATCTAGCCATGTAATATTAAAAAGAAATAAAGATATTATGTACATTAAAATAGGGCTCAGGAGAACTGGTTAACAGCATTAATTTGAATAAGCCACCAAGAAAGTTTGCTTACAAGTGCTTCTTCCACTTTGAGGAAAATAATCCAGCAGTATGATGCTCCTGTTTCAGAGAAGTGCAGAGTACTGATGTGAAAGGAACACTACAAAATGAATTTTTCAGTTGCTTTTTTGTCTTTCATTAACCAGCAAACACCTTCTTGAACAGTACTTAGCTCTGCAGCCAGGCAACCCCACAGTCTTGTGCTAGAGTCATTTAGTGTGTGTAGTCTGGATGTTCCTTCTCTGCTATTGTGTTTTTTGTTTTGTTTTGTTTTTTTTTTTTGCCACAATACCATTCGATTATATACTGTTTCAAAATAGGTAGTTCAGTGTTTAAATCTCTATGGCTGTAATTTGTCAAATGATGTCAATGTATGAGTGTATCGTAGTGATCTGATGCTAGTCTAGACAGACCAGGCATCAGCATCCCATTATTTGGTTGTTATTTGAGTCTGAACTTGCATATCTCGTTAGTCGTTAACTAAAGAGGAACAGATGGTATTAGTTAAATGAATATAACATTAGACAAATCTGCACACATCAAAGAAAATTCTGGTATGGCCCCAGCAGAATTTTCATGTATAACACATAATGATCATAATGAACTCCCTCTCTGAACACAAAAATCCTAAAAGATATACTTAATACTAGAATACCTTGGGCCAAAGATTTATGATGGACTTCTCAGTCATGTCATTGGATATGAGGCTGTATGTTAAGGACGCTCCGATAAAGAGGTGCAGAGCTGTCACCTGATGATTGCTTGGATTCTCCCACAAACTTCATCAAGTAAAGAGGACACAACAGGGTGATGTATTTTCAATAGACAAGTACAGTTTTAATAACCTGGTATATTAAGTATATTGGATAAAAAATATTTAAAGGTTGTTTCTATGCAGAAAAGGAAAGAAGGTTAAACACAATGTTTCAGCTGTATAGCCTTCATCAAGTGTGCAACTGAAAAGGAAAGAGCAAGTAATATATACGTCACGATCAGGGGAGTCCCAAAAGCACAGATATGAAAAATATATTCCAAAGTTACCCACTCTTTTGGGCGGGTGGAAACACCATCAAATACCCCGATGAGATATCCAAAGGGCCGAGACAAATCTTTATAAAAGTAAATGGCTTGTTTTAGCAAAAAGGCAGTGCAAGCCCCAAAGCACCAAATAGCACAAAGGGATTGCCTGAAAGGCAAAGGAATACACAGCAAACAAAAGTCCCAATACTGAATCCAGAAGGCAGTAGTCGAAACAGAGCAGAGGTTCAAAAAATATCAATAAACACATTCCCAATACGAAATCCTGAGGCAAGGTCAACAACATAGCAAGGGTTCAAAAAATCAATAATCACAGTCCCAAAACAAAATCCAAAGACAAAGTAGGAAAACAAAGCACAGGGTCAAAAATCCAAAAAGCACAAGCAACGGCACAGAAATTCACAAGAATTCTCCACCCGTTCAATGATCTACAAGGAATTATGGGAGGCCCTGCCTTAAATAGGCCATTCCTGCCTGTGATTGGCAAGTGGGCCTGCCCCTTGGGAAGCCACCCACAAAACACAACCTAGGTCACGTCCCTTTCCCATGACACACTCTCACACACACACACAGTAAAATGTACATTATAAACACAAGAAACATAAACAGAAATAAATTAAATAAAACAGACGAGAAACACAACTGTGAACACCAGCCAGGGGGAAAATGCTGGAAGAAACATGACAATATATAGGAGGGGGGAGGAAGGAACAAAGCCAAGGCAGAGGATAGGGGACCAGGTGAGGGCAGGTGACAAAAATCTGCTTAAGGGAAAGAGTAAAAATTATTTGGTCATTAAGACCTGGATAAATATGTGATCTCCAGCTGAGAGTGAGCTTAGCTTCTTGTTTTCTTTGAAAAGCATCTTTGAAGCCTAAGAAAGAACACAAACAGAAAGATCAGTGTAGCTATGATCAAGGGATTTGAAGTGTTCTACAATATGCCAATGGCATTGCCATGTGACGTCTTTGATTTTTACTGCTTGAATGTGTACCAAGGAGTAGCCAGACTTTTAGTGCATTTCTTAGGAGTGATTCTGAGATGCTTGATACAATACAATAAAGTTTATTTTTGTATAGCCCAAAATCACACAGGAAGTGCCGCAATGGGCTTTAACAAACCCTGCCTCTTGACATAAACGCAGTGCCAGGTACCTGTCATAATCGAGTTACTCACCGGTTTTGCGTGTGCATGGATGCACGCTGAAAGAAGAAACTTCTGAGTGCTGCATTTACAGAAATCTTCCTCATCACTGCAGTGGCGACAGACCCTAAAGGACTGTAAAAGAGTACACACAGTATATATCTGGATTTTTCACATTTTCTCACTTTTTTACTTATTTTTACCCTTGTGACCCTGATGTAAGGATGTCCAGTAAATCTGTTCATAGATTTAGTGGATGAATGTCGCGGATACAGTACATACATGACAGCAGCTTCATTTGGCAGATAATAAGCAGTTGTCACCTTCTAATAAAAATAAACAGGATTTTCTTCATTTGTTCCATCACTGCCGAAATCCATCCATTATCCAACCCGCTGAATCTGAACACAGGGTCATGGGGGTCTGCTGGAGCCAATCCCAGGGCACAAGGCAGGAACCAATCCCGGGCAGGGTGCCAACCCACCGCAGGACACACACAAACACTAAGCACACACTAGGGCCAATTTAGAATCGCCAGTCCACCTAACCTGCATGTCTTTGGACTGTGGGAGGAAACCCACACACACACGGGGAGAACATGCAAACTCCACGCAGGGAGGACCCGAGAAGCGAACCCAGGTCCCCAGGTCTCCCAACTGCGAGGAAGCAGCGCTACCCACTGCGCCACCCCTGCCTAAATCCGTTTAATCTAATTTATTCTCTTGGGATGCCACGATCTATCCAATAAGCATCGCGAACAGAGCAGAGGGAATTGTCTAGCAATGAAAAAGAGCAAATGCCTTAAAAGTATAGAGTATGCCAGTATTCGAGGAAAGCCTTCATTTATAAAGTGCCTGCATTAGCGCAGCAGTCGCGTGTTGGAAAGAACGGATTGAAATGTGACCTTTAACCTCCGCGTTCTGCGCGCGTTATTAACGGAACGAGCCAAAGAGCACAACAGGTTCGCAGCGCGGCGCCTCAGCTCTGACTTGCTATATAAAGTTCATGAGGGCCGGGCTAGTGCGGTGTCGTTTACTTGGAAGCCTCCAGCTATATAAAGAAGAAGAAGCAGCTCCGAGGCTTTCATCTAAAGGACTGGCCGTCCCGCAGGGCATTCCAGAATCATGCCATTCAAACCTGCTCCCATCAAGAAAGCCCCGGCTAAAAAGGCAGCCCCCAAGGCAGCTGAGAAGCCGGCAGCCCCTGCAGAAAAGGCTCCAGCCCCGGAGCCCGCTCCTGCCCCAGCACCAGCTCCCGAACCTGCACCAGCCCCTGCTCCCGAACCTGTCCCCGCTGAGGTGCCCGCACCGGCGGAGGCTCCAGCTGCCGAACCCGCTCCACCCGCCGAGGCGGCTCCTGCTGCTCCAGCCGAGGGAGAGGCTGCCCCGGCGCCCCCTGCAGAGGAGGCAGCGGCTCCTCCACCCCCACCTCCAGAGCCCGAGAAGCCAAAGGAAGGTAATGTGCACTTCGTAGGATTTGAGACAGAAATGAAAATCTATTGACTTTTTAGCAGATTCTCTTAATGTCATTCATTCTATGCCTACGCAGAACCCACAAGCGAGCCTGTCAGCGTGTCTGTGGAGGACGTCAATGACACGTCGTTGACAATCAAATGGAGACCCCCGGAGACTGTGGGCCCCTCAGGCGTGGATGGCTATATTGTGGAATATTGCAAAGACGGAAGTAAGTTGCCTTTCAAACATGTAGAGGGGGAGAGGGATTTGAACCCAAGTCTGTGCAGCTGCAAGCTGTGCCTTGATATGATTTATGAAATGAGCAGTATTGATAAGGAGTTTATTTCCTTAGAAATTGAACTATTCTGGGTCAAACGTTCCTTGATAAGATGACTATAAGGCCAGCTTTCAAAAGGGGTTAGCATACAGGGCAGTGCCTTTTTAATGGGTGCTGCTCCAGAAAGATAATTTTATTTGCAGATCCCTATCCCAAATGGGACTGAACAAGGCATTATGCACCTGCAGGTTTGTGATTGTCTTAGACAATGCCATGTAAGTTTTTAGTATGTCTGCATTAGAAGCATTCAATACAGGTTCTGTTCTGATTTTGCTTTGCTCAGTTCAGTGTAACCCAGCTGTTCAAAGATGCAGTTGTCTCAGTTAAATTTCACTCCGAAGCAAAAAAATAGTTAACTTTGACAGATGTCTTCACAGAAGTTGCAGCTGTTCAAACGTTTAATGAAGAACAGGAACGAAATAAAGCCAATTTTGGGCATTTTCTTTGAGTTAAATTAGCCATACAGTATATTGGGCATGGGACACCTTCCATTTTAGGATTTCCATATGCAGAACTAAACTAAATTTAGCAGAAGAATGTGGAGAAAGACATTGCAGCTGAAGTGGCTTCTATAGCAGATACTGAAGCATGAAAGTAGTCAGCACATTCCGAAATGTCTTGTAAGCACATGCTCCATGTGAGAGTCGCCTCACCTATCTGAAAATTATCCATCTTTTGTTATTGAACAACCAAAGTGTCTGATATTGATAGATTTCACACACTGAGTAATACAACCAGAGTGCTGCCTTAAGACAAGCTTGATTGTTTTTTCTGTTGAATTGTTTTTCTGCTACTCTGAACTACAGTGTGAAGACTTCATGGTACTGTTAGCATAGGGAATTACTGAAGGCCTGCCCCATGCAATGGTTGTGGTTGTGTTTCTGGTCTTGGAATTAAGTTTAGATATCTCTAAAACTGACATTATGTACATTAAACAGGTGCCTCTGGGTGTGATTAAGGTGATGGGAACATCAGTTTCCTTGGTTTGTATGATTCTATTTTGTAAGAATGTGTTGCAACAGTGGGGCGACTGCCATGGTATTCCATTAAATTAACAATATAAGTCACATGAAAGCCAGCAATTTCCCCAAAGTGCAAATTAATTAATACTTACTTGTCAGAGTAGTTATTTATTTTGTTGGTTTAAAAGAAATCTCTGCATTCAGTAACATAACATTGAAATGATTTAACATCGATGCTGGATGAAAAAATGACAAAGTAAAACTGCCTCATAACTCCAGAAACGGCAAATGTTTGGGGTTTTCTTTTTAAAAGATACACAATATTAGGCAAATAGTGTGGTGTATTGGTTATGGTGCTGAATTCTAACCTAGAAGGCTTCTGGTTTGGTTCTTGACCTGTCCATGCTGCAATTGTAAAAATATGTTAAAAATTGTAATGCATCCCCATCTTGTAATTCTCCTTGAGCAAAATGGTTCGTTAAAGATACAATAATGTCAGATTGCATCAGTGATGCCATATGGTGTATACATATTTCTTGTAAAGTGTTGTGATGTTGAATTGAATTTAGTGTAGACAATATGTTACTACTGTCCGACGCCATGATAAACAACAATGTATTTAAACACAAATATCCATTTTATTTACTATCTACACAAATACTTTTACTTGATGTACTCCTTAGCCCAGTTTCCATACCACTTGTTCAGTGTCTGAAACCATGTGAAATATGTTCCATTGCAGTAGCACTATTTTCAACCACTGTATAGAGGTCGTGGGTGGCACGGTGTCGCAGTGGTAGCGCTGCTGCCTCGCAGTAAGGAGATCTGGGTTCGTTTCCCGGGTCCTCCCTGCGTGGAGTATGCATGTTCTCCCTGTGTCTACGTGGGTTTCCTCCGGGTGCTCCGGTTTCCTCCCACAGTCCAAAGACATGCAGGTTAGATGCATTGGCGATTCTAAATTGGCTCTAGTGTGTGCTTGGTGTGTGTGTGTGTGTCCTGCGGTGGGTTGGCGCCCTGCCCGGGATTGGTTCCTGCCTTGCGCCCTGTGTTGGCTGGGATTGACTCCAGCAGACCCCTGTGACCCTGTGTTCGGATTCAGCGGGTTAGAAAATGGCTGAATGAATGGATGTACAGAGGTCAAAAGGGAAAAGTTTAAATTTGAGCATCACATCAAAGTGATCCAAAGTACCTGCAAAGAGTTCAAGCGTTATGCATTTATGTGTCTGTAGAGTTAAAGGGTATGAAGGCAGAAGTGATTCTAGGTATACAGTGGCTTGTTTAGATTGTTAGAACTGAAAATGGAAGCCTGGATTTGTTCCAAAAAACCTTTAGGCTGTTCTCATTCAAATTATTTTACCCTGCTATATTCCGCAAGAGGATTTTTCATAACATTTGTTTCTGTTATTTTATTCTGTTATTGTTGTATTGAATGGTGCGTGTCTAGGAGTTCTTCCTGTCTGGTATCAATCTGCTGCCCTTCACCCTGTTACTGAAATTGATTAATTAAATATACTGTATAGACGGATTGATTCATTTGGGCAGCGAATTGATTGGCATTGTCTACTTTACAGATACAATTTTTCAATCCTGCACCCAGGCATTTTCTGTGGATTTTTGTTTGATTTATTTTTAAGGAGATCCTCTGGGTTCCCTCCCAAATCCTAAACACATGAAGGTTAGGTTAATAAGTAATTCTAAATTGCCTAATGTGTGCATGAGTGGTTCCCTGGATGGACTGGTCCCCAGTTCAGGGTTGTTTCCTGCTCTGTGACCAATTCTGCCAGGATGGACTTCTTTTCCCCTACATTACTGAATTGTTTGAGAGTGTTATATACAGTATAATTGTTTCTTTCAGAAGTTGCCCTTACACAGTTGACTATCTTTCTGTTTCTTTTTTTCTTGCTGTAAGTACTCTATAAAAGTGTAAGACACCTGAGAACTGTTCTGGTTTGCAGACACTGACTTTAATTTAGAAATTATGAATTTAATAATTGGTTGAACCTTATTTTAAAAGCTCAAGACTGGATCTCTGCCAATCAAGACCTCATCGTCTCCAACCGCTTTGCAATCAAAGGTTTAACAACAGGAGAGAAACTGCATGTCAGAGTCAAGGCTGTTAACCCTGCAGGTCCCAGCAAGCCTGGGGCAATGGAGCAGCCAGTTCTGATTCGGGAGATTGTAGGTAAGACATAATTCCTCCAAAGCCTTAGCTTTTTTCTTTGCATTATTTGCTCAATTTTATTTATTTAAATTCTAAATTCTAAATCACCATTTCCTAATTCTTCAGTGTTTTTTTTCCCTCAATGAATTGACTTCTGATATACTGTAGCATTGCTGCCTTACAACATTGCCAAGAGCAGGGCTGTGGAATCGATGCACAACTTTCAACTCCAATTCTGAATCCTCAATTTATGGTACCATCGACTTTGACTTCGCTATTTGTAATTTTGGTCAATATACAGTACCAGAGGTCACCCAGAAATTTTCGTATTTTTGATAGAAATTCTTACCTTTTTTATCAAGATACCATTAAACTGATTTCAAAAACGTAGCTAAGACATTACTAGTGTTTATAAAGGATATTACTGCTTGAAATGACTGACTTATATTTTATTAATTATTTATATGTGGCCACAAAACCCCATTTTCAGCAGAAATTCCTTCAGTGTTGTAATGGTAAACTCCTTTAGCCTATCCTTTAATTAGTCTTGTGTTAATGATAACTGGCTAGTAGAGAAACCTTTTCTAACTGCATTAGCACCTAGATACTGGCATTCTTAAAGTTTCTTGCAGACAGATTACCAAGAAAGTAAAAATTTCATAAAAAGTTGTACATTACTGTCTTGAGAGGAGAAGGGAAAGAAAAAGGAACATTTGGCATGTATTTAAAGAAGAAGTCAGTTAAGGAGCAGAAAGGTGTTTGTTTCTTAAACTAGAGATTCTGGTGTTCTTATTCTCTTATGCAGTTGTCCATCTCAACCTTCCCTCTCCTTTTCTGTCCTGGTTAGATCAAGTCACCCTCCTCTCTCAAGACAGAAATTGATACCTTCTGCTTCTTGTCAGTCTGTCACATGGAATAGCCTTCATTCTGAAAAAAAACAATAAACCAACATGTTTCCTGAGAAAGCCGTTAAATTTTGGCTATTTTAGAACCCAGAACAGAACTTTAGAAATGCCAGTATCTTGCAATACACATGAACAGAATAACAGGTTTCAGTGGTGCTAATGCATTTAGAACGTTATCTCTAATGACCAATTAGCATGTAAATCTGACTAATTAAGGATAGGCTAAGGGAGCTTACAATTAGAACACTGAAGGAATTGCTGCTGAAAATGGGGTTTAGTGGCCATATGTAATTAATACATTAAAAATCATCCATCCATCCATCCATTGTCCAACCCGGGGGTCTGCTGGAGCCAATCCCAGCCAACACAGGGCACGAACCAATCCCACACAAACACACCCACACACCAAGCACACATTAGGGCCAATTTAGAATCGCCAATCCACCTAACCTGTGGGAGGAAACTGGAGCGCCCGGAGGAAACCCACGCAGACACGGGGAGAACATGCAAACTCCACGCAGGGAGGACCCGGGAAGCGAACCCAGGTCCCCAGCTCTTCCAACTGCGAGGCAGCAGTGCTACCCACTGCGCCACCGTGCCGCCCAGAATAAGAGCAGATCACTTCTCGAAGTGGAGCCGTGCGGGATCGAACTCGCCACTCTCTGATTCCCAGTCAGGAGCTGATACCATTACGCCACCGCGGCGGTCATTAAAAATCAGTCATTTTAAATTTTTAAAATTTCATATTTTTATATGAATTCAAAGCTATCTAAGTTATAAAGGTATACATTTCTATCCAAACATGAAAATTTCTAGGTGACCCCAAACTTCTGAACAGTAGTGTATTTACTATGTTGACTGAATGCACACAAAGTACAAGATACAGAGCATTTTATCACTGTCAATGTGAATAACCGGGCTACCTTTTAGTACCTTAACCGGTCAGTTTTGTTTTAAAGGCTGTAGTGATGCCATTGTGGCTTTTTTATACTATTTATTAAAGAAGTTACAAACATTCAGTAACATTAAACAAAAAAAAACTTACAAAATTAAAAAAATACATTATATTTTTATTAAAAGGTTAGAAGAAAAAATAGTTTATTTAAATTAGTATATGTGAAATTGGACATTTTAACGCATTATGGTACAATTTACATTTAGTCTGAGACAGTACATTTTTACCGACTCCAACTCTAGTAACCCAATAATTTCTTCCAACTCTACAGCTCTGGTCAAGAGAGACTTCATGTCTTGAATTTGCATGTCCAAAGAACTATTACTACCTCCTAACTGGTCTGGAGTGGGGGACTGCATGTGCAAGTGCATGATTATGGATGATGTTCTGTCCACAAAGGGTTCCTGGCTAAGAATTCACTGCACTGTCTTTCCATGTTCATACTACCCTAAAACTCTCAGACAACAACAAGTATTTATTGTAGTTTTACAGCATGAGCATCCATATGCAGTTACAGCTAGAGACAGGTGAATAGCAGGAGATTACATGGAACCATTTTTTTAAAGGTTTGACATATAATGCCTGAATCACTTTCTATCGTTTTTATTTGTGTCTATCTTTATACTTGAAATAATTTGGTCACGGTTATTCTTTAAGAAAATTTTCTGCGAAAGTTCAGTCTTTGAATTGAAGACATCGTAATATTAAAGATTGTCCAGAGTAACATGACAAGCTGATAATGTGACTGAGTGGCATGACCTATGAGGAAGGACTGAAGAAGTTGAATCTTTTTAGTTTAGACAAACCAAGATTAAGAGGTGACATGATTGAAGTATTTCAAATTATGAAGGGAATTAGTACAGTGGATTCAAGCCATTACTTTGCAATGAAATATTTGAAAAAAGAACTTAGACTTGAATGGACACGTGTAAAGGGTTAATTTCTCACAAACATTAGAACATTGTTCTTCACAAAAAGAACCATAGACACAGGTAATAAGCTACCAGGAAGTGTTGTAGAGAGTAGGATTTTAGGAACCGTCAAATCTTGACAGTATTTTTTGGGAGAAATTAGGTGATTACATTCTAATATTTTAATGGTATAACAAGTCACTAGTGCTGCAGTTTGATTGACAATACCTGACATCTAAAGTGATTTAAAAACTGTTAGTCTGTGTTATATAAACTCTACACTGCAGAGTTTTATATAAACATTTTCTTAAGATCTTTTTTCATCCCAGTGGTTCTAATTTACTGGTTATAGTTATAGGGCATAATAAAAATGTCCACACGCTGTTTATTCATGCTTAGCTATTTCCAAATCCATCATAGGCTCTAGTTAAATCTGATACTAAAGGACTGCTCTTGAGCTGCTGCTGAATGCAACATATAACACACATAACACACTTAGTGTGCTAAGATAGCTGCAGCTGTTACAAAGAATACATCCCATACAGATAACTCCTAAATTCATATTTCTTGAATTCTACTTCTGTTCTGACGTTTGACAATGTATGTGTAAAAGGGCATGAAATATACAAGGTGGATTTTTTTCAGTATGATTTCAGGAAGAGAGTAGGAGACTTGACTCAAAACCCAATCTGGGTGGAATGTGTCATTCTCCCTGTGTTAGAATATTTTATTGCCACATTCCAAAGATGCGCCTGTTGGTGAAATTGGCAACTATAAATTGGCCTGCTGTAACTATATGTAAATGTGCCCAGCAGTGGACTGGCACTTAGTCTAGCAGTGGTTCCTGCATTGTACTCAGTGCTGTTAGAATTTAAATAAGTAGGTTCTGAAAAATTTCTGGTTAGATGGTCAGGAGTATGAGAATGTTGGCACATGGCAAAACACATTGCCTTTCTCTATGCAACTCGGTTATGTCATGTTAAGAATAGCAATTAAGAGGCAATGCTATACTGTATGTATCACTTATTATTTTTAATGCAACAGTTAAGATTGGAGATGTTAATTTTACTGTCCAGTAATAAATTGTGACACACCTAAGTGTTCCTTAACTGTGCAGACTGTTGTTTAGTTACAGTGCTTGTTGTTTGCAATTCCTTTTCCCATAATTTGTTACAAATTAGCTGAAATGAATGTAGGAAAACAGCCATTGTGCTAAATTTGATACTTTTGTGGAAAATAACCAATTTTATTTATTTAGTGATATCTGAATTAATGAACCTGCCCCATCTTACAACAAGACAAAGCAAACTGGCCACAGTCTTCGGCAAGTTTTTGATGCACTCACCAAGGACTATCGATTTTGTTTTCTTGATTCCTGGGCACAGTCTGCACAGTTGCAAAATTTCTCATTTAATTTCTTTAAGCTGCTCAGTTATTAAGCATAAAAGTTAAGGGTTGATGCTTTTATGTTCAGTCCTTATTTTTATTTTTATAATACCTTATATATATATAATTTGTTAACGTGATTGTTGTTTATTCTATTTTTTCTTTGCCTTATTACTGGTTATGCACTAATGCTGTGAGATGACAGTACATGTGTAGAGGCCATTTTGCAGTGTGCCACCATATCATTTCTTGGAAGTATATATATCATCCATCCATTCTGCTCAAATCCACTTCGAGCTGAAGTTCATTTCTGTAGTATGTCAGTTAATCTAACAAACCAAGATACACACACTTCTTTGGGATTTTGGGTATGGGGGGCCCAGGAGAACACGCAGAGAACTCAGAAACTCGGCACAGATAGAAACCAAGCACAGTATTTAAATCTACAACTGTGGAAGTGTACATGCTTATTTATTATATCAAATATATCAGTGAATGTGTGTGATAGTAGAAAGTGACTCTGGAAAAGAGATTTCTTGATTTACTTTTGTGAAAATTGCAGGTCAGATATCATGAGTGTGAGAAGACAAGTATGCATTCACATTTATGACCGCATACAGGTTCCTTTTTTAATTTCTACACAAAATATATTTTTGCAGTTCACTCACCTTTAAATTAATTTTGTGCAAATGCTCATGTGTAACTCGTAACCATGGTTAGAAGAGGCCATTTCCTTTGCAATAACAATAAGCAAGTGTTCCTGAAAAAAACATTCCCGATTTATTTATAAATCTTTTGTTTGCAGCCAGGTGTGCAACATAACATCTATTTAAAAAAATAGTAATAGATTTTTGTTTTCTATTAAAAATACAATGCACTATAGAATGTCATTTTAACATTGGCATTTTTGGCCTATTCATGTACTTAAAAGCCCTAACTAACTTTTGAAAAATGTACTTACTTCCTTTTCTCTGTTGAGCCCCATATAAGAGGTTCTTGACACATTATGTGCTGTAGCGGATACAGGCGGCCATTAGGAAACAGGTTCACTTAGAGGTGTTTGGCTGTAGTCACTTAAAGGGGTTTACCAATTATTTCTCGTAAACGAATATCAACATATAATAGAAATACTTGGAAAATAACTGGGAAGTGTAGTGATTAACAAGGATTAGAAAATAAGAAGTGCATGCAGGTCAGAATCCTTCACTGGAATGTACACTTAAGCTGGGTCACATTTCATGAGTCCCAGAAGAGTGATAGCAGCAAGTGTCTGCTCCACTGGAAAAAATGCCAAAGCTCCTGGTGGAATAAAGGGAAGAGAGGAATCATATGTCACAAATCAATTGGACCTCTTATTTGTCTCTTCACATAGGTCTTCAGGAAGGAGTCCACAAGGTTTTAAAAATGACACTTCTCATTGATGTCATCAAAATGAACCTGTGAGCTCCCAGATTTTATGTGCCATAAAAATATCAGTATGTTTCTGTAAAGTTGTAGATTGTTGTAGCTTAATCTAAAGAAAGCCATTCTGAGATGGTTCCCTGCTGGTAAGGGGTTGTAAGACCACCAGGCTGACTACTGGTAACTTGTGCCTTTTAGCTAGGGAAACTAGGGCTAGGAAGCCCATTGGAGGTTAAGGACAGAAAGGACTGATAGAAATCGAACACTCTCCTTCCTAGTAATAGGGGTAGTACATAGCTCCTGCCTTAGAGGAGAAGGACTGTGGTTTTCTTTTTTTCTTTTGTTTTTTACAGGTCCAGCATAAGAAGGCATACTGTAAGGGCAATTGAATGTTCCAGGTACAAAGATGTTGTGAGTTGCTAGGAATTGTTCAAGTCTGATATCACTGTAGGAAAAATAGGGTCATCCCTGACCCTGAAAGTAGTGCCATTGCAGGATTTAAAAGAAATTTATAGTTTGTTATTGTAGGAAAAAGGAAGGAAATTTAACTTGCCCATGGGACTGCAAAATAATGGAAGAAAAGAAAGGATTTTAACTTGTTTAATTAATTATCAGTCTTGCCTTTGGCAGTGTCGGCAATTAATTAATTTGGTAAGGCTCCTACTTTATTTTCCTTTCCCATGTGGGACAGACAAACATGTAATACAAAGTGGCTGGCTATTTACTGCTTATCTTGACAAAAACTATTTTGCGATACCACATCATTAAGGATTCTTCCTGTGCTGGAGTGCACTCTTTCTCTTTGTGACGTGGACCGTTGTTTGTGATATGCTATGCTTTTCTCAGTTCACTGTTGAGCTTTCTGCTGTGTCCTCTGCAACTTCACTGGGTAAAGCATTTCTCTTTCTGGCACAAGAGTTTAGATGCAAAAAATTCTTGAAGTGTTTATATGCATTTCATTTTGCTCTGTAAACATTAATGCTAAGGTCTGCGCTGATTACTTAGATATCAACCCATCTTAGACAGGTAGCACAGCTAGTGACACAATAAATGTGCTGGTGATTGCCTGCAAGAGTGGGTTTAAAGCTGCCTCACTACAGAGAATGTAGAGTTTGGATGAAAGTTAAACCAAAGGTTGACTGGCAGGGGGAAGAGGTCAGGGTCCTTGAAAGTAAAAAAGAAATGAAGAAAGAGAGGGATAGTAAGAGTGACAGTAAAGGTAGGAAGTGCAATGGCAGTATTTTTAATTAAGTAGACAAGTAGCCCCACTAGGTAGACAAGGATCAAGACAAGGATCTATGTAGAGAGGCCCAACATGGCAGCAGAGTGTAGTTTTTGTTGCTTGTTTACTTTTGTCTTTGTGATCTTTCTTTTTCTGTATCACTCTAAATGTAGTTTGCTATCAAAAAAGACTTCATGTTGTAGATATTTTGCTTCTTTGGACATGTTTCTGGGTGTAGACTCAAACTCAGGACACTAACTCATGCTGCACTGTGTAAGTGAAAAAGGGCTGATATTTCCTCCTGTCAGATGCTTGTTAGTGGGTTATCAGAGCAGGCATTTCAGTGATTTGCTTTCCTTAAACCATGTATGCTGAGGTTTTGATTGCAGAGAAGTGCATTGGTTCATTTGCAGATATTCATGCCTGCTCAATATTCAGTCTTACTCTTACTATAGATGTCCAGGCTATGGTACACTACATACAGTAGAACATAACATAGGTACATAGCATTTGAGTTATGCAGAGACTTGTACAATTTCAAAAAACACCACGCTTAATGGCTGCTAGTAAACACATTTTGGGGTGTAAATGGTGATACTGTCTTTAAATTGCCTTGTTATGATACTCATGTAACAAGACACATATAGGTAAACTTGGCAGCCTCATAAGAGTGAGATTATTCTGCCCACGTTTGATAGCACATCTCTCTTGTGTCAAAGCAAAATCTGTTTATGTGAGTCCATTGACCAAAGATCAGAAGTTGTATTTTTTTCCTGCTCCGAGATTTTCATGAGGCATTTTATACTTTGTAGAAGGGTCATCTGAAACAAAAATTTTGTGATATTCTGACCTATACACTATGTGATTTAGCCATCCCTCACGCTACAGGTCCCTTACTCAAATCTGAGCCATGTATGTGGTCTAGCAAAGTTATGAATGGTATTTTAATATATTCTTGTTTATCATGGTTCCAGAGAGTGTTGATGTTTTGCATGTTAGTTGGACATATTAGTAAAAATTTCAGACAACTCAAGTGACAATAATACTGCTACTACTAGTACTACTTTGATGTGAAGTTGGCTTGGCACATATTAGAATTATGCTAGAGTGAAATTTAAGAAATTGTTTTCAGTCCACTTCATTAATATATTGCCAGTCTAAAAATACTAAAAATATTTTTTTAAATTTGGAATGTCTTTTTGAATCATTAACAACAGAGTTAAATATCTCTGAGTTTTATCCTACATACCAAATATATTTTGTACAAATTTGGAATATATTCTAAAAATGTTCTAATTGTGGTAGAGGAACATTTGTGATTAGCAGTCTCTGGACCATTTTCAGAAGGGCAATGACAGTACTTCCTCAGTGTACATCAGGAGACATAGAAATTTGTAAGGGACAGCAATTAAAAAGCCAGAGAGAACAGGTGGGCTTTCAGTCTGGATTTGAATGTCAAAACAGATGGAGCCTCACAAATAAACATAGGAATGAGCATTTGCTCTGAGTTGAAAAACTGTAAGAAGACCAGTGTCAGATGATCTCTTGTTTATACAGTGTGGTCTGTGTAGACATGTATTTATTATAGCAAAATCTGGGGCAATTTTGATTTCAATGGCCTGGCTTTTTGATAGTTGGTATTTATTCTTTTGAGAGTCACCTACAATATAATTCAGTAAGCACTGTCACAAGTTTCAACTAAGAATAACAAAGCTTTTCTGCCTTATTTTCTGATTAGACCGACCCAAGATCCAATTACCTCGCAACTTGAGAACAGTGTTTGTGAAGTCGGTTGGAGAGACCTTGAATTTGGTTATCCCATTCCAGGTATGCATGTTATATTTGTTTGAAATCATTAAGTTATTTTTAGGTGCCCTGCTCTAATGTAGTATAAAATCATAATATGGAGGCAGGTATCTGTCTTATAGTCTAAGTCTTAATCTATGAAGTAAAATCATTTTTTTTCTTGCAGGAGGTAAACCCAAAGAAAATATAATAAGATTAGACAAACATACAATGGCATTGGCCATCTTTTATGTGTCAAATCAAAGCAGCAGTTGGCATATAAAATGAAATGATAACTATATTCTAGAGGACTGTCCATTGTTGTACTGTGTTAGTGGTTATTCTTTTTATGTAATAGAATCCAAAAAAACGTCCTCCTGTTCTGGGATATTGGTGTGCTTAATACAGAGAAAGGCCATGGTGAATTGCAGTGTAGGGCTCAGGCTCTTTTTATTCAACAAAATGTTTATGTATGCTGTAAATATTTGTTTAATACCGTATCTTTCATAGATGGGCTTGGGTGCATCCTCTCCTTCTAGACCCAAGGTCTTCCTTCACTATCACTATTCTGATAGTCTTTAAGAATAAATGAAGCTAGCAATACAGCATATTAAACATTATCTGATACAGTCTGTGCAGTCTTTGTGGAGATAAATGAGGTCTAGTGCCTGAGGATGGCCTGTAACTTACTCTGTGACCCAGAGGATATTTCTTCAGCAATTGCACTTGCAAATGCTGTTTGTTATAATAGATAATTGTAGTTATTTGCATAAAATATTGTACACTCCACACAGTATAAAAGGTGTGAACTTCAGGAGAATAATGTTAGAATAATAAGTATTGTTCAATCATATAATTAAGTGTTAGAAACTATTTGGATTGGTGGAATATGGAGGAAACCATTATTAAATTCAAATGCATATTACAGTTTCCTGAAAAACTCCAAGGTTTATAAAACAGTGAATCAATATCGTATATCAGTTTTATTCACATCCTACAAAATCTCTTATTCAGTCTTCTAGAGCTTGGCAATTTCACAAAAATGTCTTGAACATTTTAGTGAAAGGACTTAGACACACCATGACAGTGATGGAGCAGTTCAAGACAATGACAGAACTCCTGCATTGGTGATAGGCTCAGATTCAGTTGGAAGTACTTTTGCCATATATTAATCAGTCTGCTTTCCTGTTTAGGGAAAACCTAAGCCACAGGTAACCTGGACAAAGAATGGACAGCCTTTAGATACCAAACAAGTTGGAGTGCGCAACAGTGATAAGGACACCATTCTCTTTATTCGCAAGTGTGAAAGGAAAGATTCTGGCAAATATGAAGTAACGGTTAAAATTGATACACTGGAAGACAAAGCTACCATTGACATTCAAATTGTAGGTGAGTGACAGGAGTGAATGCACCTGTTTTAAAGAGCTATTAAAATATTAATTCAAGAATAGTGCACTTTCAGATTTTGAATTTTTGTTGTGATTTTATTTTCCCTCTTTAAAGTACAGAGGGCGGGAAATGTGAGGTGTTCCAAATCTTGGTGCCTATCTTTAATAAACTATGTTTGGCTCTTTTTTTTCCTTTCCAGAAAAGCCAGGTCCCCCTCAAAGCATAAAGTTGGTGGATGTCTGGGGTTTTAATGTTGCATTGGAATGGACACCACCTAAAGATGATGGGAACTCAGAAATTACTGGCTACACAGTCCAGAAATCAGATAAGAAAACAGGGGTGAGTTGGAAATTTTTAAGTTTCAGCTAAGACATGTATTTGATTAAATAAAGGAGAGCCAATGTAAGTTAAGTTTTTGAAACACCCAGGTTTTCTTCTGAAGGGTTTTCTACTTCTAAAAGACTATAATGTTTTGTGTGTTCACACCTCTTGTCACGTCTCCTACTTGCCATTGCCTGAAGACTTAGTTGCTTTTGTATTCTCTTGAGCCAACCTAATATTGCCTTGTTTACAGATTTGTTTAAGCAGACTCATTGATTCCAATGCTAACCTGGATGTGGTGCCTACATCCTTAGCTTTTCTTCATGTTTTAAGACATTTGCTTAATTACAGCTTGCCTCCAAGTTTTCACATTGCCCTTTTTGTATTCAGCGAGCCTATTTAGGGTTTTTAATATTTTTAATGACATTTTCCTAAGCTTTTGCCAGCTTCCTTTACTACTTTTTAAGCCTGTTTGATAAGTTGAACTACTTGCTCTATCTTGTTTGCCTTGTAAAATGAAGTGTATCCTTAAACACAAGTACAAGGTCCTTTTTCCTTGCTTAGTTTTGTTTATTTAAAGGATGAGACATTCTGCCTCTTCTGATATGGTTCATAAAGGGATCATCAAATCACATGATTGCTTTTCATCTACAGAAAATGGTGTATTAAATGATGTAATAAAAATGGGATATAATTATATAAAAGAATAAGCTTTTTTGAATTCCACTACATATAGCAAAAAAACACAATTATAAATTGGAAGGAATACCTCTTATTGAAGTTTTGATTCACTCCAAAAGGAAAAACCAATACTGCAAAAAAAAAACCTTGCCTAACAAAACCTAAATGTCAAAATACAAAAATACAAAATAAATAATATAGATTAACAGATATAAAACAAAATCCACTAAGTTCAAACTTTAAAAGACAAAGACAAGAATTGAGGTTCACTGTAACTTTGACAATGGCAAAAAATCCACAGTCCAGAGTAAATCCGAAATGACTAAACCAAAGTTCTAAGACCATCAAAATCCAAAACGTAATGGCCAGAGACCACAAAGTTTACAAAAATGAAAAAAGCAGGAAGGGTGTGGTAGAAAACATTTGCTAGAACTAACACAACTGCAATGAAGCAGTAGGCACATGTGGTTTGAACCATCCTCGAATAACTGCAGTCAGGTTGATTGCAACACCTGTGGGAACATAATTAGAGGTCCCACCCCACTACTGTCAACAAATCCAATGACATAATTGCTGACACGTTTACTCCAGAAGAAGTTCAGTTAATTAACCACAGCCAGAAATGGGAAAATTAAGGAAAAACATCAAGATGAACAAAGATAGTCTGCAAAAGTGAAATAGGTGTTTTGAAATTCTAACAGAATAACTGTATGGGTAATGGACCTTAAAACCAAACAGCAGTAAATGATGTTCTTTGTGTCTAGATTTGGTATAATTTAAATAGTGAGCAAACCATGTTGTGTCAATGTAAAATAAAACAATTTATAGTGCCAGTATACAGCACTGTATGTGTCAGTAACACGATTACACTGATTTACTGATCTTCCTCAGTTATTACAGTCCTTTATCATGCATATCTCTCCCTTTTTAATTCAACTCAGTCCAGTTATACGTTTGTAGTGGGTGGTTGGGGTTGGTTGTCAGTTTTGAAAACAACAAAACACACAACATACGCAGTAAAAACAATAAAAATGTGTAAATATACAATAAAGCTTATGTCACATACACATTTTTTCCAGAGATTTTCATTCATAGACTTCATTCATAGTCTTCATTTACATATTCTTAGTAAGAAAGGGCAGTTGTGAGGCACCCATGCGTGACTGGCAGCTGTATAATTTTACATTCAAAGTCAATTTGTCAAATCAGTCTTCATGTGGTCAGAGGAGCTGACAATCGGTGAATGTTTTGCTGGAAGTACAATGTAGCCACAAGGAAGAGAGGGACAACAGAAGAGGGACTTGTCTGTCTGATATCTCTGAATTACCTCACCATACTGGGTGTATTTTTTTTTTTACTGTTTCTGAACCTTCTTTGATGTGTTTAGGTTCTATTTCAGATTTTAAAACTGGAGATCTCAATAATAAGGTTTATTATCCCAATCGGAGTGTTAGGGGTTAGAATTATTTTGTGTTTTATTGTGGCATCATTTTTGTTTATTGTGGGCATTCCCATTCTGTGTGATCTTCATGTATGGTTGTTCAGCTGTTTAATTCCTGGTATGCCAGGAGTGTGTGTTGTGTGATAAAGGTCAGTGCCATGCGCTTCATGGTCATCTGAGATATCTGGTACAACCTTCAGACTTTATTGAGTGTGATTACAATTTAACAATCTAATGCTCTGGTATTTTCAAATATGAGGTTTTGTTACTGATATATAAAAGTATAATTAAATTAGTAATTTTTTTATTGTCAGAACAAATGACCCACAATTATGAATTGAAATAAAATAAAGAGTATAAAGAAACAAACTAAATACGGTAAGCAAAAAAGAGAAACAGAAGTATACAGAGGATAAAGAGAAATAATCACAATATCCATCCATCCAATTTCCAACCCGCTGAATCCGAACACAGGGTCACGGGGGTCTGCTGGAGCCAATCCCAGCCAACACAGGGCACAAGGCAGGAAACAATCCTGGGCAGGGTGCCAACCCACCGCAGTAGGAGCCAATCCTAATCACAATATTCAAATGAATAAGTAAGTTGAATAAAATTGATAAAGTAAATCTGCTTAACTCACTTAGTGTAATTACTATTTTTGATACTCAAAATCCAGCTTTATAAACAGAATGTCTACAACAGATATATTTGTGCTTTATGTACATGTTTTTCTTTCCTTCCTTTATCAGTCATATTCAGGTCTGAAGTAAGTGTTGCAGATGTGTTTTAAAGCATTCTTTAGTAGGGAACATCGAACCTCGCTTTCATCTACCTGGATAGATTGCACTGTAGTAAATATGTGACACGTACACTTGCTGCTTAATACAATTGCTTGCGACTCCACTGAAATTATAGACCTGATAATTCTGATACAAAATCTTGCTCTTCTCATTGTCATTAAACAAATGCTACTTGCTCGTACAGCTGGAATAAAAGATTAATTAACAGTTCTTTTCAATAATTAAAAAAAAACAAAAAAAAACAGCACTGATGTCTCACAGAGCTATGCTTTTTTTTTTTTATATCATACTGTAAGACATTCTATTAAAGTATTATAGATGCCAACACTCCAGTTTAATTCTAGTACTGAACAATGGACATATATTTGACTTGGATTTATTAATAGGTATACTGGAGACAACTTTCTTCTAATCTTCAAAAAAAAAACCAGAAACTTCTTTTTGTCCCTGCAGATGTGCCCTACTTAGTTCTACATTTCATTTTTCATATAGGTTTGTGTTTGCCTGAACTGTCCGTCACCTGCTCCCATTGTTTAGGACCTGTAAAACCTCAATGAACATCCACTTCTCTACACAATTCTGTACAATTGTCCCCTTTCTTGTGTTGTGTTTTTTTTTTTTCATTTGATGTGACAATAGTATATTTGGCAGTTGATTTATATTGTGATTTTAATCAGTATGACTAATTTCTTCCTATATGTAATAAATAACAAAAATAATGTGACTTGGCATTAAACCATAATATCTCAGTATTGTTCTATAGGCTGTATTGACTTATATGACTTTCATGAAGGTTACCTCTCTCAAATGGGATTCCATATTATGTTGTTTGCATTCATCAAAAGCTGGTTCATCTGTAAATTCCTAAACTATGATAATTGAGAGGTTAAATCATGGTTAGAGAATATTTGGATTTAACCAGCATTTTTGAAACAGATTTTGTCATGCTTAGTTACTAAAGTCTAATTTACTGATATTTTTAGCTTTGTTATATAATTTACTGACATTAAATTATTTTTTGAGAAGGTTGGCACACTCTGACATGTATCAGTTTATTTAAAAAATCCTTCACCCAGACTTCTCATTTTCTTAAGGAATGCAAATATTGAATAATTATATATTTTTAAGCATTATGAAGTTTGTGTTATTTTGTGAATTTTCTTTTGAGAGTCATAAAAAATACTCATTTAAAGTCGGGTTTACAGGACACCTTGGATTTAGAAAAAGCTCTACAATGCTATGGACATTTGTGTGATCACTGACTTACTATTAAATGTTCTGTTGCTTATAGGATTCCTAAGATATCCTAGAATGTGCGGTTTCCTTTCTCTTTCAGGAGTGGTTCACTGTTTTGGAGCATTACCACCATCTGAACTGCACAGTTTCTGACCTCATTATGGGCAATTCCTACTTCTTCAGGGTGTTTGCTGAAAACCGTTGTGGCCTCAGTGAACAGGCAGCTGTAACAAAGTCTGTAGCTCAAATTCAAAAAACAGGTCAGTAGACATAAAGATGTTTTAGCAGCAGATATAAATAAAGGCAGTCATATAAGTCAGGTTCACAGTATACTCCTAATAGAGGCAGAATTAGTGTTGAATTTAGGAAAAAATGTACTTATTTAGTTTAAAAGCATGTTGATTTAATGGGTTTGAATACATATTTTTGTTAAACACAAGGCTCAATGAGAGGGCTTGGTAGTGTAACCTTACAAATATATCAAAAGGCAGTATACACACAACCTCATCACTCATTTTCCAGGCTGCAGGGTTTTGTTTTGTTTTTTGGACACTTACACACACATTCATTCTTACTCTATCACTGTTGCACGGGTTTGCCACTCTTTTAAGAAAGTGCTGTATGCTGAAGGAAAGGAGTAGCTTCTTTGAATTATGTATAGTGTGTTCAGTTTCTTTTGTCACACTCCTTCATTACACTGTTCTCTTACTTCACACAAAAACCTGGAACCTGTTAGCTGCCTTTAAGCTACTGGGTAAGGAATAAATTTTCACCCTCCTCTTCTGCTCATGAATCTGCTATCTTATAAACTGTACATTATTCTGAAATTGTATAATGTTATTTATAAAATATATTTGACTTTGATTTTAATACCAAACCACACATGAAACTCTATCCGTCATCAGTCAGTTATTTAGCAATGTCCATCATGGATTAAAAATATTGCTATTTAATGGATGCAGCCTACATTACAACTGTCAAACTCATAATCACTTGGCATACATACTGTACAGCCGATGTATTTTTACCCATCCCACAGTCTGATTAATTCACATAGATGCATGCCTATATGACAGATGAAAAAGAAATGCCAGGTTGGATAAAGTGTATTATTATTTTGTGCAAATATCTTCATTATTCATGTACATTAACATACATTTATTAATAATTATAATAATAATAATGATAATAGAATGGAAACATGTTTTGAAAAGCCCTGTTTTGTCAATAAATATAAAAGCATTTCTTAAAGTTTAGAATAATTTAATATTCTTAAACTCACTTTTTTCAGTTCAAGGTAATAGAGAGAAGTCCCTCTCACAGAGACATTTGAGGTTAAGCAGGAGCTAACCTTTTGACAGGTATCTGTATGTCACTTGGCCCACTTACACATGCAGTTGCGCAGGGCCAGTATAAAATGGCCAGTTAACCTAAAATACAGTTATCATCTTTGTATTGTATGAGAAAAATAAAGTACAGTATGTACACACTCAAAGAATGTGCAGAATAAATGCAGATGATGATCAGATGTGAGGTTTGAACCCAGGATACGCTTACTAAACAAAACACCAAGTCCTGTATCCCATGTTTTAGAATTTGTTGGACAGATTTTGGGTAGAGCTGTCTTTGTAAGGTAGTTTGTTTTATCTGTGCATTTATTCATTCCAGTACCAAGGCTGGCATTATAGCACCTGGTAGTGAGCACATTCAGTGGAGCATATCGGCGGCATTTGCATATTCACCCAGAATGCTGAAGTCCCAAATCAAACTGAAAGTGATCACAGACATTTGTCTTTGTTTAAGGCTGACATATTTTCCTTTTCACCAAACCTCATCAATCTTCTCCAGTCCTGCTGAACTGTAATGTAATTCATTACTCTAGAGAACATGTTCCCACTGCTTCAGAGCCTTACACCACACTGCCGATGCCTGGCATTATGCATAGTGACTTTACTCTTGTGAGCTGCTAGGTCTACCACTTCATGGCTTAGCTACTGTTGCTACTTGATGCTTCTGCTTCACAGTAACACAGATACACTCCAATGGTCACTCATACCTTGCCAGATAGTCTAACAAACCAGCATCTTTGGGATATGGGAGGAAGGCAAAGCATCTGATGAAAACCTTTGAAAATATAGGGAGAATTGGAAAACCCAGCAGAGACAGTGACCTGGTTAGAATTTACACCTAGGACTGGAGTATTATTGTGTCACTTTGAAAGAGTGAAGTTCTTGTAAAACTGTAATGTGGCATAATAGATTATGGCCCACTACTTATAATGCTCTGTTGGGATAAAAGGCACCATAACCTGTAATTTTCATACTATAGCTAATTTTGCCTTATATTTGTCAACAATTCTCCTATCTGCTCTTGGAAATTACATATAAATCTTTCCTCCAGAGACCTAATTAGCTGGGTGGTCATTACTGAATATTCTGTTTTACTAAATAATGGCAAATATTTAGATGTTTGACATAATACTGTTAAAATTGTCAACCACTGCTACTCCTGAGCATGTGCAAATGAAGGCAGCCTCTTAACACTGCTCCTTTTTATCAATTTCTAATAGCACTTTCAGCACTAATTCCCTAGACTGCCAATCATTTAGAATGCTTCCAGTTTAGAAAACACTTTGGTCTACAGTTTATTGAAATTTCATCTATTGATTTTCCCCATCGATTATGTTCTTTTTAAGAGAATGTAGATTTTAGGATAAGGCACAAAACCCAATTAAACATATAAAAAATGTGAATATAAATAAGTTTTTTTTTTTCATTTGAGCAATTATCCTGAAAATATTACATTCCTAAAATGCTATTTAGAGATGTGTGTTTTTTTCCATACTAAAGGTACATCCTTTCCCATGAGAAAAGGATTCCCTTGGTGGAACGTTCTCTCCTAGATATAATACTTCAGGGTAGTATGGATTCCAGGGGTCAAATCTACATATTATATTCAAGTTTGGCTCCCACACACTCATAACAGATCTGAAGTACAGCATTTGGATAAGGAGGGTAATAAGGTTGCACCCTGTGGTGGGCTGGCGCCCTGCCTGGCGTTTGTTTCCTGCCTTGCGCCCTGTGTTGGCTGGGATTGGCTCCGGCACACCCCCGTGACCCTGTGGTTGGGATATAGCGGGTTGGATAATGGATGGATGGGATGGATGAGTAATAAGGTTCTCTGCTAGAGTCATTCATCTTCTGTCAGTATCAGACACTCCTTCATGCAGTTTAAGAGTTTACATTGTATACACGTCTGCCAGGTAAGATTGGCTTGCATGTTGCAAGATTTTGATCCTATTTGTGATTTCTGTAAACAGGCCCCTGTAACTCTGACAGACGTACAGTATTTAGATACTGCTTCTGCCTTGTACCATAACAGCCTTTTCATATTTAAATCAATATCTGCTATTTTGCAAAACTTTTATATATTGACATGACTTAGCTTTTGGATTTCTTTATTATTTTGCCAGGTCATATTCCCTAAAACAAATTGCTTACTATTTAAATGAGGTTGTTTGCTCTGGGTAATAAAAGCAAATTCTACTCCAAATGGCAGTCATTTTTAACTCCTGTTTTAGCAACTGTTGTCCTCTTTTTTTATTTAGATGTTCTCTTCAGACAATTTCTACTGTGTTTAACCCATCAATACAAAGGAAGTTTTAATAAAATATTTAATTTAAAAGCTATTTGATATATTTATGTTTATATGTATGTATAAAATCTATAAAACACTTCTATATTATTGGAACAAG
This sequence comes from Erpetoichthys calabaricus, assembly GCF_900747795.2. Taxonomy (NCBI): domain Eukaryota; kingdom Metazoa; phylum Chordata; class Cladistia; order Polypteriformes; family Polypteridae; genus Erpetoichthys; species Erpetoichthys calabaricus. The sequence continues at coordinate 79,677,040 of NC_041396.2, read as the reverse complement.
CTGCTTATACTTTGCAAACATTACTTAAGCGAGACTATTACAAAGGTGTTTTTTGATTGATTTTCTGCACAACTAATAACTTTCTGGTTGAATTAGGTTTAGTAATAGTAGAGGAAAGATGAAACATATTCATTGTAACAAAAATCTCTTTTTTGGTACTTGGTGTATTGTGCCTTCAGATACTTTATATATTCTTTATCATATTACAGGTATTGCGTACAAGCCACCCGAATATAAAGATCATAATTTCTCTGAGGCTCCCAAATTCACACAGGCTTTGCAGGATCGATCAGCAACTACTGGTTACAGTACCAAGCTTCTATGTGCTGTCCGGGGCAATCCCAAAGTAAGTGACTACTGTCTTTTAATTGTCTTGCAAGTATATTGTGCTGTCTTGTGTCTCACATGTTGGTGCAGTTTTGAGATGATTTGTTGTCATGATGAACTCTCATGCAAGTAGACTTGGGTGGTGTCACAGAGTTTCTTCTATCAAATTTATATGTGCCTTGGGTCTCTTTACGATCAATTGTTTTGTCATATGTCATTGGTATGGTATAATTTTTGTCTACCTTTTTCCTCTCATAAGGTAAAAATCATAAGAAATAATTGTATTTTCATTTTATGATTTGATTATTGGTTTGCTTTTGAGATCAGAATATGAATAAGTTTGAAAATTTTGATGCAGAAAGAAAACAATACTCCCAATGTTCTTATCAGTTTTAATAAGTTCCATTCAAATGGGCTTGTGTGTATGTACTGATCTTGCTGTCAGGTTTAGCAGGTTTATTATTAGCAATTTAATTATAGGAAAGCCTGTGCACAGCAATATTGCCATGTGTGTTTATTGAATGCAGAACTGGAAATGCTTAACCTTTTTTTGTCAATTACCATAATGAATGTTACATTTTTAATAGTATGTCATGCTATACGTGTCACTTTTTGACGGTCTTAGTTGGTTGCAGCTGCCACACTCCTTGCACCTGGGACCGTCAATAGTCATAACTGAAGATGAGCTGTGCAATGAGGACACAAGCAAGAGTAAAGTGCAACAAGTGCTTAGTACTTTTATTGAGACAAAACAAACTGTTCAAAAAGCGCAGTACTCCATCCATTATATTAAATCAATCCAGGATAAAAACAGTGTCTTTAATAAAGGTTAAAAAGTCAATTAATAGAATCATAAATAAATCTATAAAATTGAGGTTAAAATTCATCAGGAGAAGTCCATCTTTTAAAAAACAACCCTGAGCCACAGTTCTTTGACTCATAAAACCGATGTCTTTTCTGCTTACCCTTTTGGAGTCTCTGTAGCCAGAGGATATATCGTCCATCAACAAGCACAGCAGCAGGATCCTTAGGAGCCAGCCTGATCATGCATTCACATACATATAAGGGCAGATCAGTCAAGTGGTTTGTTTTACACCTCTGAGCAGGTGGAGGAAAGTGGTCAGGAGTGAGCTTCAGAGGGAGGCGCATGTGGCCACCACACAACGGAGCTGAAGATGATTCTCCTGCTGAGCACCTTATGGAACAGGAGTGACCCATAGACTTGGAGTAGGCTTCGGCAGATTTTGGGAAGTAGCAGCAAGAGTAGGAGCAGGGCGTGTGGGGTTCCCTTTATAAGGCCAATGAATGACAGCGAGGGACACAAGCTGGATTTTGATTGTTGAGTGCACCTTTCAGCAGGCATCTTCTTGTACTGTAGGGCACTTACAGGATAAGCAGAGGAAACACTGATTTTTAGAGTGATGCACTGGGGTTCAGGGTTTAAGAAGATCTGTCTAGGTTTTTACTTGTTTTTATGGATATATTCATTTACTTGCTTACTTTTAATCTCCACAACCACTTCATTTTATGGATTATTTATGTATGGAAGAGCACTGCACTATTTACCATGTTAGTTTTGATAAAAGCAGTGAACCATTTCTACATCTACCATTGCTGACTATGTGTGTACACATTTGCTCGGCCCATTCTTGGACATGTTATCGACTGTACCGGGTTCAACCTGCCATGGACCATGGAGCTAACCTAGACTATCACATTTAGCAGCATGACTCTTTTTGCTTGGTGCCACCACATCTCTGGTTTTTCAGCACCCAAATCTCTCTGTCTTATTTGTATATTTTTAGTCTCAAAAATAGCATAACACAATAGGTTAACACTTCACAAGTTGACTTATGCATAATTCATATCAGATGTTAAAATTGATTGAGTGATAAAGGTCTTGTGAGCCTTGGCTGACTAGATGCACTGGTGTGAGGTTTAACCTGATTTTCTTCCCTTTCCAATTCCATACGTTTCTGTCTTGAAAGTAGTTTTTGTGGAGTCTAAAGAGGTGGCTGTCTCTTTTATTTTTAGTTCTATACAACTATCTCTTAAAGCAACTGGTGAGACACTCAGTGACAGCATGTAACAGTTTGGCACACTGGAGTCCAATTTCCACAGCTGTTGTAGTTCAAAGGTCTTGTGGCCCTTTACATTTTATACTGAAGATATTTTAGAATCTCCAAATGCTAAATCTGTTTTTCCTTTTTCAGCAGTTCAGTTGAGTTATTTCACTTTAGCCCAGGTTTGTTGGAGAGAATAGGAGAGTTTTATTTACACTGCCAAGCCTGCCATATGTTTTGGTATGGCTTATAAGATAACCAGAGGAAGCCATCTAAAAACCTCAAAGTCCACTCAGTCCAAAAAATCACAGTGAATGAATGTATAATAATAATTATATAACAAACATGTACCTTTTGTTCCACGCCCAGGTAAAACAGAATTAACATCCATCTCAAATCACGAAGCACATATTAAAGTCTCTGTGCTAAACCCTATTAACAAGTACAACTTTTACTTACCCAACCAATTTTTAAACCTATTTATTGCAGTACTGGTTTACTGGAGACTAGGCCCAGTTTTGGCAGTACTGAAAGCAAAACAGATGTGTGCATGAGTAAACTTAAGGATAGACTGATGCACTACAAACACACTCACACTGGGGCCAACTTAGAGACCTGATGGGCATAACGCATTGATTAAAAACACGGTGAACCACTTTTTTTCTTGTGATTGTTTCTGGTTTGAGTGTGAACTAGAATGTAGCAGTATATCAAGGCAACATCCTTAAATTACCATATTTACGCATACACCAAAATCAGACAACTTTAAAGATCTTAGTTTGCTTAATCCATACAGTATGTTTTCATGATGTGAGTGTTAAATAGAATAGTGAGAACATAGGGACAGTGCCAGGGAAAACAGCCGTGCTACACTTTAGGGTCATCAGCAGTCAGTCTGTAATAAATGTTTCATAGTCTGGAATGAGACAGAGTGTTCTTTACAAGAATTGAGAACTACCACTGCCGCAATTAGCTGAGTGCACCCAGGGGATCAGAGCCTATCTTAAAAGCATATTTTGGCATTATATTATCTGCTAAAAAGAGTGTTAAACAATGGAGTTAGATAACACATTATGACAAATGACATTGTGCACACATCTACCATGTGTGCAAGCAAAGAGAGATTGCTGCATCTGTCATCAGGACAAGACTGAGGGAAAAAGCCCCCCTGCCAGCTTTGCAGTTGTAGACACACTTCTAAATACTTGAGTTCTATTTAAGGGAGAAGTCAAATCACTGGGAGAGCTTGATTAGCTAAAAATGTCAGTATGGAGCACCTGACAGCTGTACTTTTGGCAAAGTATGTAGGATGTACATCTTGTATGGTGGTAAAATTAATTTTGTTTGTATGTCTGTGTTTTAAATTCAGGTCATGGCCTTCCTTACTTTAGTGTCCTTAGTTTTCTACCCTGAATCAGACCATAATTGTATCAAATTACTGTACAGGATATCTGTCTCATTAGATTTGTATGAATAAGCATGTTTGGCGGACCTTGTTGATTTCAATAGTAAAGTCATAAAATTAATTTGGGATCACAGAAAAAGCTGGGCCAGGTGAGGTGTCAAAAAACTGGGAGCAGCATTGCCATTACCAGTCTGAGTCTATTAATCTTTTTCCTTTTAAACTGTATAGGCGAGAAGTGCACTAATCCAGCTGAGATATAATAAAGGCCAAGTAAATTATTTTCTAATTAATGTTGGGAAAGGTAAGGTCAGACTGTGGAAATATTAAGGTGGAAATACTGAAGCATTTGAATTACACAGTGCACTTAACACTTGTTCAAAAGAACTCCATACTGTGACAAGGCTTATGGAGTCTCAGACCCTATTATGAGCAGCATAGGAATACTCAATCCCTTCCAAGAACATATAGCACTAATGAGAATAGCATCTGGGGGAGTGGATTAGGTGTTTTTACCTCAGAAATTAAAGAATCAGAACTGTATTTACTATGAGCCTCTGTTTAAAAGTTTGACATTTTTTCTTGTTTTGGATTTGGATATAAAGAGCGTTACAAACTATTAATTTTGTTTGGTATTTTCTGGTTATTGAGACTCAGTTTTGTTAAGAACTTACAATTTTGGCCCAGGAGAATAAGAAATCATTCTCAATAAAAATCTGTTTCATTCAAGATAGACCACCATGTCAAAATAAAGATTTATCAGAAAAGGTCAACAGAGATTCCTGAAGTTGTTTCCCTTTAATTTTTTTCATTCTGTAACATTATTAGCATGTTATGCTGCGAGAAACATTCAGGCAAATGATCTAGTGATTTGCTTTTCTACATGGTTTTTGAATATGCAGAATCTAAATTTGTAAAAATGTTTTAATTTCATTGTCATTTTGATGTTATGGTTGTTTTTTATCATTATTTTGTTTACATTTTGCCCATTTCATTTGGGTCACTCTCAGTTAGCCTTTCTCTCACAGGTACCAGCATTTTGTGCATTTACCTGTCAGATGCAGCCATTCTTTGATACCCCCAATATTTAAGTTGCTGTTGCTTCTTAAATCTTAAGATTTTCAACTTTCAAGTATCTGGATTCAAAAAACTATTCTTCCATTTCATAATTCTCTGAAGCTAAAATAATTTTTTGGGGGGGGGGAGTGAAAAGTTTGCTCCCCAAAATATTGGAATTTGGTATTTAGGTATTAATTTTTCTGTTATTGACTGTTTGTATCATTTGACGTTTTTTTTTCCATAAGTCATCTGTGAAAGCTTGTTCTTGCCAATCAAAAAAGACAAAAGACTGTCTGGTGTGGCCAGTTTCTTTGTATACACATGTGCTATGGACATCCTGTGGTGGCTAGTGAGGTACATTTAAGGATGTGCATATGTGCAATCAAGTGACAACAGCTGAACAGAAGTCATGGGTGTACATTTAATTCTGTATGTGCTGAGGGTTAAATTTAATTCACATAGTTTAGGGTCACAGGGAAGCCAGTGATCATTGCAGTAGTACTGAGTACAAAGCAAGAAGCAACCTGCTGCTACCAGTGACATGTAGTGCATGTGCATAGAGAGAGGTGAAGAAAGTATATATCTTGCAATCAAGGAAAAATAACTGAACAAAAGTTATAAGCATTCATTTTATTAAAAAAGGATTCAAGTTTAGTAAGCTTGGTACAGAAGTTTGAATATAGGCAGAGTGGTAATGCAGAGCTAGCATTCCTGACTCACTGCTCCACAGTTCACATCAGGTTTGTGTATTCTCTCCATGAATGTCAGTTAATTGGATCCTACGTACCTGTTTAATTTCTCTCTTCACACATGTGCTGATGTTACTGGCAGAAGCAGGCAAGATCTTTGAATACTGTAAATGTGTCAGGAATATTTCTCAGTCAACATGAAACATTTTAGTCCTTCATGTGTTTTGAAGTAAATAACATCCTTCCCTTTTTCCTGTCCCCAACCTGAACATTCACTGTGTGAACGCTGCTGCTGCGCCAAAAATAATCACACTATTTCAAAGATCTATAGTAAATAACTAACTAGATTAAAACTAAACAGATGCTTTATTTATTAGTTTCTATTTGTGTGATTGAACTGTGTAAAGGACAGGCATATTGTTCACCACAGTTGCTTCTTGCCTTATACCCGTGTAGACCCTGGAGCGATGAGTCAGGAATGTTACCGCTATGTTACCACCCTACGTATATTAAAACACCTGTACCAAATTGACTAAACTTTAATCCATTAAAATTAAACGTATGCCTATATAACTTTTGTTCAGTTATTGTCCCTTGATTACTAGCCTTTTTTTTTTTTTTTTTTTCGAATGGTGAGAATAAGTTTCTGTACTCATCTCCTGCTCCTTTTTTTATGTCTGCCTAATTTCCAGCAGTGGCAGAGTAGTTAACAAATTATGTACGTTTAATAAAGATGTCCTTAAAGTATTAATTTCAAAAAGGGTTGCAAAACAACTTTTTTTCTGTGTAATACTGTCTAATTTGTAACAGAAAATTAACAAATGATAAATGTCCTGTGAAAATATTGGATTTTTTTGTTCCCAGTTTTAAGAACAACATAAATTTGTCAAAGGAATATAAAGATATAATGAATTTGGGCCAGTTGATTGGCTTTATTATTATTAAAGTTTGGTGTACTAATAATAACATAAGAGGTTTACCTCTCTCTACATTTGTTACACAGTAGATCAAAAATCAACTAGATGACATTTTAGAAGTACCCATATTTCTGAATTGAGTGTCTGTATGGTTGAATTTCAGTTAATTCCTTCATTACTATATGTAATACACTTCGTTAATCAATATTATGGCTTGTGACGTTTTACACAATAACTTGAATTGACAATTGCAACATTTTTTTTTTTTCAAACTACAAAAATGAACTGGATATGAATACTGTTTCAACATTTTTAGACAAAAGTAGAATGATTTTAAAATAGAACAAGTAATTTTGAGAAATTATAGGATAACACATTAAGTTAATCTAATCTTTCTGTGTTTATTCATTACCTCATTTTCTGATGCTGCTTATTTCTAACTTTAGTGTATCGTTTAAAGATGTAATCTTACATAAAATTAGGTATATTTGCACAATAAATAAAATAATACTAGTTATGGGTATATCCTGTAATTTTCTAACCAGCTTAATCCACATCAGGGTCACAGGGGGGTGCTGGAGTCTATTCCAGCTAGAATATGGCTCAAGGTAGGAACAAAAACTGGACAGGGTGCCAGTCCATTGAAGGGCGAACCCACACACATAAAAAAAGACACACAAGGACAAATTTAGCATTGCCTAATCACCGTACCTGCATGTCTGAGAACAGTGGCAGCACCCAGAGGAAACCAGCAGAGACACAAAGAAAACATGCAAACTCCACGCATCGAGACGCCGGGATGCAAACTCTGCAAGGCTGCAGTGCTACCATTGCACCACTGTGGTGCCTAGTTTCAGATATGAAGCAAAAAATTTGAAATGACACCAGTTACAAAGTACATGGCTTCAGTTTTAGACAGTTCAAAAGTAGTCGCGAGTCTGCTGTTCTAAATATTATTTCAGTAAACTCTACAGTTGTTTGCTAAATTTATATAAAACTGTTTTAAAATTGTAACTAAATAAAGCTTCTAAAGGAATTAGAGGAGTTACTATGTTATTGTTCATTGCAAAAGATAAAGTATAAAATAACTCATATTTATATAAAAAAGAATACATTTAGAAACCTTCATTATCTGGTGTATCTGTATCTTGACTTTGTGTAGTCAGAATACACAATAATTTAGTGCCTCTAGATTTTGATTAAAATTTAGTTTGAATAACAATTTTTGCTCCAAACCCCCTCTGTTACTATGCTTGTGCAGTTCTTCCTTATTTAAAACAGGGTAAGTTTCCATTTAGTGATTGGCAAAGTCTGATAAATCTGCTACTTTAAAGATGCCAACTGTTGCCTCCCATTTTAAAGCAGAGTGTCAGGGTTTTTGGATTCTTTCTTCGTTATTGTAAAATTCTCAAACAGGTTAATGCAATCTAAGCTGAGGCAGGCGTTGGGCAGTCCCTCTCCACATATATGTATAGAAAGGAGCATTACTTTGTTTTAATTCATACACTGTACAAAAGTAGAGGTTCCTTCATGTGCAGTAATACATCTCTCTGTTATAAAAAAAAAAATCCTGGAGAGAAACAGTAGGGCATCGAGACGTGATCTTCACGTTAAAATCACGGAAGACAATCTATCAAATAAGACAACAGGGCAGCAAAACATTCAGTCTTGTGAAGGATTTGAGCACACACAAATCCAGGGTCTCAGCGCATATGAAAGACAATACGTTATAAATGAAACGTCGACAACTGAGTGAAGAAGAAAGCAGCACAGAGAAAAGAAACTCAAAAGCGTTGGAGAGAAAAAAGAGCAAAAAAGAAAAAATAATCTAGGCGCAAATTCAGAAAATAAGGAAAGTAATTATCAGCCCGTAACTAGTGGAATTGAAACAAAGCACGTCCAATTGGGCTCAGAATTAAAAGACAGAGTAAAAGACAAAGTAGAACTTCATAAACATGTTCACAATCGTTGGTGCTATACACATGCAGAGCAGATTATGAAAACAGTGGAATTCGAAAGGCTCAAAAAAAAAAAAGTATACACGATACAAATGTGGAGAAAGTTAAAGAATATGAAAGTAGGAAAATTAGAAAGTATAAAAAAAAGAAAGTAAAGATCGCATTAGCGCAAACAAATGGAAATTATTACTTGAAAAAGGGAAAATAATCACCACGGACCAGGTGTCATTGAAAAAAAAACAGGACAAAGCGAGGTCAGAAATAAAAGACAGAGTAGAAAACAAAGTAAAACGTCATAAAGAAGTTAAAAAACAAGGGGGCCAAATACATGCAGAGCAGGTTAGAGATAATCCATCCATCCATTTTCCAACCCGCAGAATCCGAACACAGGGTCACGGGGGTCTGCTGGAGCCAATCCCAGCCAACAGGTTAGAGATAATGAAAACTAGAATTCAAAAGCCCCAAAAAAATGTAGGCGCGAAACACATGCAGAGCAAGATACAGAATATGAAAGCAGAAAAAAACGACAGTGTCAGAAAAGAAAGTAAACATCGCATTAGCGCAAAAAAAGAGAAATTATTACTCGGAGAAATAACTAAAAGGCGAATAGAGATCGAATATATGGACACAGGTGATATGTCAGAAGTATGTAAATATTGTAAGGCTTTGAAGTTTAAGTCAGAGAATTTCAAAAAACGGAGTTTACCTCACATGCATTTTATTGGTTACTTTGTAAAAAAAAAATTATTAACTGCTGATGATGTAGATCGTTTTGTCTGTGCTGAAATTCCAAACAGAGAAACCTATCCTGAATTATGGTACAAAGTCATTAAACACACGTCTCACTGACTTCATTAAAAAGATTCAGCATATTGGGACTCGAAAGATTCCAAATATTGTTTTTACAGAAGTTCTGAAATAAAAGTGAAACTAATAAAATAGCAACAATTCAAAGAAAAAAAAAATCTTAAAAGTGTGTATCTGGAAAACCAAACACGGGGGTTGGCGAGCGAAGCGAACAAGGGGCGAAGCCCCCTAGTTTTATTTAAAAATGGAATAAAATCTCCTAAATTGGCATTTTTGTCCTTAAAAGACAGCAGTGAAAAAATTCTAAATCTAATCTCTCGCCTGTTTTTCTTGTCAAAAGGGTTCAATAATAACTGAACAGAAAAATGATGTCTATGGCAACACAGCTGTGCCCACAGTGGGGTTTCCATAATTGACTCCTTTCTTTATCCAAATTGTAAACTGTAAAGTTGAAAACTGATTTGTTACAATAATTCAGGTTTTAGCATGTTTTATAAAGGCTAGAGATTCTTAATTTACAATGTCTGATAACCATTGCAAATTTTTAAGTGAATTTATTTTTAAATTTAGTTTTTTTCAGCTTTTTTCTTTGGATATATCACCTAGGTCTAAGTAATTAACATGTCAAGCAATTTAAAGAGGTTAACATGTTTTCCCTCTAACAACAACTTTCATCCAGCATGTTTTCATTGACTTGTTTGTTTGTTTGTTATGCTTCCAGCCCAGAATTGTATGGATGAAAAATCAGATGGAAATTAGAGATGATCCTAAATTTATGCAGATTTCCAGCCAGGGTGTGTGCACTCTAGAAATTCGGAAACCATGCCCATTTGATGGAGGGGTGTATACATGCAAAGCCGTCAATGCCCATGGGGAGGCAGCAGTTAATTGCAAACTGGATGTCAAAGGTAAGCAACCTTCCTCAATCCTGATTCAAGCAGGACTTGAAACCAAATGATCTCACTAGCTGTCATATATTACCAACAGACAATTTTGACAGTAGTCAGTCAATCAGGAAAGTCTGCCTTAAAATAGATACTTAACATATCCTTTGTCTCAAAATTAGTTATTCCTTTCTAGGTTTAAGTAAGATATGGTATGAGAGACATAGTTTACACCCCTGAGGAGGCAGAATCACAATACTATAAATTCTTATTTTTATTCCAGTTTATCTTTTAATCTTGGAAATTCCTGCCTTTACTTGAGCTGTTTGGATGTTACATGCTTCCTTAGTTCCAGATTTATCCTAAAGTTTTCATATATGATATTCCTGCCAAATTCCACATTTTTTATTTGTTCTACAAATAAAGTTCAGATACTTGCGGTATTTGCAGCTTCCTTTTGCTTTTCTTTTTTGAGGAGCATTCAGTTGACAGTATTCTGTATTTTCACACGTTTACAGGAGATGCAGAATAGGTAGAATATCTGTATAGTCCATTATTACTTGAACCATTTTTTGCATTGTAAATCAAACATTTGCATCATATTCTTAAACCCCTTAATTCTGTTTGAGGTGGTGGGGAGGGCGAGAAGCTGGTTGAGTGTATTGTGGCAGCATCAAAATAATAATAAAGAACTGGTGGATTAGGAACAAACTCTGTAAAAAATACAACAGGTTTGTTGTACCATCTAGTCGGTACATTTTTGAATGATATATTGCAGAAGCAAAAATTATAAATAGTAGATTGTGTATCCTTTTATTAAGGAATTTGTCACTGATTAAGAAGTTGTCAGGAATTAAACCTGCAACCAAGCTCTTGGTTTGGGAAGATTTGAAGGGAGAATATCACTTGAACCTTAGTGTAGTGCACCACTGCAAGTAATAGAGAGTCTCAGGAATGCTGTCCAACCTTAAATAAATAACACAGAGAAACTCAAGTCTTTCTATTCAATGAAGAGTTTTATTTGATATAAAGTATATATCATTGCTAATTTTAATTATTTTGTGCTTTTATTCTTATTTGTTGTTGCATATGGTATTGCAAAAGGCAAATTAGAAAACAAACCTGGAAAACAACAAGTTTCTGTAACTACAGAAGTATACATTTATTTATATTTAGCTGCAGCTCAATATGTTGAAAGGCACTTATATTTCTATATTATGTGCTATTTTTTCAAGGAACATATGGTATAGTTACAATATCTATTTTTTTCTTGTGTTTATAACAATATATATCTCTGCAAAAAGTCACATAAAGTTGTCAGTTGCACTGCTCTGATATTAAAACTCTGTTATAGTTCAGGAAGTGTTAAATGCAGTATCATAACAGAATCACTATGTGTGGGTTGTAGTCAAAATTATAAATATGAATGAAGTAAATTAACAAAAGCTATTTTTTTTTCTTTATGTAAACTTGAATAAACCAGGTGAGTCAATTGAAGCCCAGTTTTCAGTTCTGTTAATGTATATAACAAAAATAATTAAAACCCCTTAACCTCTCTATATTTCTTATGCTGTAGATCAAAAAATAACTAGATAACATTTTAAAAATAGCAGTATTTATGAATTCAAGTTCTGAAGTAAAAATGTACAGAGAATTTGTAAAGATACTTCATCTAGTCTCTATCCTGGATGACACTACCTCAAGAGACTTTATGTGCTGTCAAGTGTGCTTTACAGATTCACACAGTATAATGGCTTTCTGATCGTGACACATTGAGTTAAGAGGTGGATTTAACCCTGCTTAAAATAGCAAGGCCAAGAGTGTAGAAAGACTCTGCCAGACTGTTTCTGCAAGCTAAGTGGATATGCAAGCCTCTCTTTTTAACCTTGTACAATACCTTTAGCATCTCCAGCATAATGAATTTAAAGACAAATGGGGTTTAATTGGTCAAGTGATGGGGAGACGGAGATGTTACACTCTTTTCACGTTATTTGCCAAAAGAGTACCCCATCATGCATTTTAAGCAATATAGGGTCAGGTTCTTCTAACCATTTTGTCAGAACTGTTAATCTGTAGTATATATTTACATCATATAACTGAAGGAACTAAATTGTTTAAGTAAAGAAACCGTAAGATGCAGCAGTTATTAACAAGCGCACTTTGCAAATAAAAAAGCATAATAGAGAAGATACAAGATTCCTTATACTGGTATAAGGAGGAGTGCAATTAATGACACTAGAGGAGACCATTTAGCCTGGTGTAGTCCATCTCTGCTCCAGCATGTTGGTAAAGGGGTGAGAGAAAGGACCCTGTAGCCTTTAGACTCTTGCATGGTGTGCAACTTTTTTTACAAATATTTCTTTATAATTTTCAGCAGAATTCTAATTAAGATTGCAGTGTTGTGAAGTTTGTATGGGCAATTTGCATAGAAACCAGAACTTTATTAAACCTCAAACTAATAATTAACTATCCTGTCTGATAACCTATGGAACTGCAATATTGTCTCCTGTTATCCATTTGTTCTGATCATTTTGCATGGATTTTGTATTGTTATGACCATCTGTATGAATTGCATCTAAACTCCATCTCCATCTGCTAGCTGCCCAGCCACCGCCAAGCAAATAAGATACCATCTGTGTCTAATAAGGTCAGTAAAGAAACTAATCCTCTGCATGTGATAAAATCTCAAGCACCAATTATGTCTGCATTTCCTTATAACACTGCATCACTCTCTTGATGTCTTTTTGATTGTACACATGTACATTCTAACTGATTTTACTGATAAACATGTCAACCGGATGGCTCCTAGTGTTGTTTTGAGCCCAGATTCCCAATCATTTTAATTTTTGTCATACTCTACTTTAGATTAGAGATTAGTGATTTTCAAAAGTACATAAATGAGTGTCCAAGTGTTAAGAATTTTAAAAATCAAATTCCCTTTTACTGGTCATAATAGGATTGTTACGTTACCTACAATGCATTATTAGTGCTCTTTTAGGACTATACCAAAGAGTCCTTATTTAGAACATTCAAAGAGACACCCATTACACACAGAAAACATCCTCATAAGAAATCTGAGGAAGTTATGGTAGCAAGGTACAGTTTGTGCAGTTTTTTATCTCATGCGGACTACATTTTGTGGACACCACAATAGTGGATGATAAGCAGCTGCTGTATAACACAGTCATGAACGTAAAAACCATATTCGTAGACGCAGAATTGAGAGTCAAATCTCATGCGACTTTATTAGATGTGGTAGTAAAGGCCATTTTGAAACTGCAAAGCACACAGGTCTAGTTATAGTGTATAGAGAAGCCATCCTACCTCTACAAATGACAATGACATTGTGTTGCTACTGAGATAAGTATAATGGCATGATCCACTATGTTGTCCTTGTCAGTGCCAGTGCAACCCTGTGGTAAAGACCTCTACTTGCCAATTGTTTTTTATTTTATACAGTATTCTTCACAGGGCCTATCATCACAAGACAAATTATAGATCAAGCAAGCTTCTATATATGGAGTCTAAATGGAAATTTCTTCTCCACTGTCTTCTGGTATAAACCTGCCTATGTTTAAGGAAACTTTGGAAAAAATATATCATTTATTTTGCAGGTATATAAACGGTCATAACATTTTTTTAACATATGCTTGGAGGCTAGATCTGAACTCTGCAAACCATATGCGAAAGCAGAATCGAACCCTTAAAAAGAAAAGCATTGAAAAACAAGCCCTATTTGTTCACGATAAGATGTTGCTCGTGCTCAGATCCCTTACTTGGCCTTTTCGAGTGACAGCTTCTCATATTTCAATTGATGTATGGGCTTCAGCCGCTGCTACTCAGTACAGAGTGCCTGCTATCGTCTTATCACATTACGTTGACTCAGCCACCCACTTCTATCCTACCGCTGAGTCATCACTGTATTCCTGGGATGCAGAAGGACTGCCAATTCCAGATGGTTGAGCAGTTACAAAAAAGTTGTTGAAAGCCAAAGAGGTCCTTCATTATTTCACTAAAAAAATAATTCTGTCACCATAAAAAGGACAACTAGAGCTAAGTGGAGGTTCTAAAATGGTTTTTACTCTAAATTATGCACTCTTCCAGATAATAGACCACAGTACAATAAACAAATGTACATCCAGGGTTACTTGTTGCTTTGCAGTCAGTGCTGCCAGTACAGATGCTGGCACTCTTTATTGGAAACTGATGGATAATTGGAAGAAACCCGGAGTATATCAAGCTCTGCTTTTTAATTCCTGTTGTTAAATCACAGGTACCTGATTTGGAACATAACAGGGGCCGCAATGTTGGTTTTAGTAACCAGTTAGTACTAAAAATGGAGCAAACATTTTTGCCTTAACACTAATTAACTTGCTTTTTAAGAATGAGAACTCTAAATCATTTGTTTTTTTTAACCAGCAACCAAACAATAAAGAGATGCAAATAGAGCCAACAGATGACCAACTAAAGTTAGCTTCTTGAGAGCCTTCATTTTTTTGTTTCATCCAAATTCTTAATTATATTACTTCTTAGTGCCCTCACTGAGCATTTCCACAATTGTCTGTTTATGTTAGAGGTGGGGGGTGGTTGTTGTACTATTAACAGGTGTTGTGGACCTGGTCAGATCAGTATTTCTCAGACCCTGCCAGTTTTCTTTTCAAATATTTTATTGATACATCTATGTTTTGAGCACAAGGGTGCAAGTGGGATTGAGTTACCAGTTCATCTGTGGTTATGAAAAGTAGCAGCCACTGTTGCTATGCACAGTCAGATATTGACATTTCTGCTTAAAATCTGGTTGCTTCAAAGTGATTATTTCCACATACATTGAAGAGAATAAAAATAGTCTTCACTGAATACTCCACTGGAGTTCAATGTGGAATAGCTCAAATTTTATATTACCTCATTAAGCCACAACAGTTAGACCTCAATGTTCATTCTGCATGTAGTTGACAGTACTATTGTAGTTAACAGTACAGCTGTATGTCGGGCAGGACTCTTCTTCTTGTAGCCTCTTCACATCACACCAGGCATCATTTTATCCCATCTTGATTCAGCATCAGTATTCCAAAGCCTCCTCAATTCCCAGTAGTGAAAGTTACTTGTTAATTATATAAATGGCTGTCTCATATTTTAATATCAGAATGATAGTCTAACGTTTATCAAAATATTGGGTAAATACTGTCAGTTAAGGTAATTTTACACACTTTTATATTTTATGATTATTTACATTTAAATGTTCAAATTATTTGGATTTGGTCTAATGAACTGAATAGGACAAGTCTACGCACTAGACTGATTTTTTTTCAGGAAAGAAATAGTATTGTAGTGAAATCTTTGTAAACAAGTGAAAGTGACTCTGTGAGTGGAGCATTGATGCATTTAAATTTACATCTTTTATTTGACTAAATTCTTCATTTTCTAACCCACATATTTCAGGTTTGCCAATCCTTCACTCTATCCAAGATATTCTCTTTTTAGACTCACTATTCAGAATGCACATACTGTAGGAAAAATGGAGTACCTAGAAAAAAACCTACACCGATGTGGGGAGAGCATGCAAACTTTACCCAGACATTGGCCAAGCTGGAATTGAGACTGCTAAGCTGTAAGTCAGGAGCAGTAGTTACCAGCCATTTGTAACCGTAACCACCACACTGCAATTTCTATTCACATTTGATCTTTCAATATAAATTATAATATTTAAAGGAGATAATTTAAAAAAAAGTTTCACGTTTCTATTGGCTCACTCATACAGTATGTATGACTTGAATCCACTCTTGTGATTATTAGGAGGTAATGGTGTTAGTGCTCCCCTTGTAACTTAAACAATGGAACCAAAGTGATCAGTGGCATTTTCAGAATTATATTTCCTCCCAACTGTTAGCAGGATGTCAACCCTAAAATAGAAGCAATGCTGCAAAGTAGCAGACATACAGTGCAATGTGGCCTGTACAGGACAAGCTGACTGGCTTCTATCTCCTGACAAACTGGTATTCATAACTGTGCCAGGTTCTAATACAATAAAATAACAATCTACTAATATAATGGACTTATTAAAATGCGTTACACTGTGAAACACAAACTTACAGATACTACAGTGCTTTGGCAGGCTCCACACTGCATCATTATTGCCATGTCTACATGTGAAAGTAATATTCAGTTTCAGCAGCGTTATGTTCAAAAGCAGTTTTACTTCATTTCTTGTGATTGAATGTTTATCTCAAAGGGTGCTCACATGCAGATGTGGTTCTATTTCTGAACTTCTGTCATACATTGTGATGTATAAAGTCCATTCATCTGTATTCACCCCAGTTCATGCCTGACTGGCTGAGTAAGCAGTACCTTCACAAGTGGATGGGAGTGGCTGCACAAGATAGTAGGAGGCATGAGCATACGATGGCAGTACACACCTAGGGCCTCATATATAAATGGTACGCATGTTTCCATGCTCACTTCGAGATGTATAAAATCTAAACTTTGTGTAATGCCACATACATATTCACGGCAGCCTGTGACCATGCGTACGCACGTTTCTGCTCAATTTTGTAAATACGTGGTACCCAGTGTCAAAGCAGTACTACTCTTTCTGTGTGGTTCTCTTCCTTTTTTATATTCACATCCATGATGCAAGATTTATTAAATACACCAAAAATAATTGCATATTATTTACAAATTTAAAGCACTTGATTGTAACAATATAATGGTGCACAGAATGGCCAAGCTATTCCAACTACCATGACTGCTTTAGCATTGTTAGAAGACACTGCAAATGGAAGAATTAGAAGAGAGCGCGTATTTAGAGATCATACTGATTTCTTGTTTCATGATGATGACTGGCTTTTAAGTTGATTTATTTTCCCAAGAGCTGTCCTCTTGGAACTGTGTGCTGAACTCGGGCCGGTATCACAAAGGCAGACTTTAAGGAATTGTGCTCTACCTAGTGCTTTGCAAGTTCTGTCCACCTGTAGGTTTTTAGCCACAGGAGATTTTCAATGTGAACTGGCTGACCGATCAAGTATTTCTCAGTGATCATGGAGTCACGCTATGCCAGCTGTATGGCATGGTATTATCTGTTTGTCATCCAGATATATAAGGTTTCCTTACACTGTGGATGAACAGCCAAATATCAAAGCGCAATTCACAGCCATGTCTGGTTTTCCAAATGTAATGTGAGTGGTCAACTGCATGTATATTGCTATAGGCAACCCTCGGAAAATGAATTTGCTTATATAAATAGAAAGTATTTCCAGTCTATTAATGTGAAAATTACCCGTTATGTGATAATCTTGTGCTGAGATATACAAGTGTCTCACCAATAATTACAACAGCTTGCTGCTCAAAATGGTGTGAGCCCCAGAATTCCGCTGCTCCCTCCAGTGGTGCTGACACTTAGACGGTGGGCTGAAAATCACCTTTTCATGTTGACTTTCATCTCTGACAACTACTTTTTTATTTCAAGCTCTTTGCAACTTTCTGAACTTGAACTTTTTGAGTGCCTCCACCACGCTGTGACACTCTTATCAATTTCCTTTTGTCTTATACCACTGCTTAAGCCACCAAATAGTATGTTTTTCTTTGCCTCCACTTCACTGAGCAAGACCTCCATTTTGCATTCACTGAAATTCTTCTCTTTTATATGTGCTTTTGCTATTGTCTTTTAAGAAAACACTGAACGGGGTTATTTATATTGATTTGCATATTCAAATAGGCAAAATTCTGGGAGCAGTCGGGGTGGGGCTGTAGACTCGTGAATGTGCATTAAAATTCACGTTGATTGTAATTTTTAAAGGGAAAGTGTGTACAACTTTGCTTACGCACAGTTTTATGCATCTGATTTTTTTTGGGCGTACGCACATTTCTAGTTTTGTCTATATGCCATGTTTTAGTGTGAATTCAATGCAAGAAATAGATGAAGAAAAGCACCACAAATATATTTGTATATCCGCAAGTTTGATGATTTGCTTCACCGCATTAAACCATTTATTAACATTGAAGCATGCCCATTGATCCTGTAGGCTGTCACATGTTGATAGTAAACAGAGACTCTGACGTCACATTCCATCTTGAACACACTGCACCAACCACCCCATCCCTGTATTCTTGACGATACTGCAAATCATGTACTTGTCGCGTTAATTTCTGAGGACATGCTCAGAGGACATGTCAAATGAGTACTGAGAACATTTGGTAACCATGATATGTGTGCTTTATGCTTCTGAATGTGAAGTATAAACCAGCCCTAAGTCCTTCACGTTACTCGCAATTAAATTCAAAGTTCTGGGTCTTTCTGTGATGGATTCCTGTTTTTGTGAAACATTAACACATTATGGTTTTCACAAGTGAGCTTGCTATTGATTATGGAGTATTGTTTTGGATAAGTTAAATAAACAAACACTAAAAATGTTGTGAAATGTGATCATAAATAAATAAAAACACAATATGTGAGCATAAATAATTAAATTTGTAATGAAATATATGTTTTGTTGCTTATTTCTGTATGTATTATTTAAAAAAAAAATTTGGCACTGCATGAAACATGAAATGCAGCTTGGAATGAAAAGTAATTTTCATCCCTCAAAGTTGATGGGATGGGCTGCGTTTTTGTTGGTGAATTGGCACTAGAGTGCAAAAACCTTCATGTTCTACATTTACTGTATAGGCAGTCATCACACATCAGATGCAGACACCCAAGTTTCTTGCATTAATGTCACTGCTTTCTGCTGTAATTGTGGCCAACTTTTTCTTGCAGTCATATCAGCCGTACACATACACACACAGTCACACCCTTTAGTCGTGCTTTGCTTGCCTGTGGTGCATAGATTTGTGCAAAGTTACAACTGCAAGTGTCCACTGTACCAGCGATCCACCAATCAGAACACAGCACTCACTAGAGCTCACCCTGTCAACTCTGAGGGATGAAAATGGCAGTTTTCATTTCATTCTGCATTCCTTGTTGCATGTGGTGTCACTGAAATAAATAAATGAAATAAGTAAATGAATAATTATCTACTGCGGTGGGTTGGCACCCTGCCCGGGATTGGTTCCCTGCCTTGTGCCCTGTGTTGGCTGGGATTGGCTCTAGCAGACCCCCGTGACCCTGTGTTCGGATTCAGCGGGTTGGAAAATGGATGGATAATTATCTAAAGAAACAAGCAACAAAAAGTATATTTCATGGCACATTTAAACTCTTGCGCTCACATAACATTGTTTTTATTTATTTGTATTATATAATTCATTTATTTATGTGCTTATGTATGAAAATTTGCAAAATAATATAAATATTTACATACATATGGAGCCACTTGTGAGGCGTTATGCTTCTTCTGGACCTCTCAGGTCTGCTGTTGAGTGGTGTCGTGTGCTGTTTCCTCTGTGTGGTATCAAATCTCAGTCCAGAGTCTTCATTCGTAGCTGCTGACTGGTGGAACAAGCAGCCCACCACCATTCAAGCTGCTGAGTACCTGAAGGTGTGAAAGAAATGTCTGAAGAATCTCTTGTTTGGTAAATTTCTGTCTAACTGATAATTGTTAGGTTTTATAACTTAGAAATTGTAACTAGCTTTAATTATGTTACGAGATCTTCACTTGAAATGATAAATTCTGTAACTCGTCCTGTAACACTAGCTCCCAAGCAGTCCCACAGACTGATGTTTACACGATTATGTAATTTTTTTTTTTTTTGTAATTTGCTTTGGATAAAAGCATCTGCTCAGCAAATAAATGCAAAATGACGCAAATGGTGCAAAGTAAAAAAGATGAATGTGTGGGTTTTGGATTTTCAAGTTTAGTCATTTCAATAGATTTGTACTTCAAAATGGCAGATAAATAAACACAAAATAAAATAAATAAACACAAAGCCATTTAAAAGTCAATGTGGGGCCAGAACAAACCAAACAGAAGCCTAATAAATATAAAGGGACATTACAAGGTATGTTGAGTATGAAAAAGACAGCAGATAGCAGGTCCATCGCAGACAGCTCAGCACACCATGTAACGGTATTGTGACATTGGAGACGTGATGTTGACACACACAAGGCAGACAAAGAGGAGGGCATTCGCTACTCGACTGCTTTTGGGACTTCTGCTTTTGATCTTATGACAGCAGTGTTTGGTGCAGATCTCTGCTAATGATGCCAGTCCAGTCCTGAGCTGAGCTGACCTTCAAAGGTTTGTTCAAAGTTACAACTGCAAGTGTCCACTCAACCTGCAATCCACCAATCAGAGCACAGCACTCACTAGAGCTGAACTTCAAAGGGTCCATCTAGACTTACCTCTCTGTGATGCCACTAGTGTGGGTACTTCATATGGTGCAGAAATAAGACTCCAGGAGCTCTCTTCACTTAGCGTTCCTTGAGGC
Organism: Erpetoichthys calabaricus; assembly: GCF_900747795.2. Lineage (NCBI taxonomy): Eukaryota > Metazoa > Chordata > Cladistia > Polypteriformes > Polypteridae > Erpetoichthys > Erpetoichthys calabaricus. The sequence continues at coordinate 79,656,575 of NC_041396.2, read as the reverse complement.
AAACTGATTACAAGAACCCATCATAGCTGTCACAATGTGTAAGTAATGTATTGGTCATTTTGTTTTGTTTTGTTCTGTTATTGTTTTATTACTTCAATTTTTCACCATTTTCCCATCAAAGTCATTGTATTAGCATTTTGATTCTGTGTCTGGTTTAGCGTCTTGGTCCAGAGTTGGTATTCTTTCTTTGTGTCTCTTATTGTAGGCCCAAAGACGTATCCTAGGTAAGCTATGGGTGTACATGTGAGCATGCCTGCTGGGGTCCTGTCCAAGGCTGTGTTTTGCATTGGGCTAGAGACTCTACAATGGCAAAGGGGCTTCAGGAAGCTAACGAATTGAATGGAAGTGTTTAAACTTGGCATAGGTCTGTCTGCCGCTTTTCCCATGTGATCACACTGCACACCCAGTCTGTCAAAATAAAGCACCTGCAGAGAACTGGCGGACACAGCCAGTGAGGGTCTCAGTTTGAATTAAGTTTTCACTTTAACTTCAACATTTTTTTACAGTTCCGAATTAAGGCACTCAGGAGAGATGAATGTAAATTACAAGGTGAGTCTGCAGCAGTCCAAGAAGAAAGGAACAGACTGCTCGGTAAAGAGCTCAGCGGTGGCTGCAGCCTCCAAAACAAAAACGTAAAACTACTGCAAAAGACCTCAATCAATTTCACAACTTTTGGAAAGTTATCAATATGAATATTAAGTAATGTCATTTTTTTCTTTTTTCCTTCTTTATAGAAAGCATATGGATATCTCCGAAAACCCCAGTAAAAAATTGAAAGGCGATGGGATGTGCAATGAAGCTGTTGTATCTGTTGTTCTATTTATGATATGAAGCTTGTGCAGTTTGTCTGTAGTGCAGGGAACAGGGATGGCATCTCAGTTGGGTGAATGTCCTTTTGTTGTCTTTCGGAATTTCATTGTATTCAATAAAAGTCAGTTAAACTGAACTGGTTCTGCAAGTAAGAGAGACTGTTGAAGGTGACGCATATTGAAGTGGTTTATGTCACGGTTTCACACGATTGTGTGCTGGAGAGCAGGAAGATGGGTTGTGCTGTACAAAAAAAGTCATTTCAAACTCCATGGCCTGACTTAGGGAGAATCTGTCATATTGAACTGGGTGAAGAAAAAAACAAACAAACTGTAAATCTTGTCCGGGATTTTTCTGTGTCGTGCAAATTTATATTTTATTTTTTAACATATTTTGTGGCCATCTCAACCTTATATACTGCATAGATTTGTGGGGTTGATTGGCACAACTTTAAAGTGGAGAACCCAAGAAAAAAAAAGTGTAGGAGCCATGGAAGCTGCAGTCGTACTTCAGCATGTTGGTCTTTGGCCCACTTAATGCAAAGGGCATATTCCTGAATTAATACAGGCCTGTCCCCTCGGCTGTTCCAATGTGATCAGCCCAGGCATGGAGAAGAAACACAAGAACACTTAAATCAGTTACAGTTATTCATACACACATACAGTATATGAATGCCACTGCCTCTTTATTTCGTCCACTTATCTAGTATGAAGTCGGACCCCCTTCTGCCACCAGAACAGACCAAATGTTAAATGTCAAGGATTCAGCAGGGTACATAAAACATTGCTTAGACATTTTGGTAAGTTCTGACTCCCTAGCATAGACACCCTGTAAATTCTTGGACCACACCTTCATGCTGTGAGCCTCCTCATCACAACTAGGGTCATTGAAATGGTGTGAGGTGTGTAATGGGGCGCATTATCTTGCTGGAAGGATTCATTTGAAAATGGTAGGACAGCAGCTGTAAAGGAGTGAATATGGTCAGCAGCTCAACAACAATGTGGAGGTATGGAGTAAAAGTCGGAATTAAGAGGCATAATGTGCTCCACCTCCGGCAGTTTGTTCCAATAAAGCCACCACACGGTTTACAACACAACACCATCTGCATGTCTCAGCAGAAATCTCTTTATCAAAGAGGAGGACACTTTTTTTAATCAAATTTTTATGGAACCCTCTGTGGTCTTCTGCTGCTGTAGCCCATCGTCTTCAAGGTCCAGAGTGCTGTGCTTTCAGAGCTACCATTCTGCATGACAGTCTCTTGTCAAGAATATTTATTTGAATATCTGTGGCGTTTTGTTAGCTTGAATAAATCTGGCCATTCTCTGACGTCTCAGCACAAAAGAACTGGCAGTCTGTGGGTTTATTTATTTGTACCATTAACAGTAAACTCTGGAGGCTACAGCTGTTTAAGAGAAGAGGGAGCCACCACTTGTAGCCCCACGGACACTTGGATCACACAAAGGAGGCCACTCTGATGTCTAGTAGGTGAACTAAACCTCCTGGCCATGTCTGCATGTGATTTAAGGAAAATGTCAGCCAAGTGCTTGGTGGTGTGCGTTAAGGAGCTGCTGTACCTAATAAAGTGGCCACACACACATACTGACATAGAAAGGACTCACTGGATCATCATTTCTGTTTGAATCCTTGAAGACAGAAGGCAGCAGCTGCCATGTTTGTTGTGTTTGAGTGAAGACGCTCCTAATCTCTTAACGCTAATGTCAATAAAACTCGAATATTTGAGGTGTTAGTTCACTTTGTTTGCTACCACTAGTTTTTATAGTGGGGAAGGAAAAACGCGACCTTTTAGTGAGTACAACTGCCACGTTTCATACAAATATGGTTAGATTGCTCTGCAGCACAGCAAAGCAGAAATATTTGTTTCCTATTTTTTCAAATACATAATAAAAAAAAAACTACCAAAAATGCACTGAATATCCAAATGAGCAGGCTGACGTGGGGGGCCCTGGCTCCACTATGGCTGCAGCTTTTCATCCAGACCCCCTATCTTAATTAAGTAAGCTGTCACTTCCCAGTTTGCATTTTGCTTCCAGTCAAATTACAGCACTGGGTGTGCTAAACGCTTCAGGGGACGTGCCAAGCGTTTATGTCTGGATGAGCTGAGCTAACATACGAGACGGGCTGAAATCAAAGTAATCGACGTAGTCCTCAGCATTGACGTTTGCAGTGCACCGTCTATTGGAATGCATTTTGTAATGCAAATAGTAATAAATTGCATTGCTTTTGTTATAACAACAGGTGGCCAATCACAAACATTTGTACTAATAAAGCGCATTGCTGCAATTGTTTGATATACACCATCTGTTAAAATGACAAACGCAATGCATACGTCTTTGTTGTATGCCATTTGGTATGGGGTTCCCAAAATAAATGCAAATGTTTGAGATGCGCCATCTGTTGGATAACAGGGACTGGGCAGCTGGCCAGACCCACAGACTCTTGTCCTTTGTATTAAGGTGGACTATGGAGATGATTGCGTGTGTTTTTTACAGTTTTATGTCATCGTCATGATTTTCCTTTTGCATTCCAGGTGTTCTGGCTATCCAAGTCATTATTTTCCACTTTAGTAGACCCAACACTGAAGTAGCTGCAGTATTTCAGCATTAAGAGTTTTTTGCCCCCATTTCTGCTTTACTTGTCATTAATTGTTATTGTTAGGTTACAATGGGGTCACAGAAAAAAGTAATAAATGGGTAAATGGCAGAGAGGGTTAAACATTTGAATCTATGAAAACATACAAATTTGTGTAAATGTCTTAAATACAGTAGAATAACGAGCCAAAACATAAAATGGCTGGCTAATGAAACAATGAGATCCCTTTGCAGTGAAAAGCTTCACAGATTATGAAAATGGTCAGAACAAAAAATGTGCAGCCACAAGGGGCCCATAGCACTAAACTGGAGAACTTCTGCAATGGGCAAACCAGGAACACACTGGAGAGGATGTTAGGAACGTCAGCAGGGGGTCTGAGGAAACGTCAGCAGCTTCAGAATAAAAAGTGACTAAAAGGGAATCCACTAATGAAATGCTGGCCACGGAACTGTGCCATATTAATGTCTTCCCTTGAGATTTGGCCTTCAGGGTTTCCTGGTGCAAAACAGCGTTCTTGATGGGGTGCATTTTATTGGCTACCTGATGGCTAACAAAGGTGGACCTCATGTGTTATTACAAATGTACCTGTTTGACACAAAGTTTCACACACGAGAAGATTGACTTTGGTTCCTTAATCACAGCCAACTCACTTTCGCAGAGTATGTCACTTTATGACATTCATACACGTGTTAAGTTGCTCACATATTTGTATCCTGATTACACCACCGGCCACCACAGCTTAGTCAACTTCTAAAGGGATGGACCTAAAAAGCAAATTGTACTCCAAACAATCAGATATCTTGCTTTTTTAATTTTGTTTATGACTGTTATGTGGCCAGTTACAGAGGTCCACTAAGCCTTGTGGATCATCGCCACGCTGCACTCCTCACAGGATGTTGCCTCACATTGATGAAATCCTTTTCTGAGCTCAGATGTCAGCCACTTCTCAGGGCAGGATGTGGACATTTAGCGTCAGCTCTCCTTCTATTGATTGTGACTGAGTATTTTTTTTTGGTAAATTTACAGTTTTCTTCATTCTTCACATCACTGCATATGGCACATGTATCGACAAAGCGACCACAAAAAATGCGCTTACCTTTGAAGCTGTATCTGCACACACAGACACAGGGGCTGGCTTCCTGAGACAGAAATTAATAAGCACCGACAAAGAGAAAATCCATGGTGCTGCTTTTAGGACAATCGAATTTAAACAACTGTGACATTTCTGATTGATAATAACTGGTGATGGACTCGCTGGTGGATCAAGCTGACCACTTTCAGGCCTTCCGTGAAGTCTCTCGCCTTTTTAAAGAAACGCCTCTGCAGACGCCCAGTCTTCTCACTAATACCATTTCAGTTTAGGGTTCTGTCGTGGAGTAAGACAACAATTTGACCTCCAGTTTGAATTATAGTTCAGTCAGCTGACAGTTTTTATGAATGACGCACATGTACAGCTATCTAGTACTTAGTACAAACATCAATGTGTCCTCTGACCCATTCTTAAAATAATATAAGATGCCTCGCACATAATCATTGCATAAAGGCCAAGTACTCGGGGTCTCAGGTGTGAATGGGGTAAGTTACCTTTCAAAGAGTGGGCTCAGAGTCTTCTGTTGCACATTTGTTCATGAGGGTCATTAACCTTTGGGTTCCTTTGTCACGGAATTACCTGACAATACAGGGTTCAGTGCAGGCAGGATGAACTTCGACATTTCTCGCAGTAATGACTACAGCTCCTCCACGTATCTTCTTCCAGCTGCTCCCATTAGGGGTTGACACAGCGGATCATCTTCTTCCATCTCCTCTTTTCCTCTGTATCTTGGTGTTACACTCATCACCTGCATGTCCTCTCTCACCACATCCATAACCTCCTCTTAGGCCTTGCTCTTTTTCTCTTGCCTGGCAGCTCTATCCTTAGCATCCTTCCCCCAATATACCCAGCATCACTCCTCTGCACATGTCCAAACCAACGCAATCTCGCCTCTCTGACTTTCTTTCCAAAACATTCAACCTGAGCTGACCCTCTAATGTACTCATTTCTAATCCTGTCCATCCTTGTCACACCCAATGCAAATCTTATTATCTTTAACTCTGCTATCTCCAGCTCTGTCTCTTGCTTTCTGGTCAGTGCCACCGTCTCCAATCCATATAACTTAGCTGGTCTCACTACCATCCTGTAGACCTTCCCTTTCATTCTTGCTGATACCCGTCTATCATAAATTACTCCTGACACTCTTCTCCACCCATTCCACCCTGCCTGCACTCTCTTTTTCACCTCTCTTCCACAATCCCCATTACTCTGTACTGTTGATCCCAAGTATTTAAACTATGTTGAGCACTTAATGTCATGGGTCTTGCAATTTTTTGATGACATTAAAATTATAAAAACAATACAATGCTTACTTGAAGACATAAAACACTTCAGTAGAGTAACAGCACCAGAGAATCATTTTGCAACAACTTCCCACACAAAGTTTCCATTTCAGTGATTAGCACTTTTATGTGTTCATTCTTTCTGTGATATTCCTCCACATCATCTCTCTGCCATGTTTCTCCTCTATATTCTTCTTGCACTGTTGCCATTAAGGTTGTCCCCTCTAGTTCTCAGGCCTGTAGTCCATATTTGATCCATCTGTTCAGTGATCGTCTTATAAGGCTTGTAACATTTTTAATGCATGCTAAACGAGATCAACCTATCAGGGACTGGGTGAGCCAAATGAATTGGTTTTCTGAAACAGTCATATCTGCTGGTGAGACATCTCGCTAACGTGAGATCCGGGATCATCTACTCACACTTTCTGTAGCAGACCACAGGTTGTGAATCACCAGACCTGAACTGCGAGGAACCATCGGTCAGCATTGGCCAGCCATGACCAAGAAGCGGCTGTTCCATTGAAGTTCTCTTCCACTTGCTTTGGGTAGTCCAGTAAAGCAGGCATAGAAACAGTCAAATAGATTGTTAAACTTGGTGTGTGTCGCACATCTAACATTAATAGCAAGAAAGAAAAACAAAAAGCAAACCCACTGAAGCCTTCCTAACATTCAAGGCCAGCGACTGCCATGATGGCTCCTGCTTGCACTCCCAGGGCCCACTGCGGCTGCAGGCCTTCATTGAGACCAATACCCACCTGAATTAAGCAGACTTTCGTTTCGCAGTTTGTGTGTTTCGCTATCGATCCAGAAATTGTAAAAATGTGTTGGAACGTTGTGAGCATTTCCATACGTTACATAGATGATAAAATTTTGCTTATTATTCTTTTGAAATTTTCATTGTGTTCTTGACTTTCCTTCTGCTTATTCAATGCTTTATGTTCTACAGAGCCCACTAGTGCGGCCGACAGTGGGATGGTGCTAGCCTTTCACTTTTTGGCATTGTTTGCCTGGGTGATCCAATGCCTCTGTATTGCCTTTTTATTATTTGTCATTTTTAGGGTGCCACTAAAGGCGGTGGCACATTTGACAACTTCTAGTCTGAGGGGATGGCACACTTGACCATCACAGCGGCTGATCGTGTCACCTTGAGCATGCCAGATGACACGTCTCCATTTTGATTTTTTTTTTTTTAACTGCACCCCATATTCTATTGTGATACGTAAAATGCGAGACATCAGACAGACGAGTGTCTCTTCCTCTTTCAAGGTCTAAAACACCCGTGGCCCTAATTCCTCATTGCTATATTCTATGCATTGCACATTTGGACGAGCATTCATTGGTCGTCAGCCCACCACACTGCCTTGTGTCAAAGGTGTTTGGTTTTATCAGGGGGAGACGCCAGGCCCATCACATTACACGACTGCCTCCAGTTCATCAAGACTGGGTAATGAAGTCTGCAACTGAAAATCACTGGATAAGTCGGCTTATGTGACATGGCGCTTATGTGACACGGCCCCTGGTGGGGTGCAAACGCCTTACAAAAAAAAGTTGAATTAAGAAAACTGTTAAAAGAAAACTGGGAACTTCAGCCTGTGGCAAAAATGTAAATCTCACACTATTGCTCTTTATTTAATGTAGAATGAGGGAAAACTATATTATCAATTATAACACTGAGATCAAATGAAGGTAAAAAGAGATTTCAAAACTGGAGGAAACAAAGATCTACAGCTTGGACCCCCATGTGCGACGCTCTAAACCCGCATTTTAGAAACCCTTTGGAATTGTGAAATGTGGCACCCTGGGCGGGTTTGGGTCCTGCCTTATTGCCTGATGTAACTTGGAGACGCTCCACTCCCCAGACAGGACGTAGCTGCAGTTGAGAAGTTGCCAGCATAGCCAGAGGATCATACAGGGCCTTCCATACTGTTGGGACAAACACATTTTTTTTAATTTACCCCTATGGCTACACAGTTTAAAATCCAACAGATCAGACGTTATTAAAGTGCACATTGCAGACTTTAATTTTAGGGTATGTGCATACGTTTCGGTCCCACCATGTAGAAATGACGCTTTTTATACATGGTCTCCCATTTCAAGGCACCATAATGTTTGTGATTCCTCTTTGCTATATTATTGCTGTCATAAGTTCTACCCTTTGGAGCCTTTAGTTGCCGTTGTTCAACAGGAGGACAAGAGCTATGCCAATGAAAGTCAAAGAAACCATTATAAGGCCGATAAACAAGAATAAAACCAGTAGAGACATTGGTGAAACCTTAGGATTACCTAAATCAACTGTCTAGAATATCATTAAGAAGAAGGAAGGCAACGGTGAGCTCAGTAATTGCAGAGGGCCTGGTAGGCCAAGGAATACCTCCAAAGCAGATGACAGAAGAATCCTCACTATGGTCAAGAAAAAACTCTAAATGCCTGTCCGACAGATCAGAAACAGTGTACGGGAGGCAGATGTGCACGTGCAGAAGACTTCATGAGCACAAATACAGAGGCCACACTGCAAGATGCAATCCACTAGTCAGCCACCAGAACAGGATGGCCAGATTACAGTTTGTGAAAAAGAACTTAAAAGAGCCTGCAGAATTGTGACAAAAGGACTTGTGGACAGACACGGCGATGACACTGTGTCAGAGTGACGGCAAGAGCATAATGTGGAGACAAAAAGCAACTACTCAAGATCCAAAGGAGACCACCTTATCTGTTAAGCATGGCGGTGAGGTTGTTATGGCTTGGGCATGTATGGCTGTCACAGGTGCTGGCACTCTTATCTTCATTGATGATGGAACTGCTGCACAATGAATTCTGAGGTGTACAGAAACATCTGCTCCAGTTAATGGTTCCAAACTCATTGGACGGCACTTCAACCTATAACAAGATAACGATCCAGAACTTACTGCTAAGTCAAAGCTCAAAAAATAAAAATTCTTGAGCAGCCAAACCAGTCACCCAATTTAAATCCATTTCAGCTTGCCTTCCATATGCTGAAGAGATAATATAAGGGGTCAAGTCCCCCAAATCAAGCAGGAGCTGAAGATGGCTGCATTAGAGGCTTGTCGGAGCATCACCAGAGAAGCTCCTCAGCCCCTGATGAGGTCTTTGAATTGCAGACTTCAAGCAGTCATCACATGTCAGGGACATGGAACAAAGACAGACCTTTAATGGACCTGCCATTGCCCTGTCACAGACTCTATGGTGCTTTGAAATGGGGGGGCCTATTTATATATAAAAAAAAAAAAAAAAAGTGTCATCATTTCTACATGATGTGACCTTGTGGAGAGTGCAGTGTCCCGGTACGCTGCTGTTCATTTTAACACTGAAAACCGCCCCAAAGGAGGCTTTGCACACACATGGCCACCCCTCAGAGTTGGGCTCTTTCACAAATGTAGCCCGTAAGCCACTTTATGCGTGAATTATGTACAAATGCAGTAATTATTATTAAAAGCAACCCCACTCATCCTGTTACTGCTCTTGTAAAGTGTTAATAAATGCGTCACACAGTCATGGCCACCACCCAGAGGTCGAGCAGATTCCTTGCGAGCAGATAGCATTCCCACACGGCTAAGTGTTTCAACACTCCTCACCGCAGGCGATGGCACCATCCCGGGAATGTCGCCCAGTCTCAGCAACATGCAACGCTTTCTGATCACCAGCTATTTTAAAGGCACAAGGCCACCAACTGACTATCTGGGTGGCAGCACATGCTGTGCAGGCACAATTTGAATGTCAGAAGCCTGAAGTTCTGTTCCTCTGTGCTGCCCCATCATCCCGACTCTCAAACTGCGAGGCCAGGCTCTGCTTTCTTCACAGGTCTCCAGGACTGTATGTGGCTGCCTGACCGGATACCAATGCAAAGCGCAGGGCGCGTGTGGTCATCCAGTTCTGGGGGTCTGCGATTCCTGCTACCTGTGGTGCTACTATGGAGTTCAGGAGAGGCCTGGCTGACAATCTGGGCAGAAGCTGTTCTAAGAGAAGCTACCAGAAGAAGCCCCTCTGGTGCCCCTACAATTGATGCCAGCCTAGTATGGCAGTGCCTAAAGGCCAGGGTCGGCAGACTGCGGGTAGACAGCAGCGGGCATGTCACTGGCAGTGCATGGCCAGGCCAGGGCAGGGCAGTCGCCTTGGCCACTGCTCAGAGCGCCACCCTGGCACATGGAGTTTTAGATATGAGATGGCCGATACGGTGGCCAGTAAAGTGCACTTTGGGGGTCTCGACCTGCCACAATCTGCAGACACGAATGAGCACACAAAACTCAGCCATCGCTCTTTTCAAATGAATTTCAATGTAATTCTCCTCACAAACGAAGTGAATGCGTTTTGACGTCAATGAATACACAGCGGCCGTCACAAATGGCAAGGCGCTATACAGTACGGTGCGTCACAAGGCCAGCCCCCGGTTAGTGGTGCATTTTCACACCACTTTTAATATTCAATGCTGTTACATCAGGATGTTTAAAGCTATTTTGTTTTTAAATAAGCAACAAATTTTTGCTGAATTTCCATGAACGGATGGATGTGTTTCAGTGCACTGGGCTACAAACGTTAGCAGGACAGGACATCATTTCTAACCAGTGACTGCCTGGTCTGCCATTGATAACAATTATTTGAGAAGGACATCTCTGTGTAAATCAGTAACTGAACAGCATCCTGGCAGGCCATTAAAGATCAGAACACTGAATGAAGGTGGAAGGCAGGAGTATCAAGAAACCCGTTGGGATGAAATATGCGGTGAATGCGTGAAAAACTTGCCGAGTTATTTAACTAAAAATGACCTTTTACTCGTACACAGTCTCCCAAACTTCTGTTAATTGATTACTACTTTGAACACTTATTGTGAAAAAGTAAGAGCACCCCATGCAAATTGTTGTCTTTTTCAACATATTTGAACAGGCAAACAGTACCTACAGATAAGGGCGAGATACTTGAACAAATGACACAAGAACTTGACGTGGGGTATTCATTCTCATAATCAACAATGCAGACCTTCCACATGAAAAAGTATGTCGACTCCTACATTTATCTCCTCTTCAAATCCCTATCAGGTCCTCCAGATTAGCTGTTGGTGATTAGAACTTCCCAAGGGAGTATGCAGGTAGAACCCGGAGGTCCTGGTGTTCTCTTTCCTATTGATGTGTGTGGTCTCATCATGCCAAGTTCAAAAGAGTTCTCTAAGGTCCTCACAAAGAAGGCTGTGGATGCCTTGGAGTCTGGCAAGAGATTTCAAAAAGGGTGCCAGATCATTTGAAATCAATTATTCCAGTGTAAGAAAATCATCTGCAAGTGGCATAGATCTCAAACGACTGGCAATTTTTCAAGCACTGGTCTCGCAGCGCCAGACATAATTCTCAAGCAAAAATACACGTTGAGGGACAACTCATGAAAAAGTGTGGAATGATGAGCAGAGAAATCCGCTACTGCAAAGGCTCTGCCCCCAACCTCTCAAGTCGAGGGGCTTCAAAGAGACAGCAAATGAAACTGAACAGAAGACTTGATGCTGAGATAAAATTAAAAGTTTAAAGAGACGGTCTGCTACGATATCTATCTGTCATTTTGACTACTGCATCATTATATGGCACAACAGCAGCAAACAGAGTTTAAATAAGCATTGTAGTCTATTAATATCCATCCATTATCCAACCCGCTGAATCCGAACACAGGGTCACGGGGGTCTGCTGGAGCCAATCCCAGCCAACACAGGGCACAAGGCAGGAACCAATCCCGGGCAGGGTGCCAACCCACCGCAGAGTCTATGGATAAACGTCGTGTTGAAACGCCGCGGCCATATTCTGGCAGAGTGTGTTTACAATTCCAGACAGTGACGTTAACTCAGTTCAGTTATTCGTTTAGAGGTGTAGTCAGAAGGTGGACATTGTGTAGCATCGCCTATGCTTTTACTGTTGTGGTTAGGCAGATATGTTGATTGGGGTGTTTCGAGTATTGAAATCTGTATCTCCCATGGCTCTTCATTATCAGCTCTTTTAAAGTAGGGGGTGACACATCGTTTACTTTGAATGTATATTTTGCAGTTCAAATTTTCATGAATGTAGCTGCCACTTCTTTCCCCTTTACATCGACTCTGAAAAAGAGAGTACGCACAGTACCTGTCAGCGTATTGTTCACTTCAACCACTAGGCCATTGGGGTCTTTGAATGCCAGCGATAGTTTTAGAATAGTTTTTCCCTTGCAGTAGGCTATGCTTGTTTTTAAACACATGCAATGGGCTCTCCACACGCTTCTACTCTTAATGAGGGTCTTACTAGGTGGCTTTGAGGCCAAGGCCAATTCATCGTAATCTTTAGCTTTCTGTCTGTCAGACCAGGTCAACAAGAGCACCTCTGACCTCAGCAGTTCAAAATCTCTGCCCCCTACTCTTAATGAGGCATTTGATTGGTTTAGAAAGGTGACACTCAACGAGCCATCTACTCGTTCCCTCCCAGTTTAAACCAAACTCACTCACGGTTGTCTCCACACATATATATATTATACATCTGGCTCAGAGAGGACTGCCTGGCCCAGTAAATTCACCCCAAGAGCTCACCATTTGATAGTCACCAAGAATACCAGAATTTCACTGGGAGATCTACTGGTAAAAGTTTGTAGCTGCATGCACTTCAACACAATCAGAAATTTGCCAAATTTGACCTGCATGTGAGGTTGAGAAGGGAAAAAGCCTTTGACGTCCAAAAAGAACATTAGAGGAAGACAAGAGTTAGCAATGATTCTGGAGCAATGTGCTCTGTCCAGCTGAATCAAAGATAGAGCTGTCTGGCCACATTAACAGTAGACATGTTTAGTGCAGACTGAGGACAGCATTGCTGGTGAAGATCCTCACACCAATTGGGAAGCATGGTGGTGGAAATGTTATGGTCTGGGCAACTTGCAGTCATTAAGTCAACTATGAACTCTGCATCAGGTCAAAGTTTGCTTGAGAAGAACTCGAGGCCATCTGCCGAAAAGTTAAAGTCAAACTGGAAATGCACCTTTCAACACAATAATGTTTTCGATTACACTAGACAAATCCAACAAGGAAATACTCAGAAAGAAGACATGGAGGGTTGTAAGGAGTGGCCAATTCAAAGTCCTGATTTGAAATATTGTGGGGAGATTTGAAATGGGCAGCACATGCAAGAAAATCGACAAACATCTTGCAACTGAAGGAATTCTGCATGGTCGAAAGATTTCACCGAGTCAATGTCAGAGAGACTGGGGGGCAGTTATACAAAATGTCTACAAGAAGTCATTCCGCTAAAGGGGGCAGTATCAGCTTCTGAGGCCAAGGGAGGACTTGCTTTTTCCCCCAGTATACCATTACATCCACTATTGTTGAATAAATGATTGAAAGGGCCGGTTTTCCTGGTGTGTTATTCAAGTACATCACCGTTATTTGTACGCACGGTTTGCCTGGTCAAATATGTGGAAAAAGGCTTCCTTTTTCACAGGACTGTATGCTGCCCCTTTAATACTTTAAAACATATTACAACATTTAGAAATGAGGACTCATATTTACTGACTTACTACTTGCGTCCCCAACGACAAAGCCTGAGAGTTACTGTAACTTGCGCCTTTTTCAAAAAGTCATTCTGAGGCCCGGCACAGTGCAGATCTGACAAGTCTGCGAGGATGAATACCAGTTAAAAACTAAAAAGTCCATCTGAATTAGTAAGCTAGCTATAGATAAACAAGCAGTAAAAGTCTGAAATGTAGAAAACAATACTTGGAAAGCTGAGGTCTGGAGGCCTGGTGCATGATGAGGTTGTCCAAAGCCTTTTTTACACAGTAAATCGATCCGGGGTGCCACTTCAAATGTTTCCGTTAACTTTTTCGAAGTTTCATGTTGCATGAAGATCTCTGCTCCTGATTCCATTCATTTACCTTAAACATGAAATCAGAACTTACAATCCCAGCTCTTCAGTTTCCACTACTGCTCTGGGCTTTTGTCAGGAGGCCTGCCACAGGATGAAAAGCCAAAATGTCACTTGGCTTACTGCTCCATCTAGTGGGGGGAAAGCAAAGCTGCCACCGTAAAGCAGTAAAATATGTGAGCACCACGGAGAATCATAATGACCAAGGAAAAAAAAATTATCAGCCATGTCATAGCAAAAGCTCTTATGAGGAAGACTTGTCTCTTGAACTCAGGAAGAGCAAAAGCCCACAAGAATCCATGCAGGACACACGGATTCCTGGTCCTGCCATCAGGCGCATGAAGATCCTGAAGTGATTGTAGGAGCATCACGTGAATGACAGACTCCATGAAAATGTGCACAGGACATGAAGAGAAAGCTAGGCAGCAATGGAGGCACAACGTAAAGCTCAGCCACTGCCGTATTTTCTTTTCTTTTTTTTACAGACAGCATTTCCACTGATCAATAGACACAAATGGCCTGATGGGATTTAAAGAGGCATTCTTTGACACAGCTCCTCTTCTGCTGTGGCCGCCTGTCTACAATGCATGGTAGAGTTCAACAAGTCGATCACCTCCCCGTGAATGCCATGGCCGTCACATCCACTTGCCTCTCTTTCCTGCACTGGTTATCTCCACATTTAATTTTGACCCTTTTTCTTTTCCCGTCCTTACTTCACCAAACCAATAGCTAATAAGTGTGCTGACATTTCATCGAGGCATGCGGCTTGACTTGTTGGTCACTGTCAACGATAGGCTCCATTCACTGCCCGGTCATCACATCCCAGTGCCCTAGAATTGCTGCCTTGCACCCTACTGGATTTCCTGGCTGGCTGTCCCCTGAGTAGAGTTCTCCAGTGTTCTGACGTCACTCCATTGGAAAATCCTCACATAATGGCAGCGGAGACTTGCATCTTGAGCTGCATGTCTGGGTGAAAGCGCACACACCTCTCATTTATAATGGTATTAACAGGGGCATTCATGGTGAAAGGCAGTATATACTTTACAATACAGACGACCTGTACATCGGACTGAAAGAAGCAGAAATTTAAAAAGTGGCCGTGGAGGTCAGGTATTCCCGTGCCAACATGGAGGGCAAAATGCAAAGCAAAGAGTTTAGTTGAAGAGCAAAGCACTGCGGTGTTGAAAGCACAATGCTTGCCATCTGTCTGAGTCTGCCCTCAGAATTGTTGGGCCATGCTGGAAAAAAGTTCAGTGTATGCCACTCTGCACAGTAAACACATTGGAGCATAATGAGAGCCAGGCAGCTGATTTGATTTTTCTTCTTTTAAACGGACAGAGTCTAAAGATGGCTGTCTGATCATCGGAATTCAAAAATGGATTTTAACGTCCAGTCACAGCAGATCCACTACAGCTGCCATTTTAAAAGAATGCGGAGCAGCAGGCCATTTCTTTTTGAACTCTTTTCTAAAGATAAAGGCCCACTGCATGTTGCAAACCCATGAGCTTCTTTGAGAAATGTTGGAAAGTCTGACTTGGCCTTCATATGTAAAAAAAAAACCAAAACCAAAAATAAAAACAACGGAGAGCTGTACTGCACGGAGGGCATTGCATATATCACCTTTCAAAGAGAGCCAAGGTGATGGCAGAGATGGGGACTTGTCTGAACCTGTGTCACAGTGCCTGTTTCTAGTATCACTTTCATTTTTCAAGAAATGTGAAAATTGAAATGAAGGAGATTGCAGATGCACTGTGCAGCCCTCATGAGCCACTGTCACCAAATTCAAGGTTCCACCATACTACCTGGAATGGGGACCACGACTTGTCACTTGCTCCTGAAGTCGAAGGACTGCCAGCCTCATCTGCTCCTCCGTGCTGTGCAACGCCTTCACCTGAGTGGAGTAGAATATGTAGAGGACGCCTGTGAGCACCAGTGTCACAAGGGAGAGTGAGCCTAGCAGGTAAAAGGTGGCCCGAGGAAAGCCCTGCTCTGTACTGACAGCCAGCCAAGGCACGAGGGCAATGAGCATCTCCAGCAGGAGGAGGGCCAGACCCATGATTCCCATTCGCATGGCCGTGTGCCGCATTCCCTCCATGTGGTGCAGGCCCACCTTCACCTCTGTACGGGCCTCATTCACGGTGTCGATGAGGTTGGCAAGCAGCTCTGAGAGAAGAAAAGAAAAGAACCTTTAGAAGCTTTGACTTGCAAAAGAACACAAGCGGGAGAACAAAATGGGCCAGCACCTGAGCTCGCCATGGCCTCCTCCTCCTCCTCCTCCTCTTGCTTCTTCTGTTGTCTCTGTGCCAGCAGCATGACTGACAATGCCTCATGGTCTGAATAAGGAAATGGCTGTCCGGGTACATGGCCCATAGTTGTTGAGAAAGAGTCACACTTAGCTGCAAGCGTGGCAGAACCCTGCAATAAAACAGGATGGATAGCATGAGAAACTAAAATATGTCAGACATGACATCACAAAGAAACTGTCCGTCTCACAATGACACATAGCAAAAGCAATTTACCCAGAATGCAGCCTGCCTAGAGACCTTGCTTCTCACGTCCTTATGCCAGAACTGTCAATGCCCTCACTTCACTCGGTATCTCCCCAGAATTTTTAAATATTGTGAGCTGCTTGCAGTAGAGGTGACCTTCATCTCCAACAACCTCGAGGAGCGCAGCTACCATCACTTGCATGTTTCTCTGTGCTGACAATAGTGGACATCTGCCTGTGAAAGGGCCATCAAGACTGGCTGCCACAGCTCAATCTGTCTCATTGCACTGTACCAGCATGGGGAGACAGAGAGGACCTCCAGAAGGGGGCTTGCATTGCTGTGGTGGTCTGTCCTCTGCACACTTAAGGAAAGCACTTGAAGTGCAAGCACCAGGACAAACCTAAGACAGGAAACACAAGTTCCAGAGAGCCCAGTATGGCCCTGGATAGGTCACAAGGTCCAAAGCTCAAGATGAAACAGCTATTCACTTGACCTACACAACAGGACCTGAATTCTGATGAAGGTCTTCTCAGAAATCATAGAAGGGAAAACAAACTGCAGCCCAGAATGGTAGAGGTACCACAGACCAATAAACAAGGCAGAATGCATAAACTCAAGGAAATGATAATCAGCATCTCGTTTTGTCAAACACCCCATAGCGGTCACTATGGTACAAACAGCTCCAACATGCACTTGAACACTGGGATAGTTGACATGAGAGAGGGTCTAAAACAATGAAAAGGACCAGGGGTGCTCAAGCTTTACTGTGCTAGTCTGTGGTCTGAATCAGAACTTCCTTAATTCTAATTTGTCAATGGTGTCCTCTAAACCCCAAACTACATCAAATCAAACATCCTGGTGAACAGCACACGTCCGGCCTGTCATAACAAAGGGACATGCTCTACCTGATTAATGTGATTTAAGGCTGTTGGGAGACAGCACTGGGCACAAGTTAGGAACCAAGTTCATGATGGGGCCAACCGTCACCCACATTCTGATTTAATTAACAAGAAAAACTTTGGGATATGGGAAGAAATTGGCATACAGGGGAACAATAAAATTCCCAGATACAGGACAAACATATACAGAATAATCCACAGAGACACTGACTGGCATAAGCCAGTGCATCTCTGTACTTTCAGTGCCTGTTACTGCTGGTCTCTAATGATATCGAACCTCCTTGGCACATTATTTCCAGTTCTGAACCCTCTGCCTGCCCTCAAGAACAGTATTCCAGAAGTCAGATCAATATTTTTCTGGATGAACTTCTACCATGTAACTCTGACCTCTACTCTGAGTGGTCATATTATGTTTAATGATAGCTCACCTTAAATAAAATGTAGTCGATGCGAATCCCATTTGGGAAAGTCTCCAGTTCGCTCTTGCTGGTGAAAGGGTTCTGAGGAATGTATGTGGCACCATCGGGGCAACCCTGCAACAGGAAAAGAGGGGCAACCATAAATCAGAGGAATGTAATGGTCTACAACAGCAATGCATGCAGACTCACTCTTCACAATTCACTTGTGAGCAGTTGGGGGCCACTTAAGGACCACGGCTTCTTATTCAGGGTGTTGTGATTCCAGAGTGGGGTCGGTAACTTCACATTTAAATACAACTTTAACAATTATCACTCAGCAGTGTCTACTAGGAGTGTTGGCCTTTCACACACCTCGCCATCAATACTGGAGAACTTAAGGAAACTGCAAACCTGAAACCCATTTACAGGCTCAGGGAAACTGTGTGCACACCAGCAGTGACATGCGAGGGGACTGCAGAGAACAAGAGATGAAGACGACAAGGTTACTGCCAGAAGCAAGTGGAGAGCACTAGAAGAAAATGTCTAAAAGTTCAAGCCTCAGAAATAGAAGTGCCCAACTCTGCCACTTCTCTAAGACAGCAGAATCCCAGTATGAGGAACCCCATTATGTCACATCTACAGTCATCTCCAGATAGAAGGAGTTTGTGAAAATAAAAGGCTGTGTTATTAGGTGGGCACCAGCAGTGGGGTCTGAGCGCCACTTGCTTTGTATACACATGCAGATGAGCTACTCCGAGATAACAAGGACTCCGTTTACAGATAACACGCTACAGGTCAGTGGTTTTCAAGTTCAGGTCCAGAGACTCGGATGGCTGCAGTTTTTACTCCAAGCAAGGTCACAGTCAGCATGCCATTATTTTTAAATTATTTCATTGTTTAGTTTTTTGTGGTAGAAATATTTCTAAGAAATTGATAAACAGTTGCATTCTTTTCCATACCTTAAATTCATTTACTCTCTCTCTGTATAATTTGCTGCCTAAACGGTACCAAAATACTGATGATTAGGAATGAGCAAGGCAGACATGGGTACAAATAACATTAAATGCTTAAGGTAAGCAGTTACTTCATACCCACAATTGTATTTCAAGTTTCAGCAAAAATATCAGAATTTCTATTAAAAAAAAAAAAAAAAAAAAAAAAATTTTTGTAACGAGGACAGCTTAGGGCAAATAAAAACACAAATAATACACTGATTATGAAGTTGGTTTGAATTAAAACCTACAGCTATGGGGGTCTCCAGGACTGAATGTCATAACCGCATATGACATATTAGTTAAGAGAGAATGCCAATTCTTCAAGGAAAAAAATCGAACAGCTTTAGCAATAAAACTGGAACCTTCCGTAAAGCGTGATTTACATAGGTTAATTGTGCATTTTCTATTTATATAAATAAACAGTACATTTGTGAGGTCCTCAAATTATGAAATTTTATTTTTGATGCTGTTTGTTATTAGACGTCTATATAGCATTGTTCCACAAACCTTAAGGCCTTAGAACACAGTATTCCGGATTAATTTTCACTGACAACTCCATTAGGGTTTCTCACTTGCAGCGATCCAACGGTGGCCTGGGGAATTTGTTTCCCCCGTATACAAATAAATGTTGTTTGAAAGGGGAAATAAAATAAATCGAAGAGCATTAGTGGTGGAGTGCGGGTGGTCCCCCCTTGTAACAGGACACCGAATAAAATCAAAGAGTTAGGGGGAGGGGAGTAGATCCCCTTTGTGAAATGATCACGAATTGAAAGAGGAAATCAAATAAAACTAATTGGTGACATGAGCATAATTAGAAATTGGGATAAAATATCAGACAGTGCTGAAGAACCCTTTGGTAGAACGTCGTTGGTGTGTTATAATGTGAGCAAGTCAGTCACTCCAATGGCTGTTTTTTATGTGCATGCAATCCAAAGATGGCAACTCACAACCCAGTGACTGAGAATCACCGCTATATGCCAGTCAAACCCGGTTATTAAAACAAATGCTTTTTGTTGGCCCAGATAAACATTCATACAACATCATGTTAAATGGATTTCATTTTAACGAAATGAAAATTTCAGTATAACAAATGTTTATTCAACCAAAAATTACCGTAGAAGACAATAATGCAATGCTAAAAATACTTAATGCCGTGCCTACACTTTCAAGTCCAGGAAAACTTGCAGCAGGCGGTCTCTTTCTTGTTAGACCAAAAGAAAGTCACAGTGTGTTGCGAAATTTCCCATTTTGGGCAGTCTTGACAAGGCTCGGCGAGAGTGTAGGCGAGACATCACACACGTAGCGAATTCGAAGTCACTGCTCCACCGAGTGTTCGTGTGGGTAGTTGTGTCGTGTGTGGATACTGTACTGTTCAAGTTTCATGAACACAAAAAAAAAAAAAATGTGAGAAATGGCATGAGTTTATGCTGAAAGAAAAATTAACAATCCTGGAAAAAGCTGATTCCAGAATGGAGAAAAATGACAGGGCAAAAGCAATGAGAATCTTACACTTTCAAAACTGTCAACAATTTGCAGGATCATAAAAAAACTGAAGACAAAATTAAAGATCGGGCGTTAGAACGTGAACAAAACAAAATTAGAAGCATATTTGTATTTCTTTAAAAAAAAAAGTTATATCTAATGTCTCATTTTCATTCTGTATTCATACCTGTATTCTGATAAAGAAAAAAAAAAAGTTACATCTAACTCATCTCATTGTCAAATAAAATTTAAGAAGCGCCTTTTTTTTTTTTTTTTTTTTAAATACACAGGTATTGTCAAAAAACAAGAATGTTACGCGGTAAGATGTAGCTACAGGGCGGTCTTTACACCGCTGTCATTAGAAAGGGTGAATTGCTGATGACCCCAGTATACAGTATACGCTATAATGAAATTTATATTATAATGAAATATTTTCTGCGGTGGGTTGGCACCCTGCCCAGGATTGGTTCCTGCCTTGTGCCCTGTGTTGGCTGGGATTGGCTCCAGCAGATCCCCCGTGACCCTGTGTTCGGATTCAGCAGGTTGGAAAATGGATGGATGGATGGATGAAATATTTTTATGGTTTCATGAATTTCGTTACAATGGGATTCCACCTGTAATATGAACTGGCTGTATAATTAAAAATCTCCACAGTCCCAGCTAAAAATGTTCTTTTCAAGCAGCTACAGTACTCACAATTTAAACTTCAAACCAATCTATGATATAAAATAGTATGTAAATAGCACTTATCTCTTTGTCTGTATAACAGTAAAAGCTACTTGTTTCATTAAACATACACTTCAATAATTGATTATACTTCAGTATCCTCCCAGGCATAAGGTGCTCACTGCAATGGAAGCCTCACATAAAGCTCATGTTAATGTGGTGCTAAAACACTACTGACAGGCTCACCTCAATCATAAAGTGCACAGATGATGACAGTCAGTCAGAAAAAGAGACAGTGAACAGTTGTGTCCTTAAAATATACTTCAACTATTAAGGACAGGCACTCCAAATAAAACAGAAACTCATCCAAATATTGTTAAGATGCTTAATGTCCAATTGATCCAAACAATGTCATTTTGCATTAAACCATTTGGAGTATCTCTGTGGCAAGTGTGAGCAGCCCTTGGCCAGTATGAGGACAGCCATTAAAGAGAACAAAAGAATTCAGGCGCCAGTTAGCACAGCATTGACAGTTCAAGTACTGAAAAAATGCACAGTGGTTCTAGTGGTAAGCAGCCAGCCCGAAAGAGCGAGTGGCAGCCTACGTCTCAGATTTAACCTCCAAGGACGTTTCCAGAGTATGGACCATCTGAAGAGGAAGTTCTTCAGTGTATTCAGGCTCAATGGAAACAACGTCTGTAGCTGGGCCTTGCTCAAAATAGGCATCAAATGGTCTCAGTTTATGTCTACATCATATTAGCATGGTTACAGCCATTGGTCTAATGCAAAATAGTACTGGTGAGAATAACCTGGTATTAGGCATTTTAAAAAATAATTGGGTAGCTTCAGACTTTTTACTTGATATGTATTAACACAGTGGCCATAGAAACATAAATGCTTTAGTCACATCCAAATTAAAAGTCATTGTCATGGAAAACAAAAAAACTGTGACACTCCTCCTCCACTGTCATTTGAACAGAAGAAAAAGTGTTGTCATTGGATGACAAAGTCTTAATATATTTCATTCGGGGCTGCTATGCACCCTAACGTGTAAGAACCCCACCTTGGAGTGGATTACTAAAATGAAAAGAAAATTAATCATTAGCTTATTTATAATTAATTTAAATGAATTTAAATTTAAATTAATTAAATGAAAATAATTTAATTAAATTAAATTAATTAAATTCAATTAAATCTGAAATCAAATTAAATCTGAAATTTAAATTAATTTAATTTATAATTAATCATTAGCTCATTATTCATTCCTTAAGTAACAAAACTGAAGTAATTCAGGCTGACCAGACTTATTTTAAACGTGCCTGTGTACACTTCTCTAGTTAGCAGAAGGTTTACATTGTCTGGATGCTTGATATCATATCCTGAAGAGAAGGAGTGAAGTGTAGCAGCTACCAGACACTGACTAGTGATGACAATTATGATTAACTTCACCGATTCGATTGTTTTGAAATACTTAAGTGAATTAATTCAACAGCAGTTAAAAAAAAAAAAAAAAAAAAAAGAGCAGGGGTCTCCTCTGACTAAACATACTGATAATTCATACACTGTGCTGTTTGAAAGCACAAAGCATGACAATATAAGTCAAAAATTAAAATTAGAACACATGTTACATAGGTGAATGAGAATTGTGAGACACAATGTGGGTTCAGTTTGTGAATCGTGCATCTTGTCCTTAGTTCACGATTAAGTTTGAACTGAAAAAATTAATGAGTGACATTCCCTGCATTACCAGAACACCCTCCATGAAACTAATGGCTCAATTATCTGAAGATACCTGGAAATTCTGAGTAGCATGATAGCAATCCACAAGGCCTGTGTAGCCTCGGAGCAATCGGATTCCAAGGTCACTTGGGTGCATGTTCAGATCACCTCCTAATATGACAAGGTCAGCAGCAGCAGAGGTTAGGCTAAAACAAGAGACATAACAAAGGGATGGTCAGAATGCTGAGGGAGAAAGGACGCTAACTCATTAACAACACCATCTGACTTTAGAGTGAGGGTGCACAACAATCAAAGGTCTTGTGCTGATTCCTGCTATCTGGACTCAGAGGTCAGGCAATTGGCTTCCTGCAGCAAAAAAATGTGTTTGCTAAATCAAGTGTCATCATTTGGGAGCTGCTGAAGTCAGCTGCTCTTCACTGCGATGCAGGCTTCTGCTTGATGACAACTGAACTCAAGTTATTAGGATGGCAGCAGTCACCTGAACAGTTAAGTCCGGGCAGCTCCACTGACGCAATGATCTTGTCTTACCCACTAATCTAGATGAACATGCAGACAGTCTTACCGTACAAACTGCACCAACTCCCAGGTCTGTGCCACCCGGTGTGGAAGGTAGGCATCCTTCTCTCGACTGTACTCTGCATGTAGCTGCCACAGACACAAAAAATTAGCTTGCGGCCCTAAGCCGCCCCACTTGTTAGAAATACATACTTCTACAGACATCCTCACATCTCTAAAAGTCCAGCATATACCTACACCCGAGTACTTCGAATACTTACGTGTGTGATATAAACATGTGCTATCATTCCACCAATGTTGACAACTACCATTCCAACTGCTTTGCCTGCATACCAGTCTCCGTGGAAAGCCTGCAATGTAGAAGTAAAGCGAGTTCCAGATACATACAGAAAAAGAGGTCAATATACCACTGAGGTTGATATGTAGCCAAATGGTCAATGCTGACCTAGGACTGCTGGTAGTCAGGGTGTAATAATAATTAAAAGATGGCATCATCTACTGGGGGTATTTGATGGAGACGTTCGAAGAGCAGGTAGGAGGGTAAAAGATGAAGCACCTCCATTCTAATCATTAGTCAAAAAACAGAACACTGGCAACTTCCTTGACTTGTACCATCTATGTTAGATGACAGAAGCTTGATGGCCAGGGGGCAGAGAGGACGTTAGGCCACAGGTTAGGATTTGGTCAAACAGTTACGGATTAATTATGAACACACTGAGACAAGGCAGCAAATATCTAAAGGCCACTACTTAAGATAATTGCTGCAGCAGACATATTTGCTCACCTTGTAGGGGAATCCATTGACAGAATAGCGGTAGAGAAAGACATCGAGTAGCTTATGTTTGGAGAAAAGAGCTAGTCCACTTCCTATGACACCACTGCAAAGAAAGAAAACTAAATAGAGATTAGAGTCGCACACCAAGAGAGGGAACACATTCTCTGCTCATCCTGGATTAGATGTGACAAAGATAAGTGTGGTTAAGAGGACGTCTGCACATACTGTAATAACACATCGATGTTGGACTGGCTGCTCTCAATTTGGGCAAATTATGCAAAATAAAATGTGGTAACCAGGAGTATCTGATCATCACTAGTGATTCTGTATCACATGTACAATGCAAAACTCAAATCCCAAGACTACGTATAATGAGCTCCACAGAGAGCAACACATTCTCAGTGGCTCAAGGTCATTGGTTATCTGCAGAAGTAGAGGGGTGCAACAGTAGACCAAGGTGGTGAAGAATGGCTGTGTCAAGCACTGCTCTCCCTTGAAATATGACATGCAGTACTTACTGTAATTCATAAATCGTAATATTAATAGAGCTTATAGTGCCTGTCCAGGGTCGGAATGGGAGTGTGCTGGAAATGGCAATTTTAGCACCAGAGCGCAGCACTGATGACATTGAATTACGTCAACGACCTTATTAGTACATGAAATCAGTATGTAAATTCACACACATAAAATAGTATTTAACTTGAATACCTTACAGTCTTAAAATGTTCTGGTGTCCGCAATCAACCTTATCTGATGCATCTTCATCCCCACTGCCTCACTCCTGTTCCTGTCATCTCTCCACCTCCATCCACATTTGCTGCGCCACAATCATTCTTTTTTTTTAAGCTACATTGACCTAACGATAATTATGCATTGTACACTGTGCATTAAAACATTATAAAAAAATAAACACATTTGAAGATTTTGGGGTCTTGCAGAGGTAATCCAGCTGAGCCCCAGTGAGATCTGGCACAAATTAAATACCAATGATTTATCTGACTTTCTAGTTAATAGATGGCGGAACAGAAGCACACAATAAAGTCAGCTGATCATCTTACTTAAGACGTTTACAAAGAAGAATTGATTGGCTGTGGACACACAATGCAGAGGGACAAGACAGAGGCTGGTCCAAAGTAAGGTGCAAACCCTGGATGGGGTGCCAGTCCATCTCACACAATCACTCTTACACTCCCACAAAGCCAGTTAATTTAAAATGCTTATCAATGGGACATGAAAGTAAAACAAAACATAACTGTCTCAGGGGTCCAATCCACGTCTAACCGTTGCAACATCATGCCATCTAATTGGGGGATTTGTAAAAGGCAAATGATTTACTAATGGGGTCCAAGCAAGAAAGGCCAGATGTGAACTAATGTTGATTTAGTTTTATTAATAATTGTCAATTATTGAAAAATGTGGTAACACAAAGGTCAACTTTCAGAGGCAGTTCATTACTTGAGCAATAAATGTGATTTTGTTTTGTAAATGCACTGAGAGCAAATTAATTAAATAAATAAAAAAGTTTTAATTGCAATCTTAGCCTAGTTCCAAAGGTGTCTCTTAAGCTAACTTCTCTTCAAGCTTCAGTAAGGTTATATCCAGCTTTATCAAACAACGGCTATTTAACTAGCTGTTCGGGTGACTGCTACCGTCTGTCAGCATGATTGTTCTGTGGTCCACACACATCTCACCTCACACACATTGACCAAAATTAGCTGACTTGGCAGGTGATTTAAAAAAAAAAGTTTCTAATCCCCCATAGGACCCTCTGCTGATGGCAGGAAATTTAAAACCACTGACATCATCACTGATAAAACAGCAAACATAATCTTAACAATTCTTTCAGGATTCATAGCTCTGAAATGAGTTTTACACTCCATGCTTAAGGCGTTCAATAGGACCAATGGGATGTTCCAGGGAACAAATGTCTCTACCTCACTACTTAGCAATTTATTTCATGTGTCCATGGATCCCTTAACAAGTTTTCAAATGTGTTGCTATGTTCTTGGAATTTTTTCTTAACTTCTTATAAAGCAATTTGAGCTTTTGACTACTTCACTTTCTTCATATTTCATTGTGTTTCATTTTAATGAGATTTGCAAAAGGGTTTGCAAATTTATTAAAAATCAAAAAGTGGAATCTCTAATTCACATAAGCATTCAAACTCCTAATTAATTTGTAGAAGTCCCTTAGGCAGCAATTACACCTTTCAGCCTTCTTGTGTAAGTCTCTACAAACTTTGCACACCTGGTTCTGGGCAGTTTATCCCATTCTTTCAGGCAGATCTCCTCCAGTTCTATTAGATTGGTTGGGAAGCATCTTTAAAGTGCCATCTTTAGGTCTCTCCACAAATGTTCTGTGAGGTTTAAGTCTGGGCTTTGGCTGCGTCTCTTCAAGGAGGGTCAGAGACTTGACCCAAAACCATTCCAGAGTTGTCCTGGCTATATGCTTTGATTCTTTGTCATAATGAAAGGTGAACTGTTGCTCCAGTCTGAGATTGCGTGCACTCTGGAGCAGGCTGGCTTCAAGGCCTCTCTGTATTTGACTGCGTTCATCTCCTGTCCTCAATTCTGTTCAGCCCCGCCTGGCTCCCCACTCCTGACGTCAGGCTTCCTCCTCCCCTCGGCCCGCAGCCTCCATCTCGGATTAGCGTGAATATTTTGCTTCTGCAAGCAAACTATGATTCTTAGTGCGATGACAGAAGTTGCAAAATCAAACAGAATGTTCAAGCAAATTATAGAAAAAAAAACATTAAGTAGTTCCCTTGTTCGCTAGCTAAGTGGAGGTAAGGTACACCCTGAGGCTGGCACGTGATTGAGGAGGCCGAAGACACCCCCCCCCCCCCCCCCCCCCCCCCAAACCCCTTGGCCAACTGTGTGTCTCTCAGATTCGCGCAAATAAATTGGTACAGCAAGCGAATTATGATGCTTAGCACAATGAGAGAAGTCGCAAAATCAACAGGAATGTTCAACCAAATTATAGAAAAAAAGCCGATCTAAATCAGGTATTTCTCTTGTGAAAAGCGGACAGACGTACAGACAGACAGACGTTGAATTTTATATATATATATATATATATATATATATATATATATATATATATATATATATATATATATATAGAGAGAGAGAGAGAGAGAGAGAGAGAGAGAGAGAGAGAGAGAGAGAGAGAGAGAGAGAGAGAGAGAGAGAGAGAGAGAGAGAGAGAGAGAGAGAGAGAGAGAGAGAGAGAGAGAGATGGATGGAGACCAAACACTGTACCCAGAACTCACTAGTGAAGACACATCTGGAGTACTACCACCTAACACCCTATTAACTTTCCTTATTGTTTCTGCGCAGTATCTGGATGTAGAGAGTGATGAGCCCACTATGACTCCTAGATCCTTTTCATGTGGTGTGCTTTCAGGCTTTACACCTCCCATTGTGTATTCAAATCTAACATTTCTACTTCCTATATGTAATATCTTACATTTACTTAAATTAAATTCCATCTGGCACAATTCTGCCCAAGCCTGTATGTCATCCAAATCCTCCAGTAACGATTAGGCTGATTCGACATTATCTGCCCTTCCTCCCAGTTTAGTATCATCTGCAAACTTAGCTATCTTGACATTTATACTCCTATCCAGATTATGTACTTCTATTAAAAACAGCAGGGTCACCTGTTGTAACGTCACCTAATTCTGAAAATGCTCCTCTTGCCAAAATCCACTGATTCTGGTGGTACACAGGAGTAGTTTCTAAACTTTCATCATGCTACTAGGATAAAACCTGAATCAAAATCATAAACTGAAGCACATGTCAAAACCACAATTTTCTTTATTGGGTTTAATTTTTTGTTTGTTGTTCGAATGCCCAAGTCTCTCATGAACATTTTTCCTTTGATTGAGTCAAAACTTTTAATTTTTTGTACATTAAACATTGAACAGTACAGTAAATGGAGTAAACTAATCTAATTTATCAAAAAAATAAAAAAACAACTAACAATAAATCCTGTAGTGCAACCCAAGAGATCCTATCAGAATTGTCAAGGTGTTCATTGGTCCAACTTGTACAAAAATACATTACACAAAGATCACACGGGATAAGTAGATGTGTACAGGTGGAAGATGTGTCCATGATATTGTACTTTTCTTCATACAAAAGGACCCATAAATGAATACAACAGTAGTTTGTAAAATGTAACCAAGGACAATGAAATTCTATCTTTAAAAGTAAATACAAATACTGCAAATGACTATTACATAAAAATTAAACCTCCACCTTCAATAATGAACAATATTGACTGTTCCAGTCATGAGAAATCTCTTCATGTGTATAAAACAAATGAAGAAAACCACAGGATGTATCAAAAGGGCGAGGAAGAGGGATGGAGAGCTCCATTTGGAGGAAGAGCGTAGCTAAGTAGGGCTGGCATAAGGTTTCTAGTGCTCAGTGGCAGCAATGGGGTTGCTCTTCATGAAGTGAGAAACAACGCTGCCAATTTACAGGCAAGAAATCACCTACATAGGGAGGGCAAGACCACCTGACTGCTTGAGAACATACCAGAACAATGTCCTACTGACTTTATAGCAGAAGAATCCATAAAGAGTAGCAGCCAAATTCTTTTCTCTTTGTGATTAGTTGTATTTTGATTTCTCTCATTATTCTTTCCTCCTTTATGTGCTTGATTTACAATAAACAAACCATTTTTGATATTTTTGTCCTCCTTTGCATCATTTGGAGTGTGGACAGACACCACAATGGTACCACATTATATTACAGCCTGATTATCTTAATTCAAGCAACATTTGACCCCTTAGGTTGATTGAACAGTACAACCTGCAAACAGCGGCTAGCCAGCACTGACACCGTACAGCACAATGTATTCATTCTTATCGTATTCACGTTTAAGTCCAAAATATGCTATTGGGGTCTTTCCATTGTACCAGCAGTTCAAATTAAGATGATGATGATGTCAACGCTTTCCTTGCCCACTTACCTTTTGAAATAGTGGGAATGTGGATTGCAGTGTGACAGGGCCCTTTTCAGGAACAGATAGTCCTTTTCACTGTAAACCTAGGAAAACACAAATCAGAGGCACAGATTAGTGCAGCTAAGCCAGCACTTACTAACAGGCCTGTTTGATTAAAGCACAAGGTCCCCAAATGGGAGAAAAGAAACCAGGATACATTTTTTGAGACAAGCAAAGCTAAAAGTTGACTGTAGATGTTCCTAATGGCTCGACTGCACAGGGACACAGCAGGACACCAAAGAGAGATTTAGTTCATCATCGATTTAACCAAAAATAGCTAATCTGCTCCAGACATAACCTTTGGAAGGAATGTAAAGTCAGCTCAGACTAGAGGTCCTATTGATTTTAGGAATTAGGAAAGGTAGGACAAAGGCTCACTGGCAGAAGGAAGAAGAAGCCAGAGGCAAAAATGGGGGACATTCAGAGGGGAAGTAAGATTCTGCTCATTTGTCTTAGTATTTTGAAAGTTGCACCTAATAAACACGTCACTTTTTATAATTGTGTTTTATTTGACATTATTCCAGGTATTGGGGAGACTCCCATGTGCTAAGAAGGCACGGCCACCACAAAAGCAGAACCAAGCAGATAGCACTAAGAGCCGTGTTATCTATCCCAGTGCTTTCTCAAGCCTCAGTTACTGCAGTTCTCTCTTCAAGGGTGGCTGAGACTTTAACCTTCAGCTGGAACGGAAACAAAACAAAATCAGATCTGGAATGACCCCGGCAGAATTTTACTGCAAACAGTTCTGATTCAAACTTAAATATTCCTCCTGGACAAGTTGTATGGCCCCAGGTAATTATGATGCAGTAGGATTTCACAGGGCAGTGTCAACAAATCTCTCCACAGCATGTCCAGCAAGATGCCAGAGCTTCCTTGTTTGATACATTATAGATAGAATGAAATATGACAAATGGATTTATTGAGAATAAACTGATATGCCTTACTTCGAAAAGAACACGGTTTATATTAGCTGAAGGGGAGAGACAATTTTCATGTAGCAGTTGAATGAAGGTCCACAGAGGAGAAGGCCTTGAACAGGAGAGTGGGAGAGAGCAAAGACTGACCTCTAATAATAATTGTCCTTAGTCCAGTAGGGCTGCCAGCAGTGTCCTCCATATTAAGTGCGTCTCTGGTCAAGTAAGGGTAGCCATCCAGGATTGGGCTCAGTTGGGATATCAACTAGGGGCCATAACCCAATCCTGGGCATGCAAATATTTGAGGAAAAAAGTCCTTGTGCAAAGCGGCACTGGATATTCATATACACCCAAAGGGAGGCATTACTTCTTGGGATAGCAAGGTGTGGCATTGTGCTTGCATATTATCAAGAGATAAGCCGAACCTTCTCCCCAGCCAAGGAGCAGTAGGATCACCACAAAGAAAAGTAAAGGCATTCTTCAAAGTGTAGACAATCGTAGGGGTCCTACATCTGTGTGAAAACACTACTACTAGCCCATGCACAGCTCCCGAAATGTGAAAGCTGGCACAGGGTGCGCAGGGGCCACCAGCAGGGAATGTGAACGGCTCCACTGAGGCAAGTCCTGATCCCAGCTGGATCTACTGGTGTCATTTTTAAATGGCTCAATGTGCCAAGATTTTGGTTAATGTGAATTGTATCTTTGCCTGCTTTGTGTTCTGTAAAGTGTGTTGTTTAAAATTAAAAATTGATTCATTTTTGTTCTGTGTATCGGTCCCCACAAGTGTCCAGAAGAGTATATAAATGTTCAATACATTGCAAACAATTGTTAGTAATTTGTATAGTATTTGTATCTCACCCTTTTGTGCTTAAGAATTCAAGTTTGTGTCAGTCAGGGCCGGCCTGGGTCACATCCTCTCAGACCACTAGACTGTCAACTTTCCCCCAGTAATTTTATTGCATGTGTACTGTACGAATAGTCATACAAGCTTGAGGTGTGTAACTCTAATTGGCTTTGCGTCTTTAACCTGTTAAAGATATAATTCAGTTTATATTACCTCTTGCAGCAGTATGAGATCAAAGTCTTCCTCTTTAAGCAAGTCAGCGATCATCTGGTAGCGTGGCGTACAGTGCTGGCTGAGATAGCGGACACCCCTGGAACCACAGAACAAGCATTAGATTTGGGAGAAGTGACAGAGACTTCCAAAAATGGCTGAGCGCCTTCTGCTATCTGCCAGCAGGGAGCTGGGATCACATACATGGTGGCAAAAATGCACATACTAACACAGCTTTCATTCACTTTTCATCTAAAAGGAAAACATAATAAAAAATAAAGTGACACAAGAAAGATCGATGTAAATGGAGCAAATCACAAACTGGACCACTCAAGCAGTAAAGCCAGAATAAAGACAGTATCAGTGGATATGAACAGCCAAGCAGAGGGCTGCTAATGCTGCACCCAGGGGTTCAGGACTGTTTCATTCTCCCTTATGACAGATTTGGAGAACTCCACCACTTCTCCAAAGGTGTGCCAGTTTAAGACTTCCAAGGATTTCAAACAAATGTTTTATACCTACCTTCTAAAGATACAGCGAGTGCAGTACACATCACTGGCTCAAATGTATTTTCTACTCAACCCTGCACAGGTCACATAATCAAAAGACACAAAAGCTGCATGTCAGCAGTGCCCACTGACTGCAGCTTTAGATTGTTTGTGTGTAAAAGCTCTCAGCTCATGCATTACTGGTTTTTCCCGTCATTCTTCCTCTAACTTGTTTTACATCCTAGTGAGTCATGATCAAGGTACACACACAAATCCGGTCTGCAAATGAACACGGGTTTTTGTACAAAATGTCTCAATGTTATGGTGTGACTACTTATTGTTTACATATTTCAATTATACAAATAATAAAAAATTACAAACAACACCATCCTATGCAAATGAAAAGTCAGCTTACAAACCACCAATGATAAAATATTAAGTAGGCAAATACAGAAAAGGGAGCAGGAGGTTTAAGAATGGCTACTTTCATATATTCAGAAAACACATGACATTACTGCTGCAAATGAAAAAGTCACCAATCAGACAACAACAAACAAAAACAAAAAGGGCAGACACACACAATGACTTAGCTAAATGGCTGAAAGAAATCAGAACCATCCTTCTCTTTTCTGAACCCACGCTGCTAACTGAGACGTCACAGTAAGCTGAAGCAAATTCACCTGAGATAAATATATATATATATCCATATTACTAACCGAGAATGGTAAACCGGATGGCATGGACGCAGGGACACGGCGACGGGACCATGAGACGTACTGCACAGGCGCGTACAGCGCGCGTCTCATAAACCGCACGCGAAGTCTTATCCACCGCACACGAAGGTGTCACGGCACAAAAACGAAAGAGCTCAACTGACGTGAATGAGTAATGAAGCAACAACGCGTCCATGGCTAACGACTACCGACACAGCCACACAAATAAGAGGACTCTGCGCTGCAGCCCAGATTCAAACGGAAGAGGCTACGGAGGCCCCACGGGTCCATAAAGTACGGAAGGCGCAGGCTTCACCGCCATATTGTGAGTGGCACTACTGCGGAGTGAAGGTACAAGCGTCACCGCCATATTGTGAGTGGCACCACTGCAGAGTGAAGTAAACGCGCGTCTGAAACTGCGGAAGCAAAGCAGGCACAGGTTCACAACGAACGAGCTCAACTGACGGATATATAAACAATGTATTTCAGGATACCCAACGCCGGGGGTAGGCGAGCGAAGCGAGCAGGGGGCGGAGCCTCCTTGTGTATATATATATATATATATATATATATATATATATATATATATATATATATATATATATATATATAGAATTAAAGACGCTGACACTGTCTGACACCTCTGTAAATGACAGAGTGAAAAGGAGTTTAAGGAATAATGGGGTGGCAGGAAGCCTGGACTATTACTAATACAGTGGAACCGCGGTTTGCGAGTATAATTCGTTCCGGAAACGTGCTCGTAGTCCAAAGCACTCGTATATCAAAGTGAATTTCCCCATAAGAAATAATGGAAACTCAGATAATTCGTTCCACAACCCAAAACTATTCATATAAAAATGAGTAATACAAAATATAAAGTAAAAATACATAAAACAAATTAACCTGCACTTTACCTTTGAAAAGAATTTGGCTGGTGTGAGTGAGTTTCTACACTCTTGTGGGATTCCACCCAACAGGACAACACGCGGAAAAGCATCCCAAAGCAATCGCAGTCTCCCAGCGCTGCAGCAGTTCGTCATAAAATTGAATCCGAAAAGATCATGGACATGCTATATGCGCCTACCATCGATTGGTGATACAAGGAACAAGGAACATTATAAATGCGCAGGGCACAGTACTACTTGGCCACGACCCTGCCTGACTGCTGTGTCTGTGTATAGGAGAGTGGCAGATCCCGCTACAATAAATAACCGCGCTGTTGCTGTTTCAAGCTGAATAAAGCTGGTTTTGCAAAACTACTGAGACTCAGCTTCCTGTTTTGGGATGCAAGATGGGGACTCGCACATCACAGTACACCCGCGCACACACACAGTCACAATGCTGTAGTAAACAGTATACGCTCGTACAGATGTTGACTATATGAATGAGGCACGCCGACTCAGATGGAGAATAGGAGATGATTGCCCACAATCCTGCAGCGAAAGAGAAGAACCATCAGCTCAGTTGTGATCACATGACGCTCAGCAGACAAAACGTATACATACTACTCGTATTGCAAGACCTCGCTCATTTATCAAGTCAAAATTTATTAAAAATTTTAGCTCGTCTTGCAAAACACTCGTAAACCAAGTTACTCACAAACCGAGGTTCCACTGTATTTATTGCTATTGACACAAAGTATTTCTCTCTATTATATAAAAAAATCTTGGGACGAGACGAGACTGTTTCAGAGAGATAATTTCAAGTCCCACGAGACGAGACTTTGTGCCAAGAGATGAACTGAAGACCTAACAGGTCTGAGCTGGGGCGGAAATAAAAGACAAAGAGTAGAAGACGAACGTCATAAAGAGGTTGAAAAACGTTGGCGCGATACACATGCAGAGCAGGTTAGAGATTATGAAAGTACTAAAATATGAAAGTCTCAAAAAAATGATAGTGAAGATCACATTAGCGAAAACAAATGGAAATTATTACTCTGTGAAATAACGGAACAGCGAAAAGAGATTGGATATATGGACATAGGTGATATGACAGAAGTATTTAGATATTGGTCGGCTTTAAAGTTTAAGTCAGAGACTTGTAGATTATCTAATTCGTGTTGGCATCAGGGAAAAGTAGTGTTTTTCTTCCCAATGAAGAGGCGTTTCCACGAGAAATAAAAGATTTGTTATTTGGTGAAAGTGAAATCCACAAACACTATAGGCAAAACATACGAATCTACAATAATCTGTTCGCATCATTCAATGCTCAAAACGTAGATTTACACGATTCAGGACCATACGCTATGAGAATCTGTGGTCCCGCAACAATTAAAAGATACTACAAGTTTAATTTCAAAGAAACCACAATTTGGTCATGTTCATATTTATAATCACGGAGAAGCAATGTTACAGAGAATTGAAAGAGTTAAACGATCCGGCATATTAGAAATTCTACAGCCAATAATGGATACAAATCCATATGTCCAAAAGTATTGCACTTTACACGAAATTTATCTGAAAATCACGGACAAGGAAGGTTTCTTGAATTTCTATATGAATCTGAAAGATCACGCTTGCATATATAATAAACCAACATGTGACGAACTGTCAGCAATAATAGTTTCTAAAGATGGAAATATCAAAGATAGAGATGATATTCATGTTTATCCAAAAGCACAGCACAATTTGTCACAAATCTGGGAAATGACTAGCGCATAGGTCATGCACGGGGGTTGGTGAGCGAAGCGAATGTACAAGAACATGTACTAAGGGTGGCTGGCACATGTAGGCCATGCAATATGTGACACTAGTATTTATTATTTTGTTAGGTTTTGAGTTGTTTTAATGGAGAAAAATCACAAAAGCATGAACTGACCTAACAGAACATCACACAAAATCAGAGAATCACAACTGCAATTGGTGACAGCAGGGGATTCAAGTAAAGTCCTGGGAACCCTGCAGCTGTGGGTTTTTCTTCCAATCAATTTCACAATGCAGCGCATCATCCTTACCTTTAATTGATCTCATTGTTTAGCGGGTTCATCTTTTTTATTTTCTTTTTCTAAGAACTTCTGAAATATTTTTGTATTCTTGCTCAAACTTAAACTACTTAAGCTTCTGTTTCCATTTTCTTTTTGGAATAAGCCTTCTTTGCATAGTTTGCACCCTTCAAATGCTGACAACACTGAATGTTAAAGGACAGCAGTGACTTCAATGCCCCCATTCACTTGTCGGCTCATTTATATTAAATATTTCTTAATGAACACAAAAGTGAAAATGGCAGCGAAGTAGCTGCTCTGCTTTAGCTTTCAATGTTGTTTGCACCCGTGTCTGCCCTGTTCAGTTCTAATTATGAGCATCTGGATGCAAAGAAGGAAGTAAACTAAAAAGAAATGCCAAAGAAATAATCATTTCAAGTTACGGCAAAGATTACAAATATTTACGAATTTCTTCAAAATATTTCTAGGCCGGATAACTAAACAATGAGATGGCTTAAAAGTAAGAATGACACACTGATTGTGAAATTGGTTGGAACAAAGCTTGTCGCCATGGGGGTCCCCCAGGACTGAACCTAAAGATCACTAGAGTATCTCATGTTACTTGAGTGGCATAATCCTCATGTGAAGTCATTCAGTCATATACTCACAAGCTCCAAAATACACATATTTTTACTAAAATAAATACATAAATTAAATAAACCACATCCAGAAAATGCTTTTATGAACAGAAGTGGAATGTGCACAAATGCAACAGACTACATGAATTGAAGATCTGCCTAACCCCTCATTCATTGGTCAGGAATCGAGCCCAGTAAGAGCTTATTATTTGGCTAACATTGTGCTTCATGGCATATCAACACACCAAACTGCACAATGACGTGTACAACTAAAGATTAAAAACTAAAGAAAAGCATAGTAAAAATATTATCAGGAGAATATACCTCAAACTTGGGCGTTACCGAAGGGCTCCAAGCAGATCAAGTCACCCTTGTAGTTTTATAGACTGTTGCTAAAGTTCTCTGACGACACTGCTATCGTGGGCTGCATCAGGAGTGGGTAGGAGGAGGAGTATAGGAACCTAATCGAGGACTTTGTTAAATGGTGCAACTCAAACCACCTACACCTGAACACCAGCAAAACCAAGGAGTTAGTGGTGAATTTTAGGAGGCCCAGACCCCTCATGGACCCCGTGATCATCAGAGGTGACTGTGTGCAGAGGGTGCAGACCTATAAATACCTGGGAGTGCAGCTGGATGACTGTTCTGCTCCACTGACAGACTGAGGAGATCGTTCCTCCCCCACACTATGTGACTCTTCAATTCCACCCGGGGGGGTAAGCGTTAACATTATACAAAGTTATTGTCTGTCTGTTATACCTGCATTGTTATCACTCTTTAATTTAATATTGTTTTTTGTATCAGTATGCTGCTGCTGGAGTATGTGAATTTCCCCTTGGGATTAATAAAGTATCTATCTATCTAAAGAATCCCCAGGGTTCTCCAGTCCTGACATGTGGATTATGCAACACAAGTAATGGCAGTATTCACCAATCAAAACACAGTATGTGCTAGAGCCCACCCTCTCAACTTTGACGAGTGAAAGTGACAGATTTATTTCAAGTTGAAGCAAACAATTCACACAACCTGTCTTGAGAAAAGAACAGTGGTGAGAAATGTGCACTCAGCAAAGTGGTAGTTACGACAGGCCCAGGAGCCTTGTGCTGCAGCCCACAGACACGTGAGGAGCAGACATTTCACAACTGTCAGGATGTGAAGCACAAACCGCATACACTTTGACAAGGAAGGAAAGGTGATAAAGCCAGTGCATGGGTGCCCGTCCATATTCTTTTTTTCCTTCTCTCTTGCATATTGTATATATGAGGGCTGCTATCTACCCTACATTACCGACACTATCGCATAAGCTAATGCTGATGGCTGCCAGACTCACTTCAGGGAAG
Organism: Erpetoichthys calabaricus; assembly: GCF_900747795.2. Lineage (NCBI taxonomy): Eukaryota > Metazoa > Chordata > Cladistia > Polypteriformes > Polypteridae > Erpetoichthys > Erpetoichthys calabaricus. The sequence goes on along the minus strand of NC_041396.2, from coordinate 79,619,874 downwards.
GTTGCTAGTTGGCATTCAGCAGCTTAAAGTTTAAAAACGATCTGATTAGTAAAGATACGCAGGTCTTTAACAAAAAGTTTTAATTCCTACATGGCCGTATGTTGCTTCTTGTGGGGCTCATTTCATGTGCAGTTAAGTTTTTTTTTTTTTTTTTAATTTGATTTCAAATGACACCATTTGTATGATGCTGAATTAATGCCACCTGTTACCTCCTTCCAAACTTTTAATTTGGTTCATTTGCTGCTTTTTCTTTCTTTTCCTTCGGCTAAAATAACCACTAACTCAAAAATCCATAAAGCGTTTTCATTTTCTCTTGGGATATTTTCCCCACTGTGGTGGGCTGGCACCCTGCCCGGGGTTTGTTTCCTGCCTTGCGCACTGTGTTGGCTGGGATTGGCTCCAGCAGACCCTTGTGACTCTGTAGTTAGGATATAGCGGGTTTGGATAATGGATGGATGGATGGATATTTTCCCCAACCTTATATCCCTAATCACCACATCCATGTATGGAAAATAAACTAGGAGTTGATGGCCATGGATTTCTGTTATTTGAGTAATAACGTGAACTTGCTGGCCAGCTATGATAAAACTCAAGTTCAATGCAGCATTTATGAATCCAGTGTGAGGTTTTATTAGGACTGTCACTCGCATGCAAATATAATTAAAAAATGGTCCAAGAATAAGGCCAGCATCTGTTTTAATGTTTGTTCATCTTGATTTATGAGTTTGTGTATGTAAATGTTCTACTGTCACATACTGTATTGCTGCCATATTGTGTTTGTGTATGTAAATGTTCTACTGTCACATACTGTATTGCTGCCATATTGTGTTTGTGTATGTAAATGTTCTACTGTCACATACTGTATTGCTACCATATTGTGTGCAGAAGCACTCGGAACCAGCACTTTAAAAAGCAATTTATAGAATTAATAGGATTAAAAGTGAATCTTTGCTTGTGATTCAGGCCTTTGTTTAACCGCAGTGTTCCTGTGGTCATTCTGCAGAGTCAGAAGTCCATGGCTGAGTAGGATTAACCTCTAACAGAAGTACATAAAGATGAGATTAAATGGTGAACCAGCCTACACATCGGGCTCACCGTCATCGAGTCTGCTTTAATAAACCTGTGCGTATATATTTCATCAGTCTCATTCAATGCAGTATATAAAGGAGGGGGGCCGACTTACCAGCAATTGAGAGAGAAAACTCGCAGCCTCACATCTTGGGTGGTGGCCATGGCAAAGGAAGATACGTACGAATTTTAGCCTGTATAATAAAACAAAAAGAGTTTAAAGGGGAAGGTTCAGACATGTAATATTTAGTCTTTAATAAGAGGGGCAGAAATAAAGACAACATGTATAACTAGAGATAAAGTATAGCCATAAATGCCCATAAAACACCTGAAGGTCTACAGAAATCAGGAACAAAGGTAATGCACAGACTGTAAGAAAACGTTAAGGGATTTGCATCACCGAAGCCCTCTACCATATGGCACTGCCAGCCTTCCTCAGTCTGGAGCACATTAACTCAATGAATCCACTCGTCTTCAAATTAAAATCAACAGGACTCCTCTGAAGACACAATGGTCTGAAAGTCTTGTCAAGTCTACATGAACGCTAACTTTGACATTTCCAAATGCTGCTTTTATTTTAGAGGTTTTTCATCCACAGTGGTGTTTTCTAAGTACTTGTTATCCACACTGCAATGTCAAACATTCCTTCTAGGCATGTACAGTCTGTCGAGTAAAAGCATTTTGCCATTTCTGCTAGATGGCTTTGTGTTGTATTATAATGTTTCTTTACAGAGGAGCTGTGAATTACAGTTTGGGCAAAATGCCAAACGCACAAGGGAAACAAACAGCACCTCAAAAAACATCAAACTAGACTTCCTAGTCCAGAAGGATGACAAAGTACAACTGCATAATTTACCAATGGTAGCCAAAACCACGGAGATTTAAAATAAATACGGCAAAACATTCAAGTGTTCAAGGCACGGTATCAGTTGAAGTTAGGAAAGGCCTCTCCCCACATTAAGAATGAGCTCACAAAGTGAAACTGGAATCAGCGCCTCAGCACGTGACTATCACATCCATGTCAGCTGTTTTCAAAAGCTCCCCATCCAATCTGCCATGCGAGAATCACTAAACTTATACACTTTAAGGAGTGTTTTCAAAAAGATTTGTTTTCATTAATCGAAAACGCTGTTTCAGTTTTAAAATGTGTCTGTGTCAGTGGGGACTAAGTCACTGTCACTCTGTTCATAAAGCTCCTCTAAATATTCAGAACCAGGCTGATGATCTGCTCTGAGACACTGGAAAACGCAGGAAAATAAGATTCAAAGGAACTTAATACTTACTTCATTTGGGCTGCCAGTTTTGCACTCCTAATGCTCAGGCCCTGCACACTGGCTTCATATTGTTGGGATGAGTGACAGACTGGTTGCACTAAGTTGCTGAGTATGTCTCACTATACAATTGCAAGTCACGGTAGATTATGTACGGATTAATATTATTTATATTAAATCTGTAACTGAAAATTGCAGTAAAAAATGTGTGCTAAGGTCATTAGACACATTCACCGCAAATTTCTGTAATGACATCTCTAAAATTTACTACTTTTGATGTCCTTTGTAAAAAGAACTGGAGAGAAAAGACTTTCTGGAGGAGATTGTGTAGGACTTTAAAGTGCCTGTCCTCCCTGACGGTACTCATTGTAAGATGTAGGAGACTGCACTCCGACGCTCACTTACCACGCCTGCCTGCCTGCCTGCCAGGTGAGCTGTTGAATTCATTTTCATTTTCGATGTGTTAAACCATTAAAGTAGGGTGCGGATCTGAACAGAAGGTTGGACTGGATAAAAGGACAGCATAAGGTCTTTATCTACTTTGAATGGTCTACGTTTATGCAGTACAAAGGGGGCACTAATTACATTATAATTCAATATTTTCATATTAATATTCCATGTTCCTAGACATCATATTCAGCCACTAAGTCTACCATAACTCAGATATGATATGAAATCACCAGGAGGATACCTCGAGAGGACACAGTCGGAGGTATTCAGACATTCTAAATGCTCAGTTTTTCACGGGAAAGGCAGTGAAGTCGGCATGACCTCGTAACTTTAAGGCCTGGGGTAATGACCACAGCGTAGGGAGCAGTTAAAAAGCCCCCTGGCTTTCGTACACCTAGGTGGTATTCTCAAAGCATCAGCTCGGTGCCCCGCTAAATGCGCCCAGTGCCTCCAGTCCGCACATTGCTCGCATCTTTTGTGAAATACTAAGGCAGGACCTACCATGGCAGGACTGTGTGCCACCAGCCTAATGTGAGTTTCCATGTCACCTGCAGTGATAAGGGACACACGGCTCTGGGACCCATCACGGCTAGCCTGGATACTTAATAGTTATATATGCCGAAGATATGGTACACTCCCTTCCAGTGAAAAATTTCCTTTCAGCTTAACCCGCTTTTGTTTGGATAACTGATATAAACTATTTTCTGATTCTTCACACAGACAATCAAACAAGACAGATTCGAAAAATAATAAGAAATCAAAACGCCCGTTCGGACGCCCGCCCACCCGCTCAAACTGACAGAAGTAACCGTCTTTGTCCTCAGGGTACGCTACCTGTGCTTAGCTGCTTTTAAGTGATCCGTAGATGAGTGGCTTTCTGTCGGTGGCCAAACAATGGAAAACTTCTCCTTCAGTTGTTATAACGTTGTCCTAGTTATGCGTCTGCTTCTACTTCCGCGTGACAGGTAGCCCTTCTGGTTCAGTAAATCAGTTCCCCACTTCAGTTTTTCTGCACCAGCAGCAAAAAAAAAAAAAAATGAATACGTGTCACGTGAAGCAAAGACGGAAGTTTAACACCTGGGAAATGTAGTCAGTAACGGGAAAATCGCAATAGAATACATTTTTACGTTATTATATTAAAAATTATATACAGTATACAGTATCAGAAAAAGTTTAAAGGATGATGAAGCAGTAGACACTTTGTTTGTGTGTGTGTGTGTGTGTGTGTGTGTGTGAGAGAGAGAAAAATCTTCTCTATAACGACACAGCTTTGCGCATTCCCACTTTGGGAGACAACGCCACGAACGATCGCAATGCACTTTGGGGATTGTAGTGCAACCAGTTTTTGTTTCCTTATCCAGGACTTGAAGCTAAAGTTTGGTCACAATGCACTGACGGAACCAGTACTTGCACACATTACACATCTATTAACCACGATTTCGTTCTGAACGATATAAAATCTTTATAACAGCTGAGAGCGACTGACAACGGGAAAAGAATGTTCACCTACACTAAAAGATAGGGGAGGTGAATGCCTTCTTGTTTTCAAGTCCAAAACTGAGAGCACTTTCTTCTCCACTCGTCATAATAAGCATGGAATCTCGAGCTGCCGCAGTCATCCGCAAACTTCATCAGTCAACGAAAACATCCAGCGCGGCAGAACTGCCATTGCCTTTGTTAGAGCGCCCACTGGTGCGAAAAGCGGAATCAACAGTCAGTGCTCAGTGTTGGTGTCAAAGTCGGTGGGTCTCTGCTGAATGTCCAGTGACATTCATTTATTGGATCAACGGAGTGTTCTGATAAAGTACCGTAATGACATTTTGTAAATTTTGTAACACGCTTATTCCAGCGACGAGTGAGGGTCTTCTTGAGGCTGGGGACTGTTTCAGTTAGTTTAGGGCGCAAGGCCAGCGGCGGACGAACATTCAAACACAAATAACACTCACACTCACACACTCTCGGGCCAATTTAGCGTCACCAAATCTGCTAATCTGAATGTCTGCTGTCGATTGTGCTAAAGGATTTCGTTATTCAGTTTCCATATGTTTATATAGTACACTTGTAGTAATAAACCACTATATAAACACATCACATTCAGAATACAACAAATAGTGATATAAAACACACAGACACAAATGTAATGCTGAATGAAGGAAAAGCCATTTTTGACCCAGAAAATAATTGAATGAATTAGTGCATAAAATCCACTCACCCATAGTTTAGCTGAAATAAGGCATTAATTCAATTGACAATAGCAGCAAGTTATTTGTTTTCTTCTTCTTCTTCTTTTGGCTGCTCCCATTATGGGTTGCCACAGCGGATCATCTTCTTCCATATCTTTCTGTCCTCTGCATCTTGTTCTGTTACACCATCACCTGCATGTCCTCTCTCACCACATCCATAAACCTTCTCTTAGGCCTCCTTTTTTTCTCTTCCCTGGCAGCTGTATCCTTAGCATCCTTCTCCCAATATGCTCAGCATCTCTCCTCTGCACATGTCCAAACCAAGGCAATCTCGCCTCTGATTTTGTCTCCCAACCGTCCAACTTGAGCTGACCCTCTAATGTACTCATTGCTAATCCTGTCCATCCTCGTCACACCCAATGCAAATCTTAGCATCTTTAACTCTGCCACCTCCAGCTCCGTCTCCTGCTTTGTGGTCAGTGCCACCATCTCCAACCCATATAACATAGCTGGTGTCATTACCGTCCTGCAGACCTTCCCTCTCACTCTTGCTGATATCTGTCTGTCGCCAATTACTCCTGACACTCTTCTCCACCCATTCCACCCTGCCTGCACTCTCTTTTTCACCTCTCTTCCACAATCCCCATTACTCTGTACTGTTGATCCCAAGTATTTAAACTCATCCACCTTCACCAACTCCCTGCATCCTCACCATTCCACTGACCTCCCTCTCATTTACACACATGTATTCTGTCTTGTTCCTACTGACCTTCATTCCTCTCCTCTCTAGAGCATATCTCCATCTCTCCAGGGTCTCCTCAGCCTGCTCCCTACTATCGGTACAGATCACAATGTCATCAGCAAACATCATAGTCCACGGGGACTCCTGTCTAATCTCGTCTGTGAACCTGTCCATCACCATTGCAAATAAGAAAGGGCTCAGAGCCGATCCCTGATGTAATCCCACTTCCACCTTGAATGCATCCGTCACTCCTACCACAGACCACCACTGTCACACTTCCCTCATACATATCATGTACAACTCTTACATACTTCTCTGCCACTCCCGATTTCCTCATACAATACCACAGCTCCTCTCGAGGCACCCTATCATATGCTTTCTCCAGGTCCACAAAGACGCAATGCAACTCCTTCTGGCCTTCTTTAAACTTCTCCATCAACATCCTCAGAGTAAACATTGCATCTGTGGTGCTCTTTCTTGGCATGAAACCATACTGCTGCTCACTAATCATCACCTCACTTCTTAACCTAGCTTCCACTACTCCTTCCCATAACTTCATGCTGTGGCTCATCAATTTTATTCCCCTGTAGTTACTGCAGTCCTGCACATCCCCCTTATTCTTAAATATCGGCACCAGTACACTTCTTCTCCACTCCTCACGCATCCTCTCACTTCCCAAGATTCCATTAAACAATCTGGTTAAAAACTCCACTGCCATCTCTCCTAAACACCTCCATGCTTCCATAGGTATGTCATCTGGACAAATGGCCTTTCCATTTATCATCCTCTTCATAGCTGTCCATACTTCCTCCTTGCTAATCCGTTGCACTTCCTGATTCACTATCTCCACATCATCCAACCTCTTCTCTCTCTCGTTCTCTTCATACATCAGCCTCTCAAAGTACTCTTTCCATCTGCTCAACACACTCTCCTCACTTGTGAGTACGTTTAATTAGACCAAGGGATAAAACCAGACCCTCCACCAGGGGCATCTGTAATAGAAATTTACTACAAATTAAAACAAAAAGTATATCACCAATTCAGAAAGAAGCATGTCAGTTTTAAATGCTGCTTATTGAACATTCGCTCTCTTGGCACTAAAGCTGTTTTGGTAAATGATATTATATTAAGTACAAAATCTGATCTGTGTCTTCTCACCGAAACCTGGCTTAGTAAATGTGACACTGTCCCCCTAGCTGAGGCGTCACCAGATGGATACTCGTTCCTTCATAAGTCTAGAGATTCAGGTCGAGGAGGAGGCCTTGGAATAATTCATTGTAACAAAATGCAAATCACTTCTAAAAATTTAGGCAACTTTACATCCTTTGAAGCATTCATTTTAAATATTAAAACAGATTCCAACACAATTATAGTGCTAGTCTACAGACAGCCAGGGCCATATTCATTGTTCATGTCTGAATTTAGCAACCTTTTATCTGACTTGGCTATAAATTATGATCACGTAGTACTGATGGGAGATTTTAATGTACACATTGATGTGGAAACTGACACTTTTAGCAAATGTTTTACTTATTTTGTCAGATTGTCAAAGGTCCAACTCATAATCATAACCACACATTAGATTTAATTATAACTTACAAAGTTGAAATTCAAAATTTAATTATTACTCCATTAAATGAAGTTATTTCTGATCACTACTTAATTACATTTGATTTAATCCTGCCCTTGCCAACACACTTCCAGATTAAAACAAAGACAGTGCGACATCTACATTGTAATTCTGCTTCAAAATTTATAGATACTTTGAGTAAGTCGAGTGTAACTGTGGAAAACCATTTAGATCAGTTAACATCAAATGTAAACATGGAAAACAATTTAGATCAGCTAACATCACATTATAATGTGACCTTGAGAGATGCTCTGGACACAGTGGCTCCCCTTAAAACAAAAGTGATCAAAGCACATAGAAACTCTCCCTGGTTTAATGAAAACACTCGAGCTCTTAAATTAGAGTGTCGAAAACTGGAACGCAGATGGAGAACAACAAAGCTACAGGTCTTTCAAATTGCATGGACAGAGAGTGTTAATAAATATAAAAAAGCCCTCTTTAAAGCTCGGTCAGAATATTATTCTACATTAATAGATAGCAATAATAAAAATCCTCGGGTACTGTTTAGAACAGTGGCTAAATTAACAAATGGAAATTCAGATCAACAGTGCAAAATACCAACAGACATTAGCAGTACAGACTTTATGAACTTCTTCAATGAGAAAATTAAAAATATAAGATCCCAGATCTCTGCATCACAGTACAAACCAAATACTAGCTTAGCAGACCCTGCCTCACATTGCACTCAGCACTTTAGTAATTTTAATCCTGTAACTGAGCAGGAAGTCTTAAGTTTAATTTCTAAAATGAAGCCCACTACTTGTTCCCTAGATCCAGTGCCAACAAAACTAGTAAAAAGTGCAATGGATGTTCTTGCAGCACCTATTCTAAACATTATCAGTAGTTCATTATTGCATGGCACAGTACCTGACGCACTAAAAGTGTCAGTCATTAAACCATTACTTAAAAAGTCAGACTTAGCCCCACACATACTAAATAATTATAGGCCTATTTCAAATTTACCGTTTCTCTCTAAAATACTAGAAAAAGTAGTCGCCAGTCAGCTTCAGTCACACCTTACGCATTACAATTTATTTGAGAAATTCCAGTCTGGTTTTCGCACTGGTCATAGTACAGAAACGGCACTAACACGGGTTGTAAATGACATTCTGATATCCTCTGATGAAGGAAACTCCACTATAATTATGTTGTTGGACTTAAGTGTAGCATTTCAGACCATCGACCATTCTATTTTACTGCACAGGCTAGAAAATGATGTTGGGCTCACAGGCACCATGCTCGCTTGGTTTAGTTCTTACTTATCAAATCAATTCCAATACGTACAGAAATGTGCTGACAGCACTCCATCATTATACACAGAAGTTCAATATGGTGTCCCACAGGGCTCAGTACTGGGACCTTTACTGTTTTCACTTTAATTGCTTCCACTGGGATCTATCATTAGGAAATATAATGTTAATTTTCACTCGTATGCAGATGACACCCAGTTATACCTTTCATTTAAATCAAATTAAGTTTCTCCGATGTTGTCTTTAATTAGTTGTGTTAGTGAATTAAAGGAGTGGATGAATAAGAACTACTTGTCTTTAAATACAGATAAAACAGAGATGTTAATTGTTGGAGGGAATGATGCTGATCACAACAATATTTTGTCATCATTTAACTCAGTTGGAATCCCAATTAATTTTACTGAATCAGCCCGCAATCTAGGAGATATCTTTGACTCTAGCATGTCATTTAAAGCGCATATTACAAAGTTGTCCAAAACATGTTTCTTCCATCTTAAAAATGTTAGGAAATTAAGGCGCTTTTTAAATAAACAGGATTCGGAGAAATTAATTCATGCATTTATCTCTAGTAGGATTGATTACTGCAATGCGGTGTTCACTGGATGTTCAAACTGTTCTTTATACAGCCTCCAGTTAATCCAAAATGAGGCTGCGAGAATTATTACAAGAACAAGAAAATACGAACACATAACTCCAGTTCTTAAATCCTTACACTGGCTCCCGGTTAAGTTTAGGGCAGATTTCAAAATCCTTCTTTTAACATATAAAGCATTAAATGGCCGCGGTCCGGCTTACTTGTCTGAACTTATCATGACTTACAAACCAGAGCGCACATTAAGATCTCAAGATGCTGCTCTGCTTATGGTTCCAAGGATTAATAAAATAACAGTGGGAGGTCAAGCTTTTAGTTACTGGGCCCCTAAACTGTGGAATGGTCTGCCTGCTACTATAAGAGATGCCCCTTCGGTCTCAGCTTTTAAATCCCGGCTGAAGACTCACTACTACAGTTTAGCATATCCTGACTAGAGCTGCTGATTAACTGTACATACTGCATCTCTGTTGTTAGTCATTAGCACTTAAACATAAGTAACATGACAGTTATAATTATATACTAACCCTCACTTATTCTGTTTTTCTTCTCGGTACTCAAATGTGGCACTTGGTGCCATGGCCCACCTGCCAAGTTGTTTTGCCTGCCTAACGAAAAGTCATCCCTGATCGAGGATCGCAGGAATCGTGGGAGAGAGGGGTCCTTTCATCGGATTGGCTGGCCCAACACTGTTTCAGCTGTGGAATGGCCAAATGGGGGAGGCAGCTTGAAGGATGAGGGCTCCAGGACTCGATACAAATCCAAATCTTATTATGGGATATATCATCTACTGTTAAATTCTAGTCTGTACTTCTAAAATTTATATTTTTTATTTCTTACTATATTGAGAAATTGTTCTGTTCTGTGTATTGTACTGTATGGTATTGTATTGACCCCCTTCTTTTGACACCCACTGCACGCCCAACCTACCTGGAAAGGGGTCTCTCTTTGAACTGCCTTTCCCAAGGTTTCTTCCATTTTTCCCTACAAGGTTTTTTTGGGAGTTTTTCCTTGTCTTCTTAGAGAGTCAAGGCTGGGGGGCTGTCAAGAGGCAGGGCCTGTTAAAGCCCATTTGGGCACTTCCTGTGTGATTTTGGGCTATACAAAAATAAACTGTATTGTATTGTATTGTATTGTTTCCATCTTTATCCTTTATCACCCTAACCTGCTGCACATCTTTCCCAGCTCGGTCCCTCTGTCTAGCCAATTGGTACAGGTCCTTTTCTCCATCCTTAGTGTCCAACCTCTCATACAACTCATCAAATACCTTTTCTTTAGCCTTCGCCACCTCTCTCTTCACCTTGCGCCTTATCTCCTTGTACTCTTGTCTACTTTCTGCATCTCTCTGACTATTCCACTTCTTCTTTGCCATCCTCTTCCTCTGCATACTCTCCTGTACTTCCCCATTCCACAGGTTTCCTTTTCCTTCTTCCTCTTTCCAGATGTCACGCCAAGCACCCTTCTTGCTGTCACCCTTACTACATCTGCTGTAGTTTCCCAGCTGTCTGGTAATTCTTCACTGCCACCCAGTGCCTGTCTCACCTCCTCCCTAAACTCAACCCTGCAGTCTTCCTTTTTCAACTTCCACCATTTGATCCTTGGCTCTGCCCTCACTCTCTTCCTCTTCTTGATCTCCAACGTCATCCTACAGACCACCATCCTATGCTGCTTAACTACACTTTCCCCTGCCACCACTTTGCAGTCTCCAATTTCCTTCAGATTGACCCTCCTGCATAGGATGTAATCTACCTGTGCACATCTTCTTCCACTCTTGTACGTCAGCCTGTGTTCACCACAGCCATGTCCATCCTTTTGGCAAAATCCACTATCCTCTGAACTTCTTCATTCCTCTCCTTGACACCATAAGCACCCATCACCTTCTCGTCTCCTCTGTTCCCTTCACCAACATGTCCATTGAAATCCACTTCAATTACCACTTTCTGTCCCTTGGGTACACTGGTCATCATTTCATCCAACTTACTCCAAAAATCATCTTTCCCATCCATTGCACACCCAACTTGTGGTGCATATGCACTAGCAACATTCATCATCACACCTCCAATTTCCGGCTTCATAATCATTACTCTGTCTGACACTCTTTTCACCTCCATAACACTCTTGACATACTGTTCCTTCAGAATAACTCCCACCCCATTTCTCCTCCCATCCACACCATGATAGAACAATTTGAATCCACCTCCGATCCACCTGGCCTTACTCCCATTCCATTTAGTCTCTTGCACGCACAATATATCAACCTTCCTTCTCTCCATCATATCTGCTAACTCTCTCCCCTTACCAGTCATACTGCCAGCATTCAAAGTTCCTACCCTCAGTTCCACTCTCTTTACTTTCCTCGTCTCCTCCTGCCTCCAGACACGTCTCCCCCCTCTTCTTCTCCTTCTTCAGTAGTTCAATTTCTGCCAGCACCCTGTTGGCGAACAGTACTGGTGGCGGTCGTTGTTGACCCGGGGCTCGACTGATCCGTTATGGAAATTTGTATTGTTGTTGACATATTTATTTGGCAAAATTTTACACCGGATGCCCTTCCTGACGTAACTCTCCACATCCGGGCTTGGGACCGGCATGAAAAAACACTCTGGTTTGTGCATCTCCTGTATTTTTTTAAAGATTTAAGACATTAATGTAATTGAATATAGCAACAAGTTATTCATATTGCTCTTAATTATTCAAGTTATTTATTAATTCAACTAAATATAGCAACAAATTATTAAATCATTCATACTAATTTTGTTTATTTTTTTAAGGCATTATTTCGATTGAACATAGCAAAAACTCATTCATGTTACTCCTATTTTTTATTATTTTGGTACTTGTGTACTAAACGGACAGCATGACAAAGGAAAACAGAAGTGTTTTGATGAATTCATAACATATTTATTGGGATAAAAATATATATATCAATTTACAGAAATTGGAATAGGGGAGGTTGCATAAGGTTTCCCCCAACTCATTCTAGTGTTGGGCTCCGTGGGAGAGGTTTCACTGCCGTCCGCCGTCCATTTAGTACACAAGTATCATTATTTTTAAGAAATAATTTACGGCATTAATTCAAATGAATATAGCAACAAGTCCATTTATATTGCTGTTATTTTTTTTTATTAATTTTTAAAATAATTTAAGGCATTAGTTCAACTGAAGAGGACACCTGACATTGTTGGTTGCGCCATTTAGATAAACAAGAACAGAAATGTCATAGCTGAATGTTACCATAAGAACACAGAATAGAATACGTCTCTAAAAGGAGATAACTTTCACAAGAGCCCCTGAGTGATGCAATATGGTCTGTGTCACACACATGTGCTTAGGGGGCAGCGAAACGGTCCAAATGAGGATGAAAGAGCAAAAGACAGAGGATGGAAACAGAGTGCTAACGCCGTTTCTCTTATCTCAACAGAGCAACAAAACATAAACCAAATATTCTCACCTCAATCTCACGCAATAGCACCACTGCCGGTCCCATTCAGATGATGTCACTTCTGGCTCCTGATGAAGACGTCATTTTGTCCCCCCCCCCTACTGACATCTCTTCCTTCAAGATCATTTCCGCTTCCTTTCAGCATCTCATTTCCTGCCATCCTTCCATAAAAGAACCCTGAGGGAAGCACTTGTCAAATGTTTGTTTTTGCATTTTTGACCATTGAATCAGTCCACTGACATTATACGGGGAATTCTGCCAACTCTATTTTTGTGTTTTCTCTGTTTATTTCTTCATATTTTTTAAAAGAAGTGGATGAGGAGAAGACCGGTGCAGGTCCTGATGCAGGTCAAGGTGCCACAGTTGTAGACAGGACCTGGCCAGTGGACTCTATGAAGGTTGAAGTTTTATTCCACCCAATAAGTGAAACAGACAGTGAGGTCAGCAGCAAAGTTCTCTTGTATCCACCACATACACCAAAAACACTTCCTGGTGTACAACTCCAGCCAGTTACGAGACTCTGGCAAACCACTGCACAAAAGATTACACAGACCATCCAGAACTGAAGAAACTGATAATCAGGCCGAGGATGGATATGAGAGAAGTGAAGGAGCGTGCAAATGACAACAGTGTCAAAAGTGACAGAAGAAGCAAAATATTTAGTTAAACATTATGATCCAAAAAAACAATAATTAGATGTGATCGTTGAATAAATCAATGACAGTGTACAGATGAAGAGGTGAATACCATAGGAAATTTAAAAATATTATGAATAAATGGACAGATTCCAAAGACAAAGCCAGAAAAAAAAACTGTGAAATTCCAGAATGTTAGAATGTGGAAATTCTACTGAATTCATGCTGTAGTTTTTCACAAAAATCCAGGGAGATGCTATTAAGGAAAACTTGGATATCAAAAAGCAGCACATCGATTACCTGGTACGCACTCGCCAATTGTTTGTCTTGCCTGAAGAAGGGGCCCGAGTTGCCTTGAAAGCTTGCATATTGTAATCTGTTCAGTTAGCCAATAAAAGGTGTCACTTTGCTGGATTTCCTCATTTGTCAGATTTAAAAAAACAATTGAGAAACAGAAACCCCTTTGTGCCTGATAAAAGAAAGTGATTCTATTTGAGAACAATCAGACCTACTTCTTTCCAGATCTGTTTAAGATAACCAACAAAAACCTTTAGGTAGTCCTTCCTGCCAGCCTAAGGTGAGCATGATGGTTGAAAGTTCCACACACAACTCACCGAAGGAGGCAGAGAAGAAATTAATAAATGTGTATATCTGTTTTTGTGTGATGCCAGAGCAACCAAACGAACAGTTGCATTATTTATAAATACAACATAATAATAATTACAACTGTTTCCTTTATTTGCCCTTGCTTTTCGTGTTTTCTGGTATTGCTTAATTATTAGTGAAAATTTTAAGAATTTCAGTGTTTATAATTGCAGTCTCACCAGGGGCCTCATGTATAACGCCGTGCGTAGAACTCACACTATAACATGGCGTAAGCACAAAAGCGGGAATGTGCGTATGCACAGAAAAATCCAGATGCAGGAATCTGTGCATACGCAAACTTTCACGTTCTTCCACTACATAAATCCCGATCAGCGTGAAAAGTAACGTACGTGCACGCGCCTTCTGTCCCGCCCCAACTCTTCCCAGAATTACGCCTCTTTGAATATGCAAATCAATATAAATATAAATAAAAGCACGGGGAAAAATATAAGAATTTCAGCGAATACCAAGTGGAGGCAAAGGAAAAACGTACTATTTGTTGGTTTAAACAGTGGTATAATCAGCAAAAGGAAGTTGATTGAGTGACAGAGTGTCGGAGAAACTCAAAGGCTCAAGTTCACAAAGTCGCACAGTGCCCGAAATAAAAAAGAAATCACATATCAAAGTCGCCGTGAAAAGGCGAGTCGTAGCCCACCGTCTGAGTGTCATATGAAAGCTTATTAGGGTACAGACAAAAAAATAGGCACACAGTGGGGAAAAAAGCACGAAATGTCAACTTTAATCTCGAAATTTCCACTTTAATCACGTAGTTTATTTTGCCATTAAAGTAGAACATCATAAACTTCATCTTAAAATCGTTTAATTTACTAGTTTCTCAAATCCCATTGTAACTAAAGTTGGACGTTAAATGTTTTGTTCTGTATTTGATCTTCTTTGTGCTCTGTGTGTGAATCACTACCTGCTTCTTAAACGGGCTTTCTCTTTCTCCGACAGGACACAGAATCCATTACATTCGTGATATTACAGCTCTCTGAATAATTAAAATACTGAGAGGTATACGTGATATCTTTTTCATGATGATAGGAATGAAAGCATGTTATTAAACATGGGAACACGGTGGCACAGTGCTTGTTCATGTCTCACGCAAGAGGCTTGCTGCGCCATACGCGACCTTCAATGACATAATTTATTACAGAAGTACTGTCTCTTTCAAACGTACTAACCTCCAATTCCAAAAGGCACCTGAAGGACTCTCAGACCATGAGAAAGAAAATTCTCTGGTCTGATGAGACAAAGATTGAACTCTTTGGTGTGAATGCCAGGCGTCACGTTTGGAGGAAACCAGGCACCATCCCTACAGTGAAGCATGGTGGTGGCAGCATCATGCTGTGGGGATGTTTTTCAGCGGCAGGAACTGGGAGACTAGTCAGGATAAAGGGAAAGATGACTGCAGCAATGTACAGAGACATCCTGGATGAAAACCTACTCTAGAGCGCTCTTGACCTCAGATAGGGGCGACGGTTCATCTTTCAGCAGGACAACGACCCTAAGCACACAGCCAAGATATCAAAGGAGTGGCTTCAGGACAACTCTGTGAATGTCCTTGAGTGGCCCAGCCAGAGCCCAGACTTGAATCTGATTGAACATCTCTGGTGAGATCTTAAAATGGCTGTGCACCGACGCTTCCCATCCAACCTGATGGAGCTTGAGAGGTGCTGCAAAGAGGAATGGGCGAAACTGGCCAAGGATAGGTGTGCCAAGCTTGTGGCATCATATTCATAAAGACTTGAGGCTGTAATTGCTGCCAAAGGTGCATCGACAAAGTATTGAGCAAAGGCTGTGAATACTTATGTACATGTGATTTCTGTTTTTTTATTTTTAATAAATTTGCAAAAACCTCAAGTAAACTTTTTTCACGTTGTCATTATGGGGTGTTGTGTGTAGAATTCTGAGGAAAAAAATGAATTTAATCCATTTTGGAATAAGGCTGTAACATAACAAAATGTGGAAAAAGTGATGTGCTGTGAATACTTTCTGGATGCACTGTATCTAAAACTGCCTTGGCAATTCCACATATCATTTCATTACAATGTGCAGGACTCCTGAAGGTTTCTTTACCCACACTCAAGACAATATTCCTTTTTACGCTAGTGCATACTAGTTATTTGTGAATAAATTACTGCTTGATAGATAATAATATTTTGCCATCTCTTATTTTGGAACAAAATCTATCAATTGCCACAAATCCAGCTTAGAATTGGTTTCTCAAGCCACTTATGTCTACCAGTTTATGAAAATCATTGCTACCCAAACAGATACATTGAAATGAATAGATTTCCAAAGACATTTGTGAATATACTCCAGGGGACACTTAAAGTATATATGAGAACAGGTATGATTTCAAGCACCACATGTTAAGTAAATTATAAACTAGAATGGTAACAGAACTAACCAATTGGCATTTTTAAGACTGACCAAGGGTTTGCAAGATCACCCAGTGATAAAGGTTACCTTTACAAACCGTTGATTCTTTCGACCACAAGCGAAGAAGTAAAGCAAGACATTTTGATCATCTTATTGTGGACCTGGAGAAAAGGCTAATACAATTTTAAGTCAACAAATACACAAAAAAGTAAAGTTTGGAATGCAATTGCAAGGATGAACAATGCAGTTGGAACTAAAGTTAGAAAGCACAGAGAAATTACTAACATACTTAAAAATGAAGGTGAGGCTTACATCAATGATTTCCTGATAAAATAGAAATGGAGCTAAACAAACCACTAAGACTCTCCGAGCCCCAAAATGACACTACACACTGGGGAGGCTGCAGACCTGATAGTCATCAACAGAATGTTTTATAGAGAGCTGGCTAAGAGTTAGATTAGCTCTTTCAAGGTTAGCTATTCTTAAATAAGCCACAGAAGGTAACTTGTAACTGAAAAGATTATGGCAGAGGTGTCGATTACTGTTTTACCAAAGAAGAATAAAACAAAAATCTTTTAGAGTGTTCAACTTACAGATCTGTCTTCCTGCTGATCAATAATGTCAAGATCCTGGATTATGTATTAGTGAAATGAATAGAGAAATCCTCTGTTTTATAGTATCACACAGCCAAACTGGGCTTATTAAAAGCAGATATCATCAAACCTTTGTTTAACTTTTTAACTTAATATTGTACGTACAGTATATACCCATGCAGTGTCAGGGCTTCCAGAGGTCCTGTTGTCCCTAGTTGCAGAAAAAGCCTTTGACAGAGATGAATGAGGGTATTGCTTTACTGTCTGCTATACACTCCAAGTATATGTGTTTGAATCAATTTATTACTTTCAGGCTCAGAAGCCTGTACATTTAAACAATATAAATTTTGTGGAACAAGGGACCGGACAGGGCTGTTCTTTTTCATCAATGTCTTTTGCTTTTAAATCCCTGGCTGCTATTCTCCATATACAGACATTGTCTCTCTATTATAAAAAAAAATCTTGGACAGAGAAGAGACGCGATTTTCTCGGAGAGACACTTCTACGCCCCGTGAGACCAGTCTTTGTGCCAAGAGATTTAACCACGCCTGGGGCCGGAAATAAAGGACAAAGAGTTGATGACAAAGTAGAACGTCGCAAAGATTCCAAAAACGTTGGTGCGGTACACATGCAGAGCAGGTTAGAGATAATGGAAGTATGAAGATTCGAAAGTCTCAAAAAAAGGATAGGAAAGATCGCATCAGAGCAAACAAACAGAAATTATTACTCGGTGAAATAACGAAACAGCAAAAAGAGATCAAATATATTGTTCGGATTTAAAATTTAAGTCGAAGACTTGTAGATCGTTTAATTCGTGTTGCCAGCGAAAATGAAAAGATTCCAAAAACGTTGGTACGGAGATGGAGGCTTTTAACATGAGATTCTTTCAAGTCACGCCCTACTTACAACTATTTTCAAACAAGACCACGGTCATCTAACCTCAGTCGCGTGAATGCTTTAGGCAGACACACTTCCTGCGCTCTCAGCTCTTATAAATTTTATCAGGACAATAATTTTATACGTTCTAGATGACATGTCAACGACTAAGTGAAGAAGAAAGAGCATGGACAAACATTCGGAAAAGTCAGATTATTTATTAGAGAGAAAGAAACGATATTCACTCACGGGCAGTTATATGTTGCTTTGTCACGATGTAAGTCCAAATACAGAATCAAAATTCAATGTGATCTTGAAGAAAAGTTAATTCCAAATATTGTTTTTACTAAAGTTTTAAAGTAAAAGTGAAAATAATGTATGTAACAAGTCCCATTAAAATAACAATCTCTTGAAATTGTATATCTGGTTAACCAAACCCGGGGGTGGGCGAGCCTCCTAGTGCTTATACATTACAAATCCATATTTATCATTGCTATATATTAAATCCATTGGATGAATTCCATAGGATCTCTAGGTTTAAAATTCGTTTGAATAAGAGCATAATTATCTCACGGAATATTCTAGCAAGTCAGACTAAAGCAGATCAGTTTTTGCAGATTGCCTCAAACGTCACAAACATATTTAAAGAGATCCTCAAATTTAATTTCTGCAATATGTTGGAAAGCATCCAACAAATGTTAATAGCTGACCATCTCTTTGTCTTGTCATATGATGTGTGTATCCTTCCAAAGCTCTTGTATTTTTTCATAGTATTCTTATATACTGTACAGTGCATACAGAAACTATTCATATCCCCTCACTTTTTTCACATTTTATGTTGCAGCTTTATGATAAAATCATTTAAATGTATTTTTTTTCTCTCATCAAGCAACACTTGAATGCTCAGAATGACAGAACAAAAACAGGAGTTTAGAATTTTGGGTCATTCATTAAAAATAAAAAAAGTGACAAAGGTATTCAAGACCGTCTACTCAGTACTTAGTCGAAGAACCTTTGGCAGTGATTACAGCCTGGAGGCTTCTGGAGTATGTTGTGAGAAGCTTTGATAACTAGATTTAGAGCTTTTTTGCCATTCTTCTCTGCAGATCCTCTCAAGCTCTGTGAGGTTGGATGGAGACCATCAGTGGATAACTATTTTCAGGTCCCTCTGGAGATGTCTGATTAGGTTCAAGTCCAAACTCTAGCTGGGCATCTCAAAAACACTCCTGTATTGTCTAAGCATGTGCTTAGGGTCATCGTCAGAAGGTCCAAGGTCCATAGCATTCTAGAGTGGGTTTTCAATATGGATTTCTCTGTACTTTGTTCTGCTCAGTTTTTCTCCAACCCTGTCTGGTCTTCCAATCACTGTCACTGAAAAACTTCCCCACACCATGCTGCTGCTACCACCATCCTTCACCACTGGTGTTAAGTGGTGCTTGGCTTTCTCCAGATGTGATGTTGATCTTGGTTTTCATCAGAACAGAGAATCTGATTTCTTATAGTCCGAGAGTCCTTTAGGATCTTTTATACAACATCTGAGCAGGCTTCCATGTGACATTTACTGAGAGGAGGCTTCTATTTGGCCACTCTATCATTAATGCATGAGGAGTGGAGTGTTGCAGTGTTGGTTGTCTTCCTGAAAGTTTCTCCCATCTCCATACAGGTTCTCAATGACCACTGAGTTCTTGGTCACCTCTCTTACCATGGAAATTCTCCCAAAATTGTTCAGTTTGGCCAGACAGGCAGTTCTAGGAAGAATTGTGGTTGTTCCAGACTTCTTCTATTTAAGAATTATGGAGGCCACTATGCTCTTGGAAAGCAGGAATGTTTTGTAGCCTTTCCTGGATCAGTCCTGCCTGTAAGCCATGTAGACAACTCCAACTTCATGGCTTGATTTTTGCTTTGAAACACATTGTCAGCTATAGGACCTTATGAAGATACGTGTGTACCTCTCCTAACCTTCCAGGTCCAGTCAATTGAACTGAGCCGAGGTGAACTCCAAAAAAGCTCTAGAAACATGTCAATGGTAATCAAAAGAAATGAATGCACCTGAGCTAGATTTCAAGTGTCATAGCAAAGGGTCTGAATACTTGTGTCAATGTGATATTTCACTTTTTCATTTTTAATAAATTCAAAAAAAAATTTTAAATCCTGTTTTTGCTTAGTTGTTCTGAGGTCTTGAGTTTTGCTTGATGTGGTGAAAATAAACGGATGATTTAAAAAAAAAAATAAAAAAAAGTGAAGGGTTCTGAATATGTTCTGAATCCACTGAATATATTAAACAAATCATTAAAAAAAACTAGGGGGCTCAGCCCCCTGCTCGCCAACCCCCAGGTGGGTGCTACACGCTAGCCACTTCACAGATCTGCTGCTCGCATATGGGGAAGTGGACGTACAATTTAATCAGATTGTTATTTTCTTGGGAATTATTACATAGGCATAATAGAACTATCTTACATTACAGTGAGTAATTAACCATTGTAAAAAAAAAATAGTAAAACATCATAAATTGAAAGAAAATTATTGTTCATGTTGCATTAGAGGTATTTGTTGCGTTATACGTTTTTGTTCTGTTTCGAAATTAACACGCAAATACTTTTTAAACTTACACTTTTACTGTAAAATTTCAGTAAAAATAATTTTTGAATTAACTTTTCATCAATATCACATGGAATTTTGATTCTGTGTTTGGATTTATATCGTGACAACGAAACATATAACTGCCCGTGAGTGAATATCGTTTCTTTCTCTCTAATAAATCAATCTATTTTTTCGAATGTTTGTCCCTGTGATTTGTTAATTGTCATAGCAAAAGCTATTCTAACAGGAAACTAAACGTTTTAATACGAATGGAATATCAAGATATCCGTTGGTGTGTAATGTTATCCGCAGAAGATGTACAACATTACCTTTCTTGCCGCCTGTTAAAATTTTACATGTCAGAATTGTTCGACAGCATAGTCTATTAATATGTATTTAACCAATTTGCTGTGTAACCGATCGACAATTTTCACGTTAACTTGTTTGACTTCATCGCTACTTAGTGCTAGGAATGCCCATGTACTCATTTCTTTTGTTGATAACCCTTCAGAATGAAATTTATCAATAAGATTTGGATATAATACGTTTTCTTTTATTGGGAACTTAAAGTGAGGAAAATGTAAACATTTATAAGAGCGGAGAGCGCAGGAACTGTGTCTGACAAAAGCATTCACACGAATGAGAGGTGAGAGGACCGTGGCTGTGGTTGAAAATGGTTGAGAGGAGCGCGGGACTTGAAAAAAATCTCTTGGCAAAAGTGTCATCTCAAGATTTTCTTTTATAATAGAGAGATAAGAATTAAAGCAATTTTAAGTTTATCAGTTTTGGAACACAAAAACCCCACCTGTTAGGACAACTCTGTAAAGATCTAACGCAGAGAGTAATGGGACACTACCAAAGGCCCCATGCACACTACTACTTTTCATTTAAATATACAAACATTAGACAACATTTTTGCCTTTTTGTCCACATTACCCTGGTGTTATCAACCCTCATAAACATCAACTTTTGGAAACACTCAGCAGAGCCATACAGTTCTAAGAACGTAACGTGGCTCTAATTTATTTATGCTTACTACGTGGCCCATCCCTGATTGGATCCTGCTCATTACAGAATCTCATTCTCTGATCAGACACAAAGAAGCCATGGCACTTGTCCGGTTGCTTACCTGTATGTGTGTGAATGCCATTTTGAACAGCATGAATGCAGTATACATGTGGAAAAGGTAAATAATTTACTGGTCGTTACAGTATTGAGATAATACGGATAATACACGGCTGGAGGGCATTGCCACCTCCTCAAAGATATCTTAGGGATGGGACAGAAGTCCAAACACAAAATTTATGCATGTTTCATATGCACCTTATACACATAGCCTGTAGGTAATTTTATACAATATTTGTAATAATTTTTTTTCTGTTGCTGTTTTGATAAATAGGTTACTGTGAATAAGCTAAAAACAAGGTTAGTAAGGCACGCAGTTCTGGCAGTGACAGTGGTCGATAAACTGCGGCCAACAGAGCATCAGAGCCCATGTTCCTTCTAAGCGGTGTGTGTGTGATTGCACACCCCTTTTTCAGTGTGCCACACAGCACTTTTGAACTGCTGCACAGGTGGTACTGCGCAGCTCACTCCCACCATCCTGGGCGGTGTTTTGGAGGTGATGCACCACTGTTATATCGTCTTGTTAACCATTTGCTAATGTACAGTACCTTCACCTCCCAAAACTTCAACTGGGAACTATCCCCAACCCCAGGCTCAAAGGGGGATGGAAATAATTGGTCGTAAACGGCCAGTCTGAACGGGTGTGGAATTTTCCACTTGTGGCTTCATGTGGGGGTGTTCAATCAGTTTCGGATTTTGGAGCAATTCAGATTTGAGATGCTCAACCTGTATATAGTCTTGACACTATCTTAGCTGGTAATAAAAAAGATATTTGTTAGTATTTCCAGACTCAGTAAACTTATTTGCCATAGAGCACCCCCAGGTGACACTAGGAGCAGGTCCTTTTAGTTAGAATCTCAGATAACTAAAAGAGGGCTGCCATCAACAAGATACAGTCTTCTTCAATCTCTGAAAAGCATGGTGCAATTTAGGTGAAAATTAAACATTAAACTAATTAAAAATGTACCCAAATCAAGATCCAAACATTGAACAACGTCAAGCCTCACTGGTCAAAAGTTTTGAGAATGATCCAAGACTTGCATCATTTTTTTGCTGACCGGTATGTTGGATTTACAATCGTTGCCAACCCTTTAATAAGAGCACAAAGTTCCTTGGTGTACATTTGGCAGCTGACTTTAGTTGGTCAATTAACAGTATCTGCATAGTCAAGAAGGCACAGCAGAGTCTCCACTTCCATCGACGACCGAAGAAGGCATGTCTACCTCCCCCTGTTCTTACCACATCCTACAGGAGCGCCATTGAAAGTGTCCTGACCAGCTGCGTCTCTGTCTTGTTTGGTAAGTGCAGCGTCTCTGACTGTAAGGTCCTACAACAGATGGTGCACACCACAGAAACGATAATTGGAACTTCACTGCTCTTCAATAAAGACAACTTTTTAAAGCTTTGCATTCACAAAGTCTATAGGATTGTGAAGGTGAGCGCTCATGGTCTCTTTGTCCCACTTGTATCTGGCAGAAGATACTGCAGCACATGAATGAGTTCTGTCCCTTGGCTGTCCATACTCTGAACTCTGTGCTGCTCTCCTCGCCCACAAGTTTGCTCCTAAGAAATTATTTATATGCAGTATATGTGTTACACTTATTACTACTGTCGTTTTTTTATTAGTTGTTATTTATATATTTATTACTATATATTTCAAAATATTAGTATCTATTCACCTATTAATTATTTATACAAAAGTATCGTTTTTCACCTGTCTTGCACTTGTCCCACGTTTATGTACATGTTGCACATCAGTCCAGGAGATCGCTATTTTGTACCACTGCATGCTGCGATATTGTGTATGGATGGTAAGACAATAAAGCTGCTTGACTTCATAACATTATTATATATAACCATAAGGAATAATGTTATGCAATGAAATTATCTATTGTAATATCAATGCTACATTGCTCCTGTGCTGATGTAACTCAAAAATCCAAACCCATCCATTTCGAAATTATAAGAACACAAACAAACAAACAAATAAAATTAGAGCTACTTCAAGATGTTCGAACAGTCTGAAGCATTTGCAGAATTTGGAAAGGATCCATTTATGCCGTGACGCTGCTCAAGGTCGTTAAAGTCTCGATATACATGAGGACCACCTCATATTGGGCAGTCTATTCATGCAGCTCTCTGACTTGAGTGAGTCCAAGTTTGAATTCATCTAACAACAAACACCAGTGTCCAGAATGTGGTGTTCATTGTATTCTGACTGGACTGCTTTTTAAATATAGTAATGTTCATCACTATTTACTTAAAGGTAATCCATCTTTTAGTCCCATTCATTTCCTGAATTCAGCTCTTCCCATCTGGGTGGCGGTGTAGGCCAAATTCTGGCCAAGCACTAAATAGGAAGCAGGTGCAAATGAGACAGATGGACGGCACATGACCACCCTCCCTCATATAAGTCTATCTCAGAGTTACAGATTCACCTAACCTTCACTTCAGTGGGCTGTGGGTATGGGGGAGTGACAAATATGGGGAGAATGTGTAAATGAACACAGAGTGTGACCAGGCTCGAAGCTGCACTTGGGCTCCTAGTCAGATACCAACATTAAACAATCCACCCAAGTGCCACTATTACAGAACTTGGTGGCTCTAACTATTCAGGTCTTCCTGTTGGGAGTATACAAGATTACTTTCTCTACCATGAACACTGGGATATTGCTCATTAATAAAGCAAAAACAAAAATGATTACGGCTGTCACATACTTGCAGATATTAAAATTGCATTTTTAAGAGTACAACCATATTACAACAGACCCCAAAAGGTTCTCCAGTGCTTCTCGTCTGTACTTCTCTACTATCAGCAGCTGCTCTAACCTCCAACTACATTTTCCTCTTGGGATCAATAAATCCCCCATCCACCCATCTTTGGTCTCTATGTATATTCAGAAAGCAATGTTACTTAACTCTTTCAGGGCTGATGTCGACTTTTGTCAAAAGGAGGAGTTGACGATGGTAATCAACTGTAAATTGTGAAAAAAAACAACTGTTATGTTTTAGTCGGACTCTCGTTGCCTGAAGGAAAGTTAGATTCATTGGTTTGACTGAGATTTCTTGCACTCATGTGAGTAGCAAGGCACAAACAACGGCAAAAATGGGACTGACATCTGGCAAGAGATCAAAGCGGATGCGTAAATCAAAATACTCTGCAGACGACATTTTGCCTATTATCTCTGAACTGGACTAGGACTTGTCGGACTCCGATTTTGATAGAAGTGATCGAAAACGAATGTGAGGTTCCAGGTTCAGCTGATTGTAGCACTGACAATGTTCGCCAGGTAAGACTGCCACTTAGCAATGATAAGAAGTAGAAACCACATTGCAATACACTGCGACCGTGATCGCTGCTGCTGCCCCAGCCATGTGAAGACAGCCTGGCAGCAAGCCTGCCGCACATTTTTGGCAAACTGGCAGCCACAGCATGCAGCAACAGACGTTTTTTGTTGATTTCTCTGTGCAACCATTGCTTTTCAGAAACTGTTTTTTGGAAAAAATATTCAGAGTTAATATGGATGCCAATCCAGTTTGTGACTCTGGTTAAAGAGAGGGTGAAATATTTGAAATCTTTGCATTATCTTCTTCACTTATATTCAGCACATAAATATTTGCCGTGAAAAACAGTAAAACCTTCATGGATTAATTTAAAAAAGGGAGAACAACTAAAAGGAAACTCAAATATCCGTGAGCACTAGCAGCTCTTTTATTCTCCAATGAAAACAAAGTGGTACTGCCAAGACATCAAGTTCAGGCCATCCATCTAAAATTGAACAGCTGGGGATCACCAACACTACGAAACTTGGACTGTTGAACAATTTTAATTTTACTCAGCAAACATGGCCTGTATTTTGAGGGATGGAGGAAGAAACAGCATGCAAGGTGACACGCACAGAGTTTGCAATAAGTCTACACGAGAATGTTACAGGGGTAACCGTGCAAATGCTTTTCTAACGTAGAATTTGTGTGGACATGGACAAGTGTGACTCCCTTAAGGTCAATGACAAATGGTCTGCAGTAGGTCTCATGCACTTTACTATGCTCCCATGTAGCATGCTGTCAGCTTCCGAGATGAAGATTAAGCTTAGTGGAAGATTAAACTGTCTATTAATTATGGATTTAATCAAATTTATTATTTGAAATATGACAAAAATAGTTTCAAATGGTCTGTTTTATGATTTAAAAAAATCAAATTCCATGAGAGAGGGTAAAGGTAGTATGGGACTAAATGGAGGCTTAAATGAAGCCAACACATCAGTTCACACAGCACATTCTCAGCAGCCGTCCTCTGTCATGTTCTGAATAAATACCAGTCGAACATCTCAGGGTATCAACATTGGCTTTTGATCAGTTGCATGACATTTAATTTGATGAAATTCATACAAGTATAAAAACAATGGCAATCACTGGCAACATACAGGACCAATAAATTTACAGTTAATGTGACTTTTAGTCTTTTGTACTACAGAATATTAACGTGTGAGATAAAAGCTTTGGACGGTTTAAGAGTGAGCTACTTATCAGCTATAAAAATAAGCGAGGTTGACATTGCTCTGAAAATGAACTTATCTTGCTTGTGTTATGAGGCATTTGGTTTCAATAAAAATGTATTGGCCTTGCTTATACTTTTTATTAATATGTTTGTTTAGCCAACAGCCTACAAAGTTCTTGTTAATCTAGTGACCCTTAAAGGAAGGCAACCATCAGAGACGATGACGGCAAAAAACAAAACAAAACACACAAAACAAAAACAGTATGAGTACTATACATATTTGTCTGGGCTCTGCACATACGGACAAAGTAATTGGAGCTTGGATTAAAAGGCATATTGGTTGTTCCATTTTAGAAATCAATGTTTGAATTTCTAGCTCTTTCATTAAACCGCAGTATCTGCTACAAGCACAGGTAAAACAACCACAAGAACTTACGAGGACTTGCAAGTTTTAGATAGGATTTCCGTTTGGCTGGCAACAGTTCAAAATAAAACATGAGGGTAATCTCGGTTTTCATTTGGAGTAAACATTAAAATTAACAGCCGTGGATTTCTCCACATATGCACTCACTACTTTGTATTATACTGTAATGCACTTTGAGTGTCTCATATCAGTATAGTGAATAGAGTTTCACTTTTAAATGTATTTTTAACACAAATACAATTGTAGTTCATTGTAGGCGGACCACTATTTTTTATATAACACAAAGTTTACACAAATTTAGTAACAAATCAACAGAACCATGCAGCCTTTATATGTGCATGTTTGCTTAAATGTATATTAATAGAGTAACTAAAATCTATACGACTTATTTTAACTTCTTCAAAATGTTACATTTCCGTAACATCAATTTAGTAAATGAAACAAAGATTTTCATTAAAGATAAAACCATAATAGCAGAAGATCAATTTCAGAGTACTCCGATTTCCTCCTAAATATGAACAATGTACATGCCGGACTGATCACCATCTATCAGGCTCTATCCTGTCCAGTCCCTCTGTACTTTCTGAAGAGCAGCCTTCCCAGAGCATGATGGTGCCACCTCCTTTACCATTCTTGACAGTAGACGCTATTATGCCAGGGCAGTTGTTCCAAACTCTGTCCTTGGGGCCCACTGTGGCTGCAGGTTTTTGTTTCAACCAACTTTTGTTGGTTTTTGGGGTATATGTCTTATTTTTCTGAGAAACTGTATCTGTCTTTGGCTTCTAGTGAATATGTAAAATGTTTGCAAAGAGTAGACAGCTATTTCCATATATTCTAAACCAGGGGTCCCCAACCCCTGGTCCGTGGCCCACTACCGGGCCGCAGCTGTCTGACAGCCGGGCCGCGAGAGAACTGCCAGCAACGGAGACTCACTCAGTCTTTTCAGAACGCTTTGCAGCGGTGCAGAGAGAGGAGAGAGACCGAGGTGAGAGAGTATTACAACAAAGTACTTTTATGGTCCAGACAGTTTCCCCATATGACACGAGTCTATAGAAATCTCGTTACTACAAAGTACATTCAGCAGATACTTTCATTACAACGAAGTGACCTTGAAATGCCTGAACGAATCATCCACCGAGCAGTTAGATCTGTGGTCGCAGCTCAGATGTGCACGTTTGCACAACGATCCCCAAACAGAAACATTGTAAAAAAAAAAAAAAAAAAAAAAAAATCTCTTTCTTCAAACTTTCCTCGTACTGTTTTTTTTTTTTTTGTTTTTTTTTGCTGTTTTTGTTTTCTGTGGTTTTCAGTGATACCTTTTGCTTATTGCTTGTCAACATTTGAAAAACATCCATTGGAATTTAACTCATTGTCACCCTCCTATAGAAATGGCAGACACGAAAAAATGATAACGGTGTTAATGTTTGTGATGTGCAATCTGTTAGATTGGCAAATGCAATGCATATGTCTTTGTTATATGCAAAAAAAGAAGAAAAATATCGGGTTGCAAACGTATGCGAACTGCTTAATAACTTAATAATAATAGAAATGTTATGTAAATTGTGTATAAAACTGCCCTACGAACCCCCCCCCCCCAATCCAACCCACACCGGTCCCTGGAAAAATTTGCTTATAGTAAAGTGGCCCTTGCTGTCAAAAAGGTTGGGGACCGCTGGTCTAAACTATAAACTATGTCACATTTGCTGTTTGAAGCCTCCTGATGAGCTGTCTCCTTGTACTACCATCATTTCTAGAAAAGGGTCCTTTCTTTCTTGCACATGGTGACATGTGGCTTGTTGTTTAGCAAATACAAGTGAGAATTTAACTGTACTCTGTACACGTGACAATAATGACCATGAAATGCCACAAAATACATTGCCCTTCTCCAGCGCCATGATTAGTGATGATGACCACCTTACCTCAAAACTTTTGCCTCAATTTTCTGAAAAATCTCAAAGAACATTTATCATTAACAAACATTAACAAATAAAAACTTGCTAATTATACTATTCAACTTTACAATGATTGTGTGCTTCAAATTCCATAATATATTTTGAAAAACAAACTGACATTCAATCTATAATAATTAAAATACACAAATACAGTTAGGTCCATAAATATTTGGACAGAGACAACTTTTTTCTAATTTTGGTTCTGTTCATTACCACAATGAATTTTAAATGAAACAACTCAGATGCAGTTGAAGTGCAGACTTTCAGCTTTAATTCAGTGGGGTGAACAAAACGATTGCATAAAAATGTGAGGCAACTAAAGCATTTTTTTAACACAATCCCTTCATTTTAGGGGCTCAAAAGTAATTGGACAAATTAAATAACTGGAAATAAAATGTTCATTTCTAATACTTGGTTGAAAACCCTTTGCTGGCAATGACAGCCTGAAGTCTTGAACTCATGGACATCACCAGATGCTGGGTTTTCTACTTTTTAATGCTCTGCCAGGCCTTTACTGCAGCGGCTTTCAGTTGCAGTTTGTTTGTGGGCCTTTCTGTGCGAAGTTTAGTCTTCAACAAGTGAAATGCATGCTCATTTGGGTTAAGATCAGGTGACTGACTTGGCCATTCAAGAATTTTCCACTTCTTTGCTTTAATAAACTCCTGGGTTGCTTTGGCTGTATGTTTTGGGTCACTGTCCATCTGTATCATGAAACGCCACCCAATCAATTTGACTGCATTTAGCTGGATTTGAGCAGACAGTATGTCTCTGAACACCTCAGAATTCATTCGGCTGTTTCTGTCCTGTGTCACATCATCAATAAACACTAGTGTCCCAGTGCCACTGGCAGCCATGCACGCCCAAGCCATCACACTGCCTCCACCGTGTTTTACAGATAATATGGTATTCTTTGGATAATGAGCTGTTCCACGCCTTCTCCATACTTTTTCCTTGCCATCATTCTGGTAGAGGTTGATCTTGGTTTCATCTGTCCAAAGAATGTTTTTCCAGAACTGTGCTGGCTTTTTTAGATGTTCTTTAGCAAAGTCCAATCTAGCCTTTCTATTCTTGAGGCTTATGAGTGGCTTGCACCTTGCAGTGCACCCTCTGTATTTACTTTCATGCAGTCTTCTTTTTGTGGTAGACTTGGATATCGATACGCCTACCCCCTGGAGAGTGTTGTTCACTTGGTTGGCTGTTGTGAAGGGGTTTCTCTTCACCATGGAAATGATTCTGTGATCATCCACCACTGTTGTCTTCCGTGGACGTCCAGGTCTTTTTGCATTGCTGAGTTCACCAGTGCTTGCTTTCTTTCTCAGGATGTACCAAACTGTAGATTTCGCCACTCATAATATTTCTCAGATGGGTTTTTTCTGTTTTCGTAGCTGAAGGATGGCTTCTTTCACCTGCATGGAGAGCTCCTTTGACCGCATGTTGTCTGTTCACAGCAAAATCTTCCACATGCAAGCACCACACCTCAAATCAACTCCAGGCCTTTTATCTGCTTAATTGATAATGACATAATGACGGACTTACCCACACCTGCCCACGAAATGGCCTTTGAGTCAATTGTCCAATTACTTTTGAGCCCCTGAAATGAAGGGATTGTGTTAAAAAAATGCTTTAGTTGCCTCACATTTTTATGCAATCGTTTTGTTCACCCCACTGAATTAAAGCTGAAAGTCTGCACTTCAACTGCATCTGAGTTGTTTCATTTAAAATTCCTTGTGGTAACGTACAGAACCAAAATTACAAAAAAGTTGTCTCTGTCCAAATATTTATGGACCTAACTGTATCTAGTTGCAATCTTCTAACTGTGCCATACTGTATTCAGTTTTCAATGATAATCTTTAAAATATTCCAAAATTTGTATGACTTCAAAATAGTTTTATATCTCTGACCTGATCAGCTCATTTTAACAATAATATCTACCAGATCTGTTTGAGCTTCGTGTGGAGCTTAGTTACCTCTGTATATGCAACCTAGAAGTCTTCAGGATGGATGTTGCAACTCCGTACTCACTGTCATTACGAACAACAGCTGTCCTGTCAACCTCTCACTGGTCTCCACTTCATGGCAGAAAGAAACCTCATCTCTCTCTGGATGCATTGCTGTCCTCTAATTAGGCTTACCTGAATTAAGTCCACCATGTTGGAATCCTTCAGTATTCTTTTCAAAACTGGACACAACTAACAAATATAATTTAATAATCACTGGGCACACTTGAGTTTGAGAAACAAATGGCTCCATAAGCACCATGCTTTTTATTTGAAGGTTATACACAATACATCGATTATATGATACAACCCCTCACATCTTAGACAACACAATATACAAGAATTCAATGCAAATGTAGGAACCACAGCCAGATAATACCAGCCAACAGAACGCCCACCCTCCCCTCCCACTTCAAACAAAACACACCTTACCTTGCAAACAAAATGGGTATAAACTGTGGCAGACTGAATCTCACACTCAAAAAATTTAAAGTTAATGATTCTTGTCTGGGTGACAAGTGGCTGCCTACAGCAAGAACAACAAAAAAAAAAACAAAACACAAAGCAAAAGAGCTAGGGGCAGCAGCTCTTTTTAGTCACTTGCAGTGCTGTCCATATTCCGATCCAGCATTTTCATTCTTGCACATACCTGCTGGTTAGAATTGCCCATTTCCATGCCCTCACAACTAACAGTACACAGCAGGGGAACACAATTTAATGCTAGATCAAGGTCGAGGCCAGGTAACAAGGCGGCAAAAGAATTTAATGAGTATTAATGTTTCTACAAAAAGCAAAACTTTGGCCTTTTCACTAAATGTTCCAAATGTTGAGGACAGTGATTGCTTTCCCTCCAGCTTAATGTACCTCCATGTATCCTGTTTAATAAAAACATCTTAAACCTGCTGATATGCTGTAAATCACTTATCTCAAAATAGCTCATTTTAATTTTGTTTAAGCAAGACTGGCGTACTGAAAAGAAAAAAATGGGAAATAAGTGGTGGAGTGATTCAGGAGTATTTCTGGAGTCCCCTGTTTAAATTTTCACTTGTGGAAAAACATTTCTGTAATATTCAACTTTTACATACTCGAGTCAGAATTAGACCTATCCAGCAGAACATCATTTCCAACATATGAATACATTAATTCACAACCAGTATTTTCTCACTTTACCACATATCTAATAACATTTAGTGATAGTACTTTTGTAGAGGAGCAACCAGAATGTTTAACTAAATAATAAAAATCAAACATGATCTGAACTGCTATATCTAGATAGCAGATTTATCCTTTCTTTCCAAGAGGAAGCAGGGGCCACCATTAGAGGTTTCCACATAAAACACCACAGTCAATAGAAATGCAAAATAGTAAAGTCAGCAACAGGGAAATGCAAGGCCCTGATACAAAACTCAATAGGGACCAGTCATCTACTTTTGAGACACTGAACTAAACAAAAATCAAAGCCTTCAAGAGATTGCATCTCCTGTCATGTGTGAGGCCATCAGACAGCTGTACAGAACTTTTGTGGCCAGGACAGAATAAGCAACAATATATCTCAGACCACTAGGGAGCACTGCAGCACAGGTGATGCAAACCCATTCAACTGAGCCAGAAGTTCTCCGAGACTAGTAGTAATGTTTATCAGCATCAGCCTTAGAGCCTTTTACTGCTGTTGCGGCGTCCTAAAATAGAAAAAATCCTTTTTGCCCTTTAAACAAGTATTCTGTTTTCTCCAAACAGCTTTATTAAACATACAAATATTTAATTCATGTTTTAGGAGAAAAATGATGACCCAAGTACAGAACAAAATTGTTTTCTGTTCTGTACAGCAATGACTGACAGACTGGTGGCCCGTTCAAGATGACTTCCTACTCTTCACACATTGCTGCTGTTCCTCTGTAACTCTGTAAAGCAGGATCAGAAAATTTGATTGCAGTGGCTGTGCACAAAAATGTTATTCTGAGGAATCATGTCTGGACTACACAAATTAAATCCCAATTATTATTGCTAAAATCCTTTGATAAAAGCTATCCTCAAATAATTAAAATTTATATATATATATTTAAAAACCATCCACAGTATGTTGTAAATTGAATAATCTCACATGGCTGTATTGCTGCCTTTCCTTCTTTATGTCAAAATTCAAGTTAATGTAGGAAGTATTTACACCATGATGACACACTGCTACAGAATGTATTTTTATAACTGCATCTGTTTGTTAAAAAAGAAAACAAAAAACAATTGGTCTACTGCACTGAAGACTTAGTCAACTGTCAAATATGTTGAGCATATTCTATGTGTTGAGTATATTTGCCCACTAAGGGCTTTGGAGGTAAGATTATATCATAAGATCACAGCAGTCTGCACAAAAGGAAAGCCAAGACCTAGAAGTGGAGTTTTGCATTTCAGTTTAAAAGAGATTTTAGTAATTATTTAATCAAGTTTTAGCCTGTCAATGATTTATGGTTGAAGAGTATTCTAGAGATCAAGTTTTACAAATTTGCAAAGTGAGGAGAACTTATGAGCAAGTAAGCATATTACCACCAATTTCAATAAGTTAAGTAACAGAATATCCTGCCTGGTGCTGTTAAAAAATAAAACACTGAATGTCTTTGGGAAAACTTGATAAAACTCCCCTCAAAAACTTTCAAAATTATATAAGCTGCAAGTTGGAAAACATAATTATGTCAACAAAATTAAAAATGTGGGGGAAACATAAATGACTGCTTTGTGACATGATCTCTGCTACTAGATATACCACTGTTTTTGCTGAACACCACACGTAAAATGGGGTATCAACATCTTAACGCTGCCTCGTTAGAAATCCTCCCTGCAGCTTCCTTCCAGTTAAATAAAAACTGCCCAGCCAATCACATACTTTTGCGCCAGCCTGTGAAATGAGGAGCACAGACACACGTCGAATAGCTTCACTCTTTCACTTTCCATTTCCCTCTCTTTTTTTTTTTTTTTTTTTTTTACATTTCCTAAACTTTCTTCCACACATTCAATTTTCCTCAATACAAAAACAAAAGTTATCCCTGAAAAAATGAAATAACAAAAGAAAAAACATTGCAAGGAACATTACCAAGACAGCCTATTTTATCATTCTTTTAACATTTAAATACAAAAAGACTTGTTCTTACACAAAATAGTGCATAGTTTTTAAACTTCATACATTTCCTATTTTACAAAACTGTAACTGAAGTAGAAAATACCCACTGTCCTATAAAACCTCTTTGTTTGGCTTTTTTTTTTTTTGGTTTTAGAAATTGTCAGGCAGCATTTTAAGGCAGGTTGTCTTCCAGGACTCTCCTAGTCCTTGACAAGCCGGTAGACATGATATTGGGCACCGTGTTCACTCGTTGAAACTTCAAACACAAAAGCTATGCATAGTAGAGTCTCCTGGGTATCACGGTTTGTCACCACCTGGGGGAAAAGAACACAAAATAAATAAAAAAAAAAAAAAAAAGACAAGCAAAGCAGCCACTTAGGGAAAGGGATTCAAGGAATGGGGGAACACTCCTTGATGATTTTAGTAGCACTTTGGAAAAACATCTTCCTTAGACCAGTGATTTCCAACCACTGTGCCGCGGCACATTAGTGTGCCGTGAGAAATCATCAAGTGTACCATGGAAAATTATCCAATTTCACTTAATTGGTCTGAAAATTATTATTTATTTACTGCAAATAATTTGTCTTCGCTCGTCTATGCAACAGTGACAGACAGAACAATTAAATACTCTTCCAGTAGGTGGCACCAGATGGCGAATTAATCTGTGTATCTACATGTTGCCATTCAAACAAAAGAATTAGTGATGCTTCGGCTGTGACAGCAGTGATAGCGATGGATAAATATCTGAAATGAAAAAGTACACAATCCGAACTGGATTCTGGAGAAAATTGTGACCCAGATGAAGGCCTTAGTATAAGTAGTGGTCAGAAGAAAGCAAAAAAAGGTGAGCTCAAGACAATACAAGGAAAGTTATCTTTCCTTTGGATTTACTTTTACCGGGGAACCAACCGAGACGATTCCGTTATGCTTGGTATGTGGGGAAAAGCTGTCCAACAGTGCCATAGTTCCTAGCAAACTTAAACGCCATCTCCAAACAAAACACCCGTCACTTCAAAACAAGAACACAGACTATTTTATTCAACTTTGTGCACAGACTAAGAAACAGGCAGCTTTAGTGAGGAAAACCACAAAGACGAACGAGAGAGCTCTCAAAGCTAGCTACCAAGTTGCTGAACTCCTCGCCAAATCAAAACAGCCACACACGGTGGCAGAGACATTACTACCTGCCTGCAAAATCATTGTAAATGAGATGCTCAGCCCTGGCACTCTTAAAGAAATAGCCCAAGTCCCTCTCTCAAATAATACAATTGCCAGATGTATTGATGACATGTCTGCAGACATTGAAAGGATCATTTTGGAAAAGTTGCACATCAGTGGAAAATTTGCATTGCTTGATGAATCTACGGATATAAGTGGACATGCACAACATTTGGCAAATGTGCGCTTTGTAGATGGAGACACCATCAGAGAAAATTTCCTGTTTTACAAGGAATTGCCAGAAAGAACAACAGGAGAGGAAATTTTTTGAGTTGTATCAAAGTACCTTGAACAAGGAGGACTTAAGTGGGAAAACTGCATAAGTGTTTGCACTGATGGAGCAGCCGACATGTTCTGGCGCACCAAAGGATTTGTAAGCAGAGTGAAATAGCAACAACCAGATGTTATTGGGACGCATTGTTTTCTGCACCATGAGGCACTCGTTGCCAAGACATTACCAGCAGACCTAGCTCCTGTATTGGACGATGTTGAGCACATTATAAACTTTGTGAAGACAAGACCTGTAAAAAGTCGCATGTTAGCATCATTGTGTGAGGAAATGGGAGCAGAGCATAAAGTGCTATTACTGCATATGGAGGTCTGGTGGTTGTCCGGTGGTACTATTTTGCAAAGTTTTAGCCCATGTGTATGAGCTGCGGGAGAAACTAAAAGTGTTTTTGACAAATGAGAGGTGTGATGACGCTAAGTTGTTTTCAAGTGATGAGTGGTGTGCAAGACTGGCATATCTGGCAGATATATTTCAACATTTAAATGACCTGAACACACAGATGCAAGGTCTAAAACAAAAACCTGTTCACAAGTGCAGATAAAATAAATGATGCAACGGTGCAGCTCTGGCAACAACATGTGGAAAGTGCCACACACCCAGAAATGGCAAGGTATCAACATTGCTGCACTGTGTGAGACAATAGGCAAGCATTTGAAAACTCTTGAACAGAAGTTGTCATTTTATTTCCCTTCAGTTTCCACTGATTTCCTTGACTGGGTTAGGAACCCATATAGCTCAACCGTAGGTGGAAAGGACATGACTTTGCAGGAGAAAATAACTGTACTGAAAGAAAATCGTGGTTTAAAGCTGACCTTTGCTGATCTACCTTTGGAATGTTTTTGGCCGACTGCTGCCAAGGAGTTCCCCATTCTGGCAAGCAGAGCTATTTCAGCCCTGCCCCCATTTTCCACAACCTACCTATGAGAGTTTGGCTTTTCAAGCATGACTGCTATAAAAACTAAAAAAAGAGAGACTCAGAGCTGTTGAAGAAGATCATCTTTGTGTGTGTCTTTCTTGAATTCCTTTGTGTATATCAGCGTTGTGTTCAACTAAACTTTTAAATTGTGAGTAAATTGAAACTAGAAGATCATTATATTTCATTACATATACTTTTTGTGACATTTTTGTTTGGTGGTGCGCCATGGGATTTTTCTAATGTAAAATATGTGCAGTGGCTCAAAAAAGGTTGGGAAACACTGCCTTAGACAACACGTTTTGCATAAGACTTGACTCTGCAGCAACTGGAACTCCCCATATGTACAATCATGTTTCGATATCAGTATCACTAATTTGGTTACTATGAAGAAAATGTTAAAAATACACAAGATGCAGTAATTAGGAATTTTACCATATGCAATAGTTACTAAACTTCACAATACTGGGCAATTATGTTTTCAATCAATATACTTTTTAGTAACATATAACAAAAAAATTAAGTGAATCTAATTTTCAGATTTTAGAAGATTTAAAATATTTTGCATGGCTGTAAAACAGAAATGAACTTTTCCATTAGAAAAAAAACAAAACCCAGGAGCCCACTGACAACTACCCAAGAAAAGATTTCTTAAGCGTTATACAAGGTGCCTTTCTAAGCACTCAAGGACACCGAACAAACAATAAATAACAAACACATTATAATCAAAACTTAAAACATTAGAAAATACAGAAAATATAAAAATGTAAAAAGTGTTTAATAAAATACCAAAAAGAAATTCCACAAAAAAGTTTAATTACTATTTTATACACATTAACATTATTTATTAATTATTTATTTATAAATACTAACTTTGAAAGTGAAATTTAACTGACCAGTTAGAAGTAGAAAAAGTATCAACTGAAGAAGAAAATTTTTAGTAAAATAAATGAATATGTACATAATACAGTATATCTTCTTGTTGAGCTACTGTACTTTTTAACTATTAACCTAATTAATGACGGTAAAATCCATCATCCATTATAGGTTTCAATGCTCAGTCAAAATACACTTGCTAAAATGAAATATATAATGCAAGGGGCGATAAGGGGGCTCATTATTCACATAGTAAACACTTGTCACAGCATGATCTGCTTTTACAGATTTCTGATCAACCCAATGATTTTCCTCACGACTTTAAATATGCATTAAAATTTAACTATTTTAATATTTAATATTTTAACTATTTTAATATTTAATATTTTAATTATAGTAAGCGGGCATGATTCTAATACACATTCTATCAAAGTAGAAAACACAACACAAAACAGATACTTAGACTGTTTGCAAAACATAATTAAGTGTAGGAAAGAGGATATTGATTGACATTTCTTAACTCTAGTTTGGGCATCATAAAATTATCATTCTCAGTCATTTATAGGATATGACTTATGGAGGTGGGACCACTGTCTTTTTTTCTTCAATTCTTTATTGTCATGTGTACAAGTACCATGTACAATGAAATGCTTGCTTGCAAGTGAACATAGACAAAAAAAAAAAAACCCACACACAATAAATAAATGAATATAAATACATAATAAATAAAACCAGAATCCTAGGAATAAATAGAGACAGTGGCAGAAGTATATCTGCAGGTAGCAGTGGAGGTGACACAAGGTTACTGATTGTTCAGGAGTCTGATTGCAGTTGGGTAGAAACTGTTCCTGAACCTGGAGATGCGAGTCCGAATGGACTTTAGTCGCTTCCCAGATGGGAGGAGGGTGAAAAGTGACAGTGCAGGGTGGCTGGGGTCCTGCCTGATACGGTTCACTTTCCTGAGACAGCGTGTAGGGTGGATGTCCTGGATCGCAGGGAGCTGTGTGCCTGTGATCTGCTAAAGTTTATGAGCATCCCTTTCATTTATTTGACATTTCCCTTGAAAAAGTTATCAGAGCACATTAAGTATGATTCTGCAAAAAGAACTGCGTGCGTCTTGAGCTTACAAGCAGTACTTGTTTGAATTTCCTGTAAGGAATCATTATTATCATGAAAGTCTAACCCTTCTTTGTATAACCTTAACATTTTACTTTAACATAAAACAAAAAGCTGCTGACATGGTAATTTTATATAATGTATATTTCTGAAAAGTCAAATTCTTTAAAAGTAGTCTTGTTTAAAATCAGATGTTAAAATATCAATGATGTTGAAAATTATTCAGATTTTATTCTATAAAAATGTCTTAAATATACTGTGTGATTTGTGGGATTAAATATGGTCATGTGAAAAAGTAAGTATATTCCACAAAATGTTTTTTTCTTTTTTAACTTGAGGATATGTCAAGATTTAATCTACACTTAAACAGTATCAATACGTAAAGTTGATATAATTAATCATACCACATTTACATTTTGCATAATTTAAATAAGCATAAATATCAATTACACTTGTAGAAAAAATAAGTACACCCCAACATTTAGCACTACCTCAAATACCTAAAATTAGAATCACGTGCCCCTGATCGTGCAAATAATTATAACATCATTATAGATGTCTGAACCAGTTGTATTTAAACGACAGGCATTTACTTTGGTTTGCTATTTGTTGCTTAAGTCTGTGCTATTACCATGCCTACATCAAAAGAGCTCCATGAAGCCTTCATAAAGAAACTGACATATGCCAGTCAGTTCGGAAAGGATTTTAAAAAGATCTACCAACAACTACAGATCAATCATTCCACTGCTTGTAAGATCATCTACAAGTGGAAAAAATTTCAGACAACAGTCAACTTGTCCAGGCCATGCTGCAATTTCAGCCTGAGAGAAGAATGCAAGTTGCTGAAAGAAGTCTCTAAGAAACATAAAATTGTATCACAGGACCTATAGGTAGCTTTTTCAATTGTTGATGAAAATGTGCAAGAGACTACCATTAGAAAGGGGTTGCACAAATTAGATCTACAAGGAAGGTGTACCAGGAGGAAATCTTTGCTGTCCAGAAAGACCATCAGGGCAGGACCAAAGTTTGCACTTGAACATTTTTGCAAGACCAGGACTTCTGGAACAATGTGATCTGAACACAAAACAAAAATAGTTATTTGGCCATGGCATTGAAAGATGTTTGGAGAAGACTAAAGCACAGAATTCTACCTGATATTAACTATAAATCATGATGGTGGTAATGTCATGGTATGGAGCAGCTTTCCTGCATCAGAGCCTGAACAGCTCACCATCACAGAATCCACTATGAATTCCTCACTGTACCAGAGACTACTTGAGGGTAATGTGAGTTTGTCTATCAGTAGATAAAAGCCTTGCAACATGATAATCCACCAAGAAATGGCTGAAAAGGAAGAAATAAAGGGCTCTGGAGTGGCGAAGTCAAAGCCCAGATCTGAATCCAATCAAGTTGCTGTAGGGAAAAGTTGAAATGTACTATGCATGAAAGACACCACTCAAACATCACACAGACGAAAGAAATCTGATTGGAGGAGTAGGTAAAACTTTTTCCAGTCGAAGTCAGAGACAGCTAGTTAGTTATAGGAAGCCATTACCTGAGTTGTCATTACCATCTATAATAGTCAATGGTGGACTTGAACAAATATGCCATTCCATCAGTGGAAAAATTAATTTCTCATTGAATAACAGACATTTTTTAAGTATATCACCATTATTTATAGATACTTTTTAAATGAAGTTCAAATCTTGGTATGCCTACATGTGTTAAAAATGATAGTATCATTTCATAGGATGTGTGTGCTTTTTAAATGACTGTATGTTTGGGTGAAATTTCAAATTAATCAGCAATATGATAAAATGAAGCATCAGAGATTTGATTAACAATTGTACATTACTGAAAGCCTAAGCATGCAAGCTAGAGTAGTTCTATTCAGGTATGTCAAATTCAAGTGACTAAACATAGTGTTGATAAATGAATGCAATCTGTATTTTGGAGAATCTTAGAATAAACACACACACATACAAACTGTGTGAGACACTATTTAATGTGCTCTACTCATGTCAACTTAGGAGACACACTTGCATCCGCATTTAATTTTTAACCTCACAAATAAGAAGAATACGAAGTAAGATTAAAAAGCTTCATTTAGCCAAACTATAGATGTACATATTCAACTAATGTTTTGCTTGGAGATACGCAAATGGAATTAAAAAAATATTAATTTGGGCAAAAATTAGTTTTTTGACTAATGGGAACAAGAGTACAATTTCTCAAATGGGAACTTTAAGACTGATTTTATCTTGTGCCACAGTTACTACATATAAAAGTTTTTATCCATAGTGAAAGGTTTGTGCTATGGTGTATAGCCTCAAATACTAGGAGAGTTTTGTTCTATCTTCCTGAATATGCATGTTATGTAAACATAATGAATACTTTTTAAGCATGAGTGGTAAACAGAAATGTAAATTACACTTTCTTATATTTAATATCATTAACATCAGACAAGCTTAGTTTGTGATGTATTTAAGCTAAGAGAAGTCAATGATGTGAACAACATTATTTCAATTACTTTCTAATGATAGTAAGTCGCTTAGTTAGTAAATTAAATTTCTATTTACTCCACTCCACCCTTTTTTAAAACCACTGTGCTTAGCAAATTTTTAAAAATATTTTGAGAGCTTTTTGGGGAATAGTGCTTGTGCAGTCAATGGCTATAAAAAGCAGGTAAGGAGAACTTTGAACTAGTTTGTCTGAACATCAGTTAGACCTTTTATACTTAACTAGCCAACCCGTGGCGTAGCATACTCCGCATAATCACGGCGCTTCTTTACTGATTTTTAAGCCCAGGGAAAAAAAATGAACATTTGCAAAATTCATAATTTAATAAACCACCAAGAAAAGTAACATTGCAACAATGCAATGCATGCTACGAACCAACATACAATCTTCGTTCAGTGCACAGTGCCTGCTCATGTGCCTGCCCCCAACTTCTAACCTGAGTCGCTTTCATCTGTGCACCTATGAGCCACATTGTCTTTTCATTGTTCTTTGCGGTTTCCTGGTGCTTTTCTATATATAATCCACCATGTCACCCGACCATGGTAGTACCACTTACTGGGTATTCCTTGTTCATGGGGAACAATTGCAAGCCCCGGTCTCCAGCACGAATGGGGTTTAACAGCCTACCCACGTCTCTCGGCGCCCGAGTAGACACACGTCGTTCCATTCAGTGTAGCGCGCGTGCAGTACATCCAAGGGCATCACAGACCTGTTAATGCTCAATCTCACGCATAATTATTTATTGATGGCTAAACACTTCCGGAAAGACACCGTTGTCTAAAAGGGGTGGGTTTGAGGATTGAAGTCCTCGTTACAAAATGTGCAATTGAAGGTGAGAGTGGAATGAGTTTGTAAGTGTTTCTTGAGAGCACGAGTTGTTTTGAAGCATTTGGAACAAAAGGTGCACTGAAAGTCCTGTGTGGAATGAGTTTGTTCAGGGGAGTGTGTGTTTAAATGTTTTTCAGGAAGAGGAGAGCGGGCAGGTGACGTCACATTAGTGTGGCGAGCACGTGGGTGTGCACCCTGTGTGCACATACCGACAGCGTTAAAAGATGTCACCAGAAGGTTATCACGTGTGTATTTGAGAGGCATGAGAACCTTGTAATGCCCATGATCCAAAGGACCGCTAAAGTGCAGGGATATGGAGAGACGTTGGGCCGGATTGTAAACTCAAGGAGAGGCATGAGGACGTTCTCGGAAGTAAATGGTGATAGTAGCTGGAAGCATTTGGAACATTGCCACAATTTCTTCCTTGCCACCATAGACTCTGGACTGTAGCACAGACGAAAGCGACTTACGGGGTGGTTGGCGAGTTGTTGCGTCCGGGCACATGAGCAGGCAGTGTGAATGCCTGGAGAGCGAGGGAGGACGCGGGCTGGGGAATAAGGAGTGTTGGTGGGTGGGGAAACGTTTTCCGTGTTCCTGTAGGACCATCTAAGAAGACGCATGTTTGTCACGGATGCGAATCGCTGTATATAGCGTGTAAAACAGTTTGCGATGGTGGACGCAGTTGTGCGTCGTAACCAGATGCTAATCGCTGTATGTAGTGTGTAAAACAGTTTGCGATGGTGGACGTGGTCGTGCGTCGTAACCGAAAAGTCAATGTGGCTCTGTGGTGCATATGGACTGTAGCACAGATGAACATGAATGACGGCGTGTTTTGTGAGTCGTCGCGTCCAAGTTGGTGGCCGTGGCTCTGCAAGGTGTCGTCGTATCCAATGGTCTTAGAGTTGGTGGGCGTGGCTCCGTCCTGCGTGCGCCATGGGTGTCTTACTCACTGGCGGCTTAGTGAATTATATATATATATATATATATATATATATATATATATATATATATATATAGATGATAACACAGAAAAAAGAGAAAAAAAAAATGAGAGAGACTGGGAACTAGGAAAATTAATTGATGGGGCTGGAGTTGCTAAATTGTACTATACAGCTATAATTGTGTAGAGAAACAGAGAACTGCACATGCCCAGGTTCCAAAGCTAGTGTCTTCCAAACATTTATCAGATGTATATGTATTTTTTGTTATTAAGAAAGCAGACTAGCAATACTTAATTTTTTCATTTGAACTATTTTTACTTGCTCTTAAAGTACTACAGTTTTACGTGGTTTGATACTCTTTTTAGTGGAGCACTTCATTTTTTTTTACTGCAAAAATAGGT
Source organism: Erpetoichthys calabaricus (assembly GCF_900747795.2). NCBI lineage: Eukaryota > Metazoa > Chordata > Cladistia > Polypteriformes > Polypteridae > Erpetoichthys > Erpetoichthys calabaricus. The sequence continues at coordinate 79,577,331 of NC_041396.2, read as the reverse complement.
ACTCAACAACTTGTTTATTTTGTATGTACTTAAATCAAATAATGCAAATCTACTCTTCCTGTACTATTTTAACTGGAGATCACATAGCCTAGAGAGTCACCTGTAAAATGGTGAAGTTTTCAAGCACACTGTTCATCATATACTTCTCTGGCAGATGTTTGAGTTTGTGGATAAAGTTGATCATGTATTCACACATGGGTGAACGATGAATTCTGTACACAAAGCGACCACCTTCCATCCGGGCATATTCTGTCTGTGAAGAAACATTGAAGTTATAGAGTCAGAAAACATGCAGCATTCAGGGACTTATCATAGCAGAGGTTAGCTGCATCAAGTCTGATGTGAAGTAATCTAATGAATTTAGGATACTGAACCAACAGACAAGTTTAAATTACCTACAAGAGACTTGCACAGTTAAAATAATTTTGTTCCTTGACACTTTAAAACCTATAGGTTATTTTTTTTAACAAATTATTCCAGTCTTAGCAGCTGTGGCTGTAAAAAGAGTCCTTACCCTGCATACGAGTACAGATGTAGGCATAACCTTATCCTGACAGTATTGGGTAAAAAAATGAAATTTACAGGAGGAAGGGAAAAACAAAACAAAAAAATACATGCATCCCTGGATTTATCCCATAAAACTGTACCAAACACTACATCAATGAGTTTTTTAATGACTAACTTCTAAATTCTAATCTGTAATCACAGCTCTAGTTGGTTTAGAACTCTGCTACAAGAGTTCTTACACAAACCAACAGAAGTGAGCAAATAACACCCATCCATCTCATCCTTTACTGGTTTCCCTGTGTCTTACAGGACAGAGTATAATAGTCTATTTTGGCAAACTCGTTCTGGCCCAAAACAACCTGCGTTCTATAGCGCCTGACTTAGGAACAATCTACCCTAAATTAATGAAATTAGCTGACTCAATAAATTCTTTCGAAAAAACAACTTAAAGCTCATTTGTTCAAGAAGGCTTTTAATTTGCCCTCACTTTTTGAACTTTCTTTCAGGTTTCCATCTCTGTTCAGATTTCCAGGAAGATATGTGTTAGTACCACAAATGATCTTATTTGTTAGGATATTCTTCGCTTGTAGTATTCCTATTTTGGATTAATATTGTTTTTTGTCTTTCAGTGCTTTTTACATCCTATATTTACCTTTTCATAATGTTTTATACAGGTATATTTTTATCAAATATTGTATATGCCCTGTTCTGTGACACACTTTGAACATGAGAAAAGTTCAACATAAACAAATTTTTTTATTATTATTATTAAAAATTAAAGTGTTTCCAAGCCAAAGTAGGCCTCTAATTAAATGTAAATCTCTTACCTCGACTTTCTCAACAACCTGCTTCCCAAATGAGCAGACCTTTGTGGAGACTGTAATTGTCATGTTTTCACTGCTACTGTACTGACTGCTCACACCATAGAAGGAACCAGGTCCATCCTGCACACTGCTGTTAAGATCCGCCTGCATGTTGAGGACAAAAGTTAGTGATACTCTAACATGTTAAACAAGACAGTAAACAAAAAAAATGTGTGGATTAACATAACTCTTTTGCTGCCTATTTTCCCAGCAACAAATACTGAAGCCAAAATTCATAAATAATACAGGCAATTTACAAAAAGTCCCATTGTCCTCCTCCTCCAAAATTATTACTATAGTTGAATTAACTTTGCTGGAATGTGATTGCAATAAATAAATAAATTTAAACCCCAATCACATTACATAATTTTGAAAAGAGTTTCAGTCATATCCTACATTTACATAATCTTAGTGGGGACAGTTGCTTGACAGCAGTTTGACATCTCTAATAACTCTGTCAAACTGGTCTGTACCTTGCCCTGACAAAATTGGACTTTACCTTAAGTTATAGGGAGAGGGTCTTATGTGTGAGAGCGTTCACCCTGAAGTACAGAACATACAAGTATTGTCCTACAAGGGACAAGGAATAGTGGGCATTTTTGACTGTGTACACAAAACAGAAGCCCCTCTCTCATATTTGTAGTACCACAACAAAACTAAAAAGTAATCATAAAAGGGCTAAGACTTTGGCTAACTTGTCATACTTGGAAAGCCATTGTATGGGCACCAGTTGTTGCCAGGCCACCATTGTATGGGCACCAGTTGTTGAAAGGCCACACATTATTGGACGCTGAAAAATATGAATGGAGTCATGTAATTTGGTATCCTCTTAGATTCCTAGCTGTGTAATCTGACATTCTCAAGGTAAAGAGATCCAACAACTGCCGTTGTTAAGTTTGACATCCCCTACCCCTAGAAGCTGTGTAGTGTGCCACAAGGTTTTAGGTAAAAGCTGTCTAATGGACTCCAAGAACTGTTAAAGCATACTTGACTGAAGGCATAACCCTGCTGAGTAGCAGAAACATCCAAGTTTTAAGTCCATAGTACAAGTGCTTCTGTTAGGATTATACTGCCATTTGTTAGTTAAACTAAAAGCTTACCCAAAACTTGACTAAAAAGAAGGCATTTTGAGGGCCTTTTTCATATAACTCCTTCAGCCCTCCTTTCTTCTCAGGGAACTTGTCATAGATCTGCCTGATATCCACTGCTTCCAGCAAGGGGTCACTATATGAGGGGTTTGTCTGTCCAATGTGGACAAACAAGTGTTTGCTGAACTGTAAAAAAAATAAGCACAAAGGCAGTTGTGGTAAGAATACATTTGGCTAATGAGCAAGAAGTTCATAGAATATGCAAGCAAGTAGCGCGCTAAGACACTTTTAACTGAACATCATGTCAGCAAATTTGTTTTACACTGAGATCTGTTTTTTGAACAACACATCAAGTATGGACATATTCTTCTATTTGTGTGTCAGGGTCACCAAACAGTAGGGATGTGATTTAATCTGGTATCCTTTAAACAAAAAATGCCGAAAAGAGAACTAGTATATCTGACTTTAGGTAAGAGTGTGTTTATGCTCTAACAAGTTTCATTTGTAAGCAGTGCTAAAGATAAATATATTGTGTACACTTTCCTGCAAAAAAAACAAAAAAACAATGCCTTTTTGAAAATTAAATGAGATGCATTCATTCATAACCATTTTGTAAACAAAGCCACTTAGGAATTGCAGCTTAAGGTTTTATGCAAAAATTCAGGATTGGATGATCTTTAAACAAAATTCTAGGGAATTTCATACAATGTCTATAGCAGTGAGTATGGCTAATTAAGATCAGTAAACACAGGGTAACTTTGAATGGGGGGGATGTGCTAAGATTTATTATCTTCAAGGCTTCCTCAACAAGACAATTCTGACCATGAATCAACAACAGTGTGCTACTAACCAAGATCACAGACAGAGGTCCAGCTTTAGAAGGAATACATACAGTTTGACGATCCCTTGTTCTTCTATTGCAAACTACATATTATGCAAGGCTTCTGGATCAAACATTTGCTTAATCAAAAAATGCTCATGAACAGGCAGATAGGAAGACAGAGGGTGTCTGATTAATATTTCAGATGACTTCAGCACAATGTATTTTATAATACATTTGTAAAATTCACCAAACAAAATACCCACTGATTAATATAAAGCTGATGTTAACAACATAAGGGGGCAATATGTTAATTAAAATTCAAAATTAATTAGCACATTGAACAGTCTTCGCAGCTTTTTTTATGCTACTTTATGTTTCATCTACATATCTCTTAAACAGTTGCACGTTACATCTGTAATTCATTAAAATTAAAAACAAAATATATTTTTTTATAAATGCAAAACTTTGTAAAAATAACCCTAAGGGGAGCAACATTTTGAATGCTTATACTATTCAAGATATCTGATGGCATTTGTTGCTACTCTTATGAATCCAGTTAATTTTTTTAACTTTCAAGCTCCAGTAAGAAAAAAAACTGTTTGTACATTTTCTTTAAATTTCTTAACCCATCTTTCCATTTCTGGGTCAAAGAGAGTTTGAGGTAATACATTTTGAATTTAACACAAGACAGAAAACAGTATTAGACAGAATGCAATTTCTGACAGGGCAAACTCACATAAACATGATCATTCACTCACTCACACTTGGCCAAGTTAAAAAATGTAAAATTAAATTACACTCAAACTGGCTTAATTCAATTCAAGGTTGCCAGATCCAACCTTACTCCGAGTGCCAGTTCACTGTAGGTAAGGCAAATTCTCATTCAAAAGAGACCGATTTAGATTTACCAGTTAATATCATATGCATGTTTTTGGCATGTAAGAAATTCCCTTTTACTTTCATGCAATTTTTGAAAGAGCACTGTATTAAACGAAAGGCAGCAGAGCTACTTTAAGTCAGAACTATGATGTGTATACAATTATAAAATATCATTTAATTTTTTAATAGAATGAAACAGATTTGCTTACAAGGGGGCATTTTAAAGATAGTTTGAGTGCTATGGGGTGAGGTATTATATCTCTACTGAAATCTAAGAAACAAACCTCAGTTAAGCTATTTTCACAAATAACAGAAAACTTCTGGGACTCATCAGGAAACCTCTATATGTAAACCTTTCATATTCGCAATTTAACAAAACTTACTTTAAAAGTGATACACAAAATTATAGCTTAGATACCAAGACAGATTAAGTGTTGTATAAGATCTGTATAGTTTACAAATACGTGCAGTTGATTTGATTAATTGTTTATAGCTAATATCTGTACAATAGCATGGAGTAGACTACGGAGTTTGTTTTCCTTCTTACTTACTGTGTCAGGATCCCGCTGAACTTCCATAAAGGCAGAGTACTCAAGCATTCGTAGCTTAGAGGAGGCAATGGTACGATCCTGCCACACTGGCACAGCAGTAGCTACAGGCGGAAGAGGAGCAGGAAGAGGCTCATAACCTATAAGATGCACATAAGGTATCAGTAAACTGAGGATTAGTGAAATTATCATTGTGATGATCACAAATTATGTGTAAAATCTAAAAACCTGTCACAGATGCTGTTTCTAATAAACAAGTAGATACTATATGGCTAAGGCAGAACTGAGATAGAAATGTTGCCTTTGATATCATTTGCTTAAAAGTATGTCTCGGACAGACTAAAGAAATAATAAATGCTAAGCTAATATTGGTTTCACACTTTGTCTAACTTTGACAGCATCTGCTCCACTATTTTCTAGGTAGACATATATATTTTTCTAGCTGTAAGAGAGTCAAATGGAAATAACTGTAAATCTGGCACAAAGCAACAAATACACCATTCAGAAATTAGCGGGCCCTGGTGGTCTCACTAATTCAGTGTTCTATTCAGTGTTGTTTATAATGATGGCCACGAAAAAAATTCATTTAATGTTTTTTTGGATACCAGAGATCACAAATTTATGAAATAACTGGCTTTGGTGAGGGCCAGCAGAGCTCCAATAATGAACAACAGCACACAATATTGAAACATCTATTAAAAAAAAAAAACAACTTTGGGTGGAGTATTCCTTTAAACTGTTTTTCTATAATATTCCTTGGGCAAAATTCTGCTATATGGTAACGTTTTACAAGTGGGGATATGAAGTTTTGTGGCAAACATACAACTAAAACAAAATAATCAAGAATGATGGGGCCACATGTCAAAAATTCTGAGTAAGAAACAAAGCACAAGTGGAGCACCAGTGGTATGCCAGTTATGTCCTTACCAGGTATCTGAGGCGGAACTGGGCCTTGCATGGCATAGCCTTGTTGTGCAAATGGCTTGATGCTATAAAATATACAAACAAACAAATAAATGCATAAAAATGGAGTCCAAAACAAATAAATACAAGCATTAATGGAGAGTCTAAAAACATTTGCAGTAACTGATACAAGAATAGCTCACGAGTCTTGCTAAGGGATACTATAACATTACTGAATCTTGTATGTTAATACTTCAGGTTTAAAAATTAGAAGGGTAGACACAAGTGTTCAAAGTTAGGTAGCATAAGAACGTATATCACACATTGAAAGAAATTATTAGCATTGTGTATAGAATTTAATAGTTCTTTATTAAAAACTGCTGATTTTAGGAAATTAACACAAACAGGAGGATTTGACTAATGAGCATTAACTAAGCAGTGAAATGCTTTTAAAACACACACTACTTTCATATTTTAGCTAATTTCCAAAGTGACCACTGTTGTATTGTACCTAATATTCAATTAAAAAATATTTTCAAATTTGAATGTAATAATGAATCTTTCATTTTAAACCATCAATGAAGAACTAAAACAAGAAAAAGGTGATGAACAAAAGTGCCAATTGCATTTTATTCAACACACTATCTTAATGGGAGAAATTTTACATGATAAATTGTCTCACTTTTGATGATCCAATCACTGTTAAAATTACACAGGTACAGTGAGAGACAAGATATATGCATTATATGAGTACACAGACTGTACTGGTGTTTTGTTTTCCTGATTGTCGTAAAATGTATACATATAAATTATTCATGAATTACTTTATATTCAGATATCTAAAATTGGCACTTCAAGGTTACCTGAATAGTTAAAAACGTTTTAAGATTATTTTAAAATTTGCAGAAAGATTGAGGCCTACTGCTTTGCTAACTAGTAGCAGAGGACTAATCATGCTAATTCACAAAACAAAGCCAGTGTATATTGCTCAAATCATAGCTGTTTCCAAGTCACTTAGATGTTACTAAGAACTGTCTAACTGTGACCTTTGGACAAGAAGAGACAGGAATATCCCTCAGTGGATTATCCAATAGAATTATGTGACAGCTAAGCCATCTGCAGGACTATCCAAATGTTTATTTATTTTATTGGTTTTTGTAAGACCACACAAAAGCAAAATATATGGAAGCCTGTCAGAGTAAAAGCATTGTCAACGTAGTAGTGAGTTTTGCAATGCTATTTACAGGGACATTCCTGCTTATATTACTGCAAAGCAGAAAAGATCACAGCTTTTTAAAATGATTTTCTTGTATGTATAAAAGACTGGCTGCTTTTCACATTTTGTTTTTGCAAATTGTTACAAAAGATCACACAAAAAAAGCCTTCATTAAAATTAACGTTATAATTTTACTACAGTTACTTTCATCTTAGTTCTATTTTTTATATATGTTATTTACAATGAGATTGTAAAGTAATGAAATGGAAAGAAAATTTCCACCTTCTGTTGTCACCTTACAGTCATAATATCTGCACTTGCAAGAAAGAGACTTAGACACCTGAGCAGCAACCTATTTGGTAGTAAACCAAATGCATCAGGTGTGTGTACCATTTCCCATTTCTAATTCAAGACAATCATCTTTAACTTTGTAAAATTGTTTCTATTCTGTCAAATACCTTTGAACTAACGACAAAAAACAAGAGAAATCACTCATAAATCTCTGTGTATATGTTAACCTATTTTAACCACTACCACCACAAAAAATCCATAAGCTTAATGTTTCATTTGCCTACTTGACACATAAGAAAAATCACATTTGATGAAAATATCCACATTAGGTGAAAGTTTTAATGTTTATTAATGAAAGTAGTAGGACTGGGAAAGTTAACGCAGTAATTTTTGCAATTAATGTGGCCAGTTTCATGAGTTAATAAAGTACTGTATTGCCACATCCAGAGCAGGCAACAACGAGCTCGCCTCATAAATACTGGTGTTCATTTTCTTGATTTATACATACCGACATACATGCTGGGGAGTGGGAGGAAAGGGGGTTATGGCAGTCCTGGTGCAATTGCAAGGAGAAAAAGTGCACTAATTTTTTTTTTTCATTTTACATTTCTGTAAGAAAATTGAATCATTGTCATACCACCCAAGTGCAAAATAAGTTATCTTTGAGTGGCACTAAAACCAAAATAAGTCTCCAGTACCTTAATATTTAATTCACCAGTCTGTCAGGTTGCTTGCAGTGCTGACTGCCCTAATATAATGACAACATTCTATGAAACAGAAGTATATTGATTATCCCTACCCATTACTCCAGTCACAACTAATGGGCTACAGCAGCAGAAGACCACACTGGGTGCCACTCCTGTCAGCTAAAAATAGGCAATTCAGGCTACAATTCACATGGGCTCAATAAAACTGGACAATAGAAGATTGGAAAAACGTTGCCTGGTATGATGAGTTTCAATTTCTACTGTGACATTTGAATGGTAGGGTCAAAAATTGGCATCGACAACATGAAAGCATGGATCCATCCTGCCTTGTACCAACGGTACAGGTTGGTGGTGATGGTGTACTGGTGAGGGGGATATTTTCTTGGCACACTTTGGGCCCCTTAGTACCAACTGAACATTGTTTCAATGCAACATTCTTTTATGACCACAGTGTACACATCTTTTGATGGCTATTTCCAGCGGGATAATGCGCCATGTGGTAAAGCTAAATCATCTCACATTGGTTTCTTGAACATGACAATGAGTTCACTGAACTCAAATGGCCTCCACAGTCACCAGATCTCAATCCAATGGAACACCTTTGGAATGTTGCGGAATGGGAGATTTGCATCATGGATATGCTCCCGACAAATCTGCAGCAACTGCATAATGCTGCATAATGCTATCATGTCAATATGGACCAAAACCCCTGAAGAATGTTTCCAGCATCTTGTTGAATCTATGCCATGAAGAATTACGGCAGTTCTGAATGCAAAAGGGGGTCCAACCTGGTACCATCAAAGTGTACTAATAAAATGGCCGGCAAATGTATATTTCCATCTTAATGTAAATAAACAAGGTTTTTCATTAACCATTTTTATATGCTTGTGTTTTACCTCAAATTAAATGGAACTATCCAGGAAATAAGATGGAAGTGGTCTCAGCTCTGTGAACTGACATTATAGAAAACTTGACTGGATATCAGAAAAAATTCTCGTGTAAAAGTACTCCATTTCGCTCTGATCATTGAGGGGAAGGTGTAGAACAGTCATTTAGCTAATACATTAAAAATATTTGTTTCTCACTACAAGTTAAAAAGTCTAAAAGGCCTTTACAAAAGCATCAAAGACAGTAAAACACTGAACACTTCCAAGTCTTGCAATATTCATTTGTGACATTACTTACTCCTGAGATGTTCCAGGTTGTCCTGGGATGGGGCCAGTCCAGAACTGCTGGGGAAACAAAACACATATGTAAACAAAACTGAAACATAAGAAGGAACCTAGTATAATACAAAAAGTTTAGTCTGCAACATCAGATGTTGCAAAGATCAGTCATAAAACTCTGTAACCTCTCCTCAATTTCTGTGTACTAGGTAGTACCTGGCAAATTAATGACATTAAACTTCTCATGTACTCGCACTAGATTTTTTTTACTCCTTGCCCAAGCTGCTCAAATTCAGGAGAACAAATCACATACTTTGATTAAATGTTGCAAAACTGCACCTTTACTAGTCATGGATGGAACACCTGTACAACATTTCACATTTCATAAACACTATTTGGCTCTGTGCCATTCTATATCAGTCACTGACTACCTATATGGGCCACAGAACATGATTTAGGGAATGTATTACTCCATGCCATGATGCATGTGTTGCCAGCAATGTAGGTTTTACCTAATACTGTATGTAACTCTATACTTTTTTCTGGTTTTAGAACACTCTGATATGTTTATCCAAGGGTTATTTTTTCCAGATTTGCTCAGTTTCACATAGTGAACTACAAGTAGGATCAGAACTAGCAACATAAGGGTGTCCAGTGTCTTAACCAATACACCACACTATGAGCTATGGATGGTCTCGCTACTCAGTCACGACCCTTTAAATAGCTTGCGTATGCAAACAATGCATCAGTGGTATTCCATGAAGACCTCTTAGCAAGTAAGCCTCATTTAAATTGAGACCCTGGGTTTATCTGAGACAGTTTTGGCTTCACCAAAGAGGATTAGGGCAGGTCATGCTTGGTCATTAAGGCAACTAGGTGTTAGCTGTTAGCCTGCCTTGTACCAGGCTAAAGATGAACCTTAGACTAATGTTGTGGATTGAGAGTTCATGAAATTCCCACCCAATAAAAAACAAAACCTTGGAGAAAGTTTCCAGGATTTTTTTTTTTAGCTTATCTAATGATGCCTAATTCGCATTTAAATTAATCTCACATGTTCATTACAAAATGGTTAAACATTAACCTAAACAATCCATTGAAAATAAAGCACACTTAAATTATGTAATTTATTATCCCATTTTTTGGGATACTTTTAGCATATCTAATTTTGCTGCATTCTTAGTTACACTATCATTTAAATTAATCTGATATTCCATAAAAAGTGGTAAAACAAGAAACTACTTTCTATTGAAAAATGTGATACATTATTCATTGTTGTCATTTAAATTACAATACTATTCGTCCCCATTGCTCTTTTTGTCAAAAGGAAAAGAAATAGTAATAAAAAAATAAGTTAAAAAAAAAGGATGTGTTGCATAATGTTAAAATCATCAGTTATAAAAAAATACCAATTTCGAGTCAGCAAATCTCTAACATTAAGTTGTGCAAAGATGTTCATGGTAAGAAAAAACGCAGCACTTTAAGTACCATCTAGGATCATCCAGGGTGTGCGCCTGTATTTGTGTAGAGCTTCTAAACCACCAACACAAATAATACATACTGTATGTTATGACAATATTTGTATGTTCATTGTAAAATAATTAAGAACAACATACAGTATGTTAAGTTGACTCAGTTGCACACGTCAATAATTAAATTCATTTGACCTCTTTATTATTTAATAGCAGCCTTGGTATTTGAGTAAACTTAAAAATATCTGATATCTCTTATTCTATATGTACCTTCAGCGACTTTTCTCCTAATCTCATGCATGTCTGAACCTTTCTTGACTGCCACTACCTCTATTGAGTGTGGTAAAGCATGCAATATAATAATAAAAAAAAAAAAAAAGTACAGTATTTTCATTTCAGCAGTACATTAGCTGACCATAATGAGAATATTATCAGTACTGCTTCTGGACATTGTAACACTGATCCCTGCAGTTCAGCATGGCTAATTAGCATGCATAATTAGCCATGTGCCCAGCTACAATCTCAAAACAAGCCTTAAAGGAGCAATCTCATTCTCTCCCTAAAAAAGAAAAAACCCCTGTGATGCAATAATACCAAATTTGTAACTGTTTACAATGTGTTTCTACCTTCTTCATGGAAGAAAAAAGGGCCTGAGCAAAGCATCCACATAAATAGCATGGGCAAAACATCCACATAGAGATCAGAAACAAAAAAAAGACTTGTAGCTGCATCTGGTGCTGCTAATGTGTGCCGCAAGAGTGGAACTGTGAGTACAATGATGCAGTTCCTACTTCTCCATTGACTTTAAAGCATTTTGTGGTTTCAAGCGAAGTTCAAACATTTCCATGATAATTTGCCAAACTCATGGCAAAGTAAACTCTGCAGGATTTGTTCATTGTTGTATTAAAGCATGATTGTATAGTAATATACTCCAGTTACTCTTGTGAAAATGTTTGATATACAGGTGCTGGTCATAAAATTAGAATATCATGACAAAGTTGATTTATTTCAGTAATTCCATTCAAAAAGTGAAACTTGTATATTAGATTCATTCATTACACACAGACTGATGTATTTCAAATGTTTATTTCTTTAATTGTTGATGATTATAACTGACAACTAACGAAAGTCCCAAATTCAGTATCTCGGAAAATTAGAATATCAATTAAGACCAATGCAAAAAAAGGATTTTTAGAAATGTTGGCCAACTGAAAGGTATGAACATGAAAAGTATGAGCATGTACAGCACTCAATATTTAGTTGGGACTCCTTTGGCCTGGATTACTGCAGCAATGCGGCGTGGCATGGAGTCGATCAGTCTGTGGCACTGCTCAGGTATTATGAGAGCCCATGTTGCTCTGATAGTGGCCTTCAGCTCTTCTGAATTGTTGGGTCTGGCGTATTGCATCTTCCTCTTCACAATACCCTATAGATGTTCTATGGGGTTAAGGTCAGGCGAGTTTGCTGGCCAATCAAGAACAGGGATACCGTGGTCCTTAACCCAGATACTGGTAGCTTTGGCACTGTGTGCAGGTGCCAGGTCCTGTTGGAAAATGAAATCTGCATCTCCATAAAGTTTGTCAGCAGCAAGAAGCATGAAGTGCTCTAAAACTTCCTGGTAGACGGCTGCGTTGACCTTGGACCTCAGAAAACACAATGGACCAACACCAGCAGATGACATGGCACCCCAAACCATCACTGACTGTGGAAACTTTACACTGGACCTCAAGCAACGTGGATTCTGTGCCTCTCCTCTCTTCCTCCAGACACTGGGACCTTAATTTCCAAAGGAAATGCAAAATTTACTTTCATCAGAGAACAAAACTTTGGACCACTCAGCAGCAGTCCAAAGGCGAGACACTTCTGACGCTGTCTCTTGTTCAAGAGTGGCTTGACACAATGAATGCGACAGCTGAAACCCATGTCTTGCATACGTCTGTGCGTGGTGGTTCTTGAAGCACTAACTCCAGCTGCAGTCCACTCTTTGTGAATCTCCCCCACATTTTTGAATGGGTTTTGTTTCACAATCCTCTCCAGGGTGCGGTTATCCCTATTGCTTGTACACTTTTTTCTACCACATCTTGTCCTTCCCTTCGCCTCTCTATTAATGTGCTTGGACACAGAGCTCTGTGAACAGCCAGCCTCTTTAGCAATGACCTTTTGTGTCTTGCCCTCCTTGTGCAAGGTGTCAATGGTCATCTTTTGGACAACTGTCAAGTCAGCAGTCTTCCCCATGACTGTGTAGCCTACAGAACTAGACTGAGAGACCATTTAAAGGCTTTTGCAGGTGTTTTGAGTTAACTGGCTGATTAGAGTGTGGCACCAGGTGTCTTCAATATTGAACCTTTTCACAATATTCTAATTTTCTGAGATACTGAATTTGAGACTTTCATTAGTTGTCAGTTATAATCATCAAAATTAAAAGAAATAAACATTTGAAATACATCAGTCTGTGTGTAATGAATGAATCTAATATACAAGTTTCACTTTTTGAATGGAATTACTGAAATAAATCAACTTTGTCATGATATTCTAATTTTATGACCAGCACCTGTATTTTTACCTCTTGTTCCTGGTAATTTGCCTATGCTGTAGACTGAAAGTGTGCCACCCCATGATATTCAATGGTCCTGTTTGTTCACACCACTAAAAATCTTTTGAAGTTGCTCCTGATCAGAGCACAGGTCAGTTCTTTTATATGATACTGATGTGTATGACCAATCACACTGCGCAATTAGTCAAATAGATGAAGGCAACCTCCTGCAGCAGGAGTCACATCGGGGTATCACACCAGTGACAGAAACTGTAGCTTTCTCTTTGAATGCTCAACTCATCTCAATTTCTGAAAGCACTTTTTCAGGTGAGGGTTTCATCTTTTTTGAATGCTAAAAGTGCATTACATATCCTAGTATTCTAGTAATTCTGAAGAATGTTATTATATATTATTTTCTATTGCTCCTGAATGTGCTGTGCATATTCTAACTGAATACCTACTAAAATTACTGTTTAAAACAAGTATTTAGTAAGTCATCAGTTATTTCTTTACAATTATGGTATACATTAAATTGCCACATAAAACTGCAAAGCTAAGCTTTTTTAAAATAAATATAAAAAATTGCATCTGTTCTAGCACCTTACAATGAAGCTCTATAAATTCTCATGTCCCTATCCAATTATAAAAAGTCTTATGACTTAAACACCCACTTTGAAGCAGCAAAGGTTTCCATTTAAGAAAACATGCCTTCTGCATTTATGAGGCATTCTTGTGACAACGGGAGGAAACTAGAAAGTTTACTTAGACCATGAAGAGAGACACATGGTAAGTGGCAGCATTGTGAAAAGAGCATGTGAGTTTTATTCTACTTTGTACATGTAACAATATATCCGAAGAGCAAATTGACGCACCACAAACCCATTATCAACATTGTTTTAAATGCATGATGAGCCGCACTGGCTGATGATATAGTAATAAGGGAACTTGGCACAAAGTTATTGAGTGAGCAAATCACTGATTGTGAAGCTAATCAATCTGTAAATGCATACAGACTTATGATAAAGCAGGTCTGTGTCTCCAAACAAATGGCCAGTTTTTAATCAATAATCTGTTCGGCTGTATCAGTCTCTGTGGGCATGCTCGCAAAACGGGGGGGGAGACATGTTGCGGTGGGATGGGGGGGGGGGGGGGGGGGGCATTTGATGAGATAGTTGGGGCGAGACGGACCTGCATGTGAGGGTGCGATCATTCTCAATTGCGTCCATTGAGCCGTATAAGTATTGGCTGGCACAGGGGATCAGGAAGGAAGACGGAAAACAATGATGGAGGTGTTAAGGAGAGAAGAAGGCAGGAGGCCATAAAAGCTGGAGCAGGAGTGAGTGAGTGAGTGAGAGTGTGAGAGAGAGAGAGAGAGAGAGAGAGAGAGAGAGAGAGAGAGAGAGAGAGAGAGAGAGAGAGAGAGAGAGTGAGTGTGCAAGCTTGCTGGTGAGAAAAGGCAGGCAGCTGGGAGGACAGCCCTGGAAGAGTCTTTAGCCAACTCTCGGGTTGGATAGAATGGTTCGCTCCTGCTCAGCATTTCAGAGGAGCAGGAGTGACCAGTATTATGGACAGCTCTCCGTGGAAGGCAGCGGTGGTCAAGGAGGCTTGGGAGGGAGAGCGCCAGCTTGGCCAATGTGGACCCAAGTTTCGGGCCAGCAAGGGAGCCTGTATATAGCCAGGGGACGGAAGGCTGACGGGCGACTCCCCTGTTGCAAGGTCCGTATGGGATAAACAGGGGAGTTGCCAGTTAAAACGGAGAGGGCACTTTATTTTCTATAAGGACAATTTCCAGCCAGTATTTTAACCTTGTTTTACAGGATTTATTAGGGATTTTAACCTAAACTTGTCACTTGTTTTTTTAAGGATTATTTATTTATGGACTGTTTTTTCTACACTGCACTTTATTGGGGAACATTTGTTTTGATTTTTTATTAATAAAAGCATGGGACACTTTTACACCATTCCCTTGCTACAAGTACGATTTATCCTTATTTGCCAGCTCATTCAATTACGTTATCGACGGTGACGGGTTCAAGAGGCTCCCAAATCTGAAAGATGGAGCATGGAGCAGTACCCGCACAGTCACAAGACTCCATGCACAACCGGCTTCTGAAAGACAGAAATGACAGCCCACTCTGCCTATGTTAAAACATCTTTATGCTGAGCTTACCAAAACTTCAACATGATTAAACTTACTTGAATTGACATTGCTAAACTGGCCCTACAGTGTGTGTGGGGATTCGCTTTGCGATAGACTGGCACCTTTTCTGTGGATTGTTTCTACCTTTTGTCCAATGCTTGCTGGGAGAGGGTCAGGCTGGACCAGCACCCTGTCCTGGATAAGTGGATTAGGAAGATGGATGGATGTATGTAGGGCGTGAATTGGAACAGTATGCACCAATATGCCATACCGACTTTATCCCGTTCAAACACTGGATGATTGCATATAATGTCTGATCAGTTCTCCTCACTTCATTGCCTGCCATGTGACCTCAATTTTCTCTCACTGAAGCACACATCTGCTTTATCAATCTAGCCTGGGCAGGCAATATCTTCCCTATAATGAAAGAATATACAGTGCATCCGGAAAGCATTCACAGCACATCACTTTTTCCACATTTTGTTATGTTACAGCCTTATTCCAAAATGGATTCATTTTTTCCCTCAGAATTCTACACACAACACCCCATAATGACAACGTGAAAAAAGTTTACTTGAGGTTTTTGCAAATTTATTAAAAATAAAAAAACTGAGAAAGCACATGTACATAAGTATTCACAGCCTTTGCCATGAAGCTCAAAATTGAGCTCAGGTGCATCCTGTTTCCCCTGATCATCCTTGAGATGTTTCTTCAGCTTAATTGGAGTCCACCTGTGGTAAATTCAGTTGATTGGACATGATTTGGAAAGGCACACACCTGTCTATATAAGGTCCCACAGTTGACAGTTCATGTCAGAGCACAAACCAAGCATGAAGTCAAAGGAATTGTCTGTAGACCTCCGAGACAGGATTGTCTCGAGGCACAAATCTGGGGAAGGTTACAGAAAAATTTCTGCTGCTTTGAAGGTCCCAATGAGCACAGAGGCCTCCATCATCCGTAAGTGGAAGAAGTTCGAAACCACCAGGACTCTTCCTAGAGCTGGCCGGTCATCTAAACTGAGCGATCGGAGGAGAAGGGCCTTAGTCAGGGAGGTGACCAAGAACCCAATGGTCACTCTGTCAGGGATCCAGAGGTCCTCTGTGGAGAGAGGAGAACCTTCCAGAAGGACAACCATCTCTGCAGCAATCCACCAATCAGGCCTGTATGGTAGAGTGGCCAGACGGAAGCCACTCCTTAGTAAAAGGCACATGGCAGCCCGCCTGGAGTTTCCCAAAAGGCACCTGAAGGACTCTCAGACCATGAGAAAGAAAATTCTCTGGTCTGATGAGACAAAGATTGAACTCTTTGGTGTGAATGCCAGGCGTCACGTTTGGAGGAAACCAGGCACCGCTCATCACCAGGTGGCAGCATCATGCTGTGGGGATGTTTTTCAGCGGCAGGTACTGGGAGACTAGTCAGGATAAAGGGAAAGATGACTGCAGCAATGTACAGAGACGTCCTGGATGAAAACCTGCTCCTGAGGGCTCTTGACCTCAGACTGGGGCGACGGTTCATCTTTCAGCAGGACAACGACCCTAAGCACACAGCCAAGATATCAAAAGAGTGGCTTCAGGAGAACTCTGTGAATGTCCTTGAGTGGCCCAACCAGAGCCCAGACTTGAATCCGATTGAACATCTCTGGAGAGATCTTAAAATGGCTGTGCACCGACGCTTCCCATCCAACCTGATGGAGCTTGAGAGGTGCTGCAAAGAGGAATGGGCGAAACTGGCCAAGGAGAGGTGTGCCAAGCTTGTGGCATCATATTCAACAAGACTTGAGGCTGTAATTGCTGCCAAAGGTGCATCGACAAAGTATTGAGCAAAGGCTGTGAATACTTATATACATGGGATTTCTCAGTTTTTTTATTTTTAATAAATTTGCAAAAACCTCAAGTAAACTTTTTTAACGTTGTCATTATGGGGTGTTGTGTGTAGAATTCTGAGGAAAAAAATGAATTTAATTCATTTTGGAATAAGGCTGTAACATAACAAAATGTGGAAAAAGTGATGCGCTGTGAATACTTTCCGGATACACTGTATGCAATCATAAATGTGATTATTTTACATTATTATGTCTAGCTGTCTATAGAGCAGAGTCATTAAGGATAATGCAGAGTGAAATAAACAGGGAAGTTGGCGAAGATGAGAGGCTCACAGACAGCCTTCTTTTAAAATGGCAGAATCTCACAACAATGGCTTGCTTTTTGCCCTTTTCATTCGATAAATGACATAGATACCTTGTTTTGCAACACGCATGAAATCTCAACACACAATCAATACTTGATAACATTTTTGACTTGTAAAACTACAAGAAAAAAATACTTTTAAAATGGTCTAAAAAAAAACATCTTTTGAACACAGTTTTATGTGACACATTAATATATCCTATGATCACTTGAAAAATACCAGACTTATTTGTTTAAGTGTTTCAAGTATAAGGTTCACAAACTAACATGTTTACATCCAAACTGGGCAACTCATAGGAAACTTTTTAAAATTTGAACAGTGTCATTCATATTGTATCATGCAATGCTCAAATTCATAACCATAATGTATTTAGGCATCAGTCCGAGTATTATTTTTTGATCAATAGCTGAAAAGACTTACATGTTATTCTATTTTATGACAATTAAATAATAATAATATGCCAAAATACACCATTCATTGCATCTATTTCATACTCAAAGGCATAGTTACTTAATCCGTAGATATTCCACTCTCCTTTGTGCTTTTTGAGATCTTGATAGATTATATTGGTGATTGGTTCTTGGAGCTGCCTAAATATCACAAGTACACACATAATCACGGATTGCCTAAGCCTGTCTTGAGTTAACAAGAAACAAGGCTTATTCAAGTAAGGCTTACTCAGCTGTGTCTTGATTTCATAAGTGCTCTCTGTGGAATGCCATATTGGTTTAGTTATGAAATAAATGGATAAACTGTTATTGTTGCTCCAAGCTATAAGCTAAAATGATAACATTTAGTGGAATCCCCAGATTGCACCTAATTAGCTATCTGCATTTCACTGTTAAACTACACTAAGTTTATAGTAAATGATTTAAAGGTTAAACTATTACTGGCAAAACAGCTCATTCTATCTGGTGCCTGTAAGTGCATCCGATTTCCTAGGTCCTATTTACAAATAAAGGTATTAGCATCCTGCCCTTCACAGTTCATTGCAATCTGACACCTGTTTCACCCAGGAAGATTCTGTCACTTTCTGCCAGTGCTCCTTGAACTTTCTGTCACTTTAGTACCTGGCTTTTAGAGAAACCAATAAAACGAAAAATATCAGTTTACTTGTGCAACTTCATTGACTAGTATACATTTCTCCTTTAAAGGAAAGATCCTGCCAGGCCCTTCAATTTGTGGATTAGATATCTGGTCCGTTGGCTCTCATTAACTCTTTACCAACCAAAAAAAACAGGTTATAAAAGAAATACCCAGAATAACAATGTGTAAAGTAAAACAACTTGATAAGCTTTTCTCAGTTTCTTCTGGAAGGAAGAAACTAAAACCAATGCTTCTACAGACAACAAAACATACATGAAAAGATATATAATGGTAATGTTGATGCCAAAAACTTAACATTCAATCAATACCGACCCACAACCTGACTCCCACTTTCAGGTACATGGGCCCCCAAATCACATGTGCTCACCCTGGCTGGCGGAGCGTATGGAGGTTGGGCAAGTGAAGGGATCCCTAGTTTGGTTTGTACCACACTGGCAGAGACGATCTGTGCCGATGACAGAGCAGCCATGTTCTGGAGGGCCTTGTCTTTTGAAGCTTGATCCTTAAAAAGAGAAAAGGAATAATGCTTCTATCTTTGCACAAAAGTTCACAATCTGCACCCACCATGTTTCACTAGGAATTTAATTAATGCAGCTAAATAAGTCACTCTGTATGGTTTTAATACTTAGTGTAATTCAGTCCAACTCACTGCAGGATACTGGAAAGAACTGCAGTAACCAATTCTACAATGCAGCTGTCTTCAATGAGGAAAATTGGCTGACGAATACAGAAAATAAATGTGTTTAGGCTGCAACTTAGCAATGCTTGCTTTGACAACTGATTAGATGAGGTGGTGTACTACAGTTGTGTGTGTATGAGTGTGTGTGTGTATCTGTGGTAATGGACAATGTACTTTTATCTGGGGTACAGAATACTTTTGCTTCAGTGAGGATGTGCTTGTACCTGGATTTATTTGACTATCTAGTTTAGCAGGGTCTAGAGGACTGAAGTTCTAGCAAATGTCTCATAGTAAATAACTGCTGTGTGTGTTGTGCTACATCCCTATTGTAAATATCTTGCTCTGCCAAAGGCAAGGCCCACCCACAGTCAGTAATCTAATTTCAAATTTCACATTTGAAATGTGAATTCAACTTAACATTAACGGAATATGTATTACTTTTACTTTACTTTTTAGTATTTAGCAGCACCAGCCACCTGCAGACAAAGCAAAGAAAAGACAATGCCATAGACAAGAGAGTGAATAGCACAGGAAAAAGAAATAGGGGCAAAAGCTGCAGACAGAGAAGTGAGGGGCTATAGTCTTGTAAAGCTTCATTTGTGCTCGGGCTTCGATTCTCAAAGGTTTTTAAGAAAAGTAAAGGTTAAAACCTTAGCATCTACCTACAATTTGTGACACTTATCTCTTATTGACAGCATTAAGGTTTCAGTATTAATCAGCATAAATGCCCTTTTAGGCCGTACAAGAGTCTCCTGTCCACAACTAATACTTATTAGGCTCCACTACGCAGTCCACAGGTGCAATGTTCATAGTAAGTACTGTACTTTACACATGTAAAGAATTTTGAGAATAGCTGCTCACCACTGGCACAGATAATCACTTATAGGCTTATTTAATTCAGAAAATGACAAGAAAAGAAAACTGACTCTGACATCAGGGCCATTTTCCTGCAGCCGCCAAAGGTTTGCTTCATAGCTGCCTAATATAAGATTTTACATATTGAAACTCTCAGCAGCATGCAAACAGAATTGTGATAGGAAGGTGGAAGAGGCACCTATCAAGTGCTGCTCAGCTGCATCTTCTATGATTTTATTCAACAACTGGGCACATTCCTAAAGGTGTCAGACTAAGCACATGGAGGATTTCGAAAAAATACAGCAAGATGGTGAAGCCCATCTAACAAGGAGCATAACCAGCTATTACAATAAATGTAAATTTAATTAGAATTTAATTAGAAACTCAGTCCTTTATAAGACATCACCTGCTGACAATAAAGCTGAATCACCTTTTTGCCACATCACTAAAAGTATCTTTTCCTTGGGGAAAAAACTATTGCAGCAAGAACCAAGTATTTTCACCAGTCAAAGCCCTACGTAATGCAAGAAGCTTTGCAGCAAAGATATGTAAATGTTCTTTATGAAACTGCTCCCATAATCTGGGCCAAAATGAAATGATAAGTACACATCATTCCTGCTAAAGCCAAAAGTAAGACTGAATCTTTATCAATTTTCTAATGACATATTTTAGTATTTCAGTAATCAGCAACCCATATCTATTCTGAAGTTCTTTTCAAAATGTTCAATTTCCAAACAGTATGTTTTTACCAATAAGGTTATATTCTTGCAAGGTTTTGCAGGTATGGTTTTTGTCACACTGTGAAACTTTTAATACTAAAATTTTTTGCTGTTACAAAGTGTGAACAAAATATGCATTCATTCATTATCAATGCAAAGTTATCTAAATTTGAATCAGGAAAAGCCACAGCACGTGACAGAAGTAATAAGTAGAGACAGGACAGGAACTTACCATAAACTAAACGTCAATTACTAGGAAAAAAAGCATATCAAAAACTCAAAGTAGGATAATTTAAAAGTGCCAATCAGTCTAACAAAAAGAAAACTCACGAAGCCACAAACAGAATGTGCATGCTCCTCACCAGGAAAGTGAAATCAGAGATTAAGCACTGGAAGGTGACTTGTATAGTTTTCAACATTTTTATCTCAAAACCATATTCTCAGTTTCTTCAAATGCATCAAGAAGTTCATTTCTACTGCTGAAAAGCCTTCCAAACTTCTAAAACTGCAACAGTCATCAATCCAAAATTCACCTAAAGGATAAAGAGTGCCAAGCCCACTATGCTTCAGATGTTCTGGATTTAATGTAATCTCATATAATTATCCAGTATGGTTTTACATCTCAATATTGTTCAACTAGTAAAAAGTAACAAAACGGGACAATATTTATTCATAAACCACCATACCCAATATTTCAAGCAATGGAGCTGAAGGTTTAAAGCTCTCTCAAGGCTGGAATTTCCCATCACTGGCTGATTTCTGTGGAACCAACTGTCAACTAAACATATAACATTTTTTGCTTTCAATAAACGGTCAAAAGGTCATGACAGTAGAAACAACTTCCAAGAATGAAACATTGAGATTAAAATCATATCTGGTATACAGTTGCAAAAAATGTTTGCAAACTCTTTATGATTGCCTCAAATTCTGCTTTGTTGCTATAAAATGGCTTAGTCTTCAACTAAATCACAATAACAGACAAACACAATCTGCTTAAACCAGTAAAATACAAACAAGTGTACTTCTTCATGTCAATACTGAATACATTATTTAAACATTCACAGTCCAGGCTGGAAACACCTCTGGGCCAATGCCTTCTTCAAAAGCTTAGCAGTTTATGAGATGAAACTGAGGTGTAGTTTAAAAAAAAAAAACAAAACGCTAACAAAGTTGGTTATTTAGAGATTCTGCTCTTCTTAAGAAAGAAGCTTTTATGTGAAACATGTGCTGGTCAAAATAAATATCAAAGACACTTAGAAGAACAATTGTAGAGATGTGTAAACTTGGAAGAAGCTATAAAAGCACTTCTAAAGGCTTTATCATTCACCAACCCCATTAAGATGAATTATACACAAATGGAGGTGAACAGATAAAATTAACATTAAAGATAACAGATAACATTAAAGAAACTGCAGAAATTTCTAAAACACAGACTTTGACAAGTTCATGTGTTCAATATAAGAAGAATACTGAAAAAGCATGGTGTTCATGGTAGGATATCATAAAGAAAATCATTTCTCTCAAAAACTAACACAGTTGCATGTTTAAGTATGTAGAACTCCAGAACTCTGGATGATCAAAAATGAAAGGTGTAAATTCTCCAAACCATTGTGCTACTCTGATCTCCACCTACAGGAAACATTCAGTAGAGGATACTGCTGCTAAAGGAGGTTGTACCAACTAATATATATAAAAGTTCATATACTTTTTCCAGCCTAGATTGTGAATGTTTAAATAATACAGTATATTCCTTACCAATGCAGACCACAATTGTTTTTGAGTTATTAGTTTAAGGAGATTATGACTTAGGTGAAGATCAGGCCAAATTCTTAGGTGTAATCAAAGCTGAAATCCTTGTAATCGCAAAGTGTTCACAGCCATTGAAACTTATACAAAGCTCAAGGACAGGCAAAGTCTAATTGAAAACAATGTTTATTTTGGGGAAAAATAACTGAATGGTTATTTGTTTTGTTCCTGCCTTGTGCCTTTGTTGACTGGGATTGGCTCCAGCAGACCCCCGTGACCCTGTGTTAGGATATAACGGGTTGGAGAATGACTGACTGACTGACTGAATAACTGCATGCTAATGGGGGACGTTATCAGGTTCCTTTTCTCATGGTGGAAAGACTACTGTATTTTCTGGTGCTCTCTCTCTTTTCCTCTCTCTACATAAGAAGAATTCAAATCTGCTGCTTCTACTGTCTCAACAGCTAACTCTGACGGCCAAGAAAAGTGGAATGTAGGAGCCATTCATCTGCAAAATGACTTACCGACAAACACAAGAAATGATAAATGACTCTCTTCCCACAAATTACTATTGTACATCACAGATGGTTCATATAAAAAGGTGTAAGACTTTTGTGAATCGAGCCCTTAAATAGCAAAAGTGGCATTATTAGCAGAATGGAGGCGGGGACAATTTGCAGTAGCATGCTGCAGTAAGGCAGATCTCAGTATAGAGTGCCATATTAAAGAAAGCTTTGCTGGTTTATCTCAGCTAAATGGCAGGCTGTTGGGTAAGCTCTCAGAGATTATTATAGGCAGTGACAGCAGCCTTACTGTCCTGCATGGCATGCCTTATCTATGAGCGATTACTAAGAATGCTTGCTCTTGCTGTCTTGCTTTGCAGCCCTGGAAACCCCCCATAGTCCCACTCCATATTTGCCTAGTGGACCCACGCATGCAAAGTGAGAAATGTCTTTCAGCACTGCTCCATTCCAAGCATGAGCAGCTTTTGGATGCTTGTGGAGAAGTTAGAAGGGCGTTTAATTGCACTGAGGTTGTGCCAATGCAGTTTAAGCAGCTGAGCGAGACATGGATATGTGCGGTAGAAAGGCAAAGAAAACACTTACCAAATTCATGGCCTGGATCAAGAAAAAGAGAAACGGTTAGTGTACTGGACAGAAGAAGAGTGGAATATGAAATCCATCCCACTGGATGCCACATCATAGATGAGGCGTGAATGAAATGTGCAGGGCAGCCCCCTTCCACTGGCACACCTGAGAAAAGCCCTTGTTGTGGTAGCTCAGTCAATTACAGGAATTTATTTATTTATTTTTTTTCTTTTTTTAACTCACAATAGCTGCCTGCTTCAAGTCACATATGATGTGGCATGGTGTAGCAGGGCCTCATAACTATAAGTTGTTCTTCCTGCAGGTTGCAGTTCTGAATTTATTTATGCAATGGCTTACTAAGCTGTGAAAGTAGCTGCTTGTACTCCCTTGCCAAGTAATCCCCCCTGTAAAACTGTATGTCATGAAGCATGGGCCTGTCTAGGGAAGACAGTGCAAAGCAGGCCTTTTGCTGTTGCCAGATAATGGCTTTGAGGTATTAATAAAAAAAAAAAAAAGTGTGTTTCTTTGTTTGGCTCAGGTCTGCCACTGGAGAAGTGCCACTCAAGCACTGCAACTGCTCTGTATTTACATTGTGCAGGTGGCACTATCCAAAACCACCCTATTCCTAATTTTGTTTTGTTCTGACAAGATGGGATTGGTAGAGATACTGATTTTTGGACACAACACAATGTAAACGCAGTGCATGTGGACCTTTTCCTTACAATCAACATAATGTTTCATTTAGCATTTTGTTTACTCAGTCTAAAAGACAGGACTCTCAGCCTGTGAAACTGGTGACTGAAACATATGGGTATAATTTAAAAAGCAGATAAGAGCGGATAACATGAAAAAATAGTCAAAAATATAAAGAAAGAGTAAGATGAAAAGGGCATTTCAGACTGGCACAAATGCTCCATGAGTTAGAATTAGTGTGTGAGACTACATTAAATTCTAAAATTGTACTTTCTACACAATGCATGCCGGATTGTCAAATGTGCCAAAATGTCTTGCTTGCATATGGCTAAAATGCAGATTTATTTGCAAACAAAATACCACAAGCACATTTTTTCTTTCTTACTTTATGTAAACAATAAGCCAAATGATTAGGACCTAACCCTAATGATTACGGACTGTGTCCTTCCCGTGCTGCCATTTTGATCCAAAACTGTGAATTTTAGGGACAGCAATATGTACTTAATAATTCGGTGCCAGCATTCAATGACTCAGTTTCACTGCAGTGAGAATTAAAATCTGCATCATTCATTAGTGGCAATGCAAGTGTTTTTCCTCCCTGTTAGATGGTATATGAAGGACTATATTCCACACTCATATATTGGTGGTTCTGGAATATTTTAAATAACTGGACACCGATTACACACGGTAACCAACAGTATAAAGGACAAGGTGTTTCCTATAATTATATTTAATGGAACCTAATGTTAATCTGTGCTTCTTATTTTACTCTAAAACGTGAGACTTCCTGAAAGTGTCAAGAAAGAGGTCAGAAATTCCAAGACTTGACATGTTCATACATACAGTAACATGACAAGTGGAATGAAATAGCAACAGATGAAAAGTAATTTTACGTATCCAGCAGATATTTCTAGCAAAGTCTAGGCCATGCAGATGGAAAGTTAAAAGTATAATTTGCACAACTGTTAGAAAATCTTTCCTTACAAAGAACTACAGACACTACAGACACATGGAATATATTACCAAGTACTGTAGTGGACAGTAGTACTCTGGGGAACTTCAAAACTTAAACTGATGTTATTTTAAAGAAATTAGGTGAATAGGATTGATGCATTTTTTTGGGTTGAATGCCCTCATCTCATAAAAAATGCTCCAATGTTCTCATGCTGCTCTCTAATGATATTTCACATCGACACATTCTATAATGTAACGGGTTAAGGCACAGGCAAACATTTCATAAACACTATAAGTTTTATTGAAGCAAAATCTACAGGTTATTTTTTGACGATGTTCTCATCAACATAAGTATGCAAAGTCACATCATTTGAACCTTACTCTACAGAGGTATGAAAACAAGGTTGTGCAATTTGTGGAGGAAAACATTAATCTCCCCAAAACATACTGACAACACAATATTACCTGAAAACTGTAAAAATAAATACTTTGCAATCAAGACTGTTCATCAGACAAAAATATCTCCGATATCTTGTGGATACAAAAATTTGAACAACAGTATGCAATAATACTTTGCAGAAAAAGTCTGATTGTAAGAGAATGAATCAATCAATATTAGGCAAAGAGATGAAGAAACAATACACACATCAGCATAAAGAAGGAAACCAAATACATACAAGATGCAGTCTAACAAATTATTTCCCCAAGTGATTCCCAACTTCAAAGTCGACGGGCATTTATCTAGTAGCATGTCAGTGTTTACGCTTTTGTGTATAAAACACAAATGTGATGCTTAGACTTCTTTTTCTGGATTAGTACAGCACATTCAATACTCCTAGGCATTTTCTTTCATTAACAGAAACAACCAGCACTGGCTGCTAAAATTAACATTGTGGAGCTTGTTATTTAGTGTAAATGTTATTATACCGTACAGTGCAGAAGAGTGACAAGAATGTCCAAGAAAATATACTGCTATATTACACCAAACTTACTAAATAGTTCCATTGAAAAGATCACCAAGGTTGTAGGTTTTACTTTTTGTGTGTACCCATCCCATTTCAGTCACCAGTTTGAATGGACAGAGCAAAAAATCATCAACAACCCACCAGAGAAAAAGAAGGAAAGTTAAGGGCAGAACGCAGAAAAGAGTTGGCAATGAAGCACCAGAATGTTAGCAATGAAAACAGCTGCAGCGTGCTCAAATAAAGCAAAAGCAAACACACCCTCTAACCTCGCTCAACCCTCCTATTTGTTTCTGTGCTGCCTGTAAATTCTGAACAAATTCACATCACTGGCAACTATAAACCTGAAGAATGGCAGACTGCAACAATTAATGCTTCTGTAACAGAGTATTCCTTTCCTGTTCACTAACAGATAATGCCAAATTCTAAGATCAAAAAACTGTTCCAAAAAGTAAAAATTCCAAAGAAATTATGTATACTACATATACATAATGTACTATTTATCCTGAATTCTGCAAGTCTTTTTCCTTCAGTAAAAAGAGCAAACAGAGACAACGAAAAACAAAATATCTCTAGAAGCTTACCACTTTTTGTGCTCAAATTCTGCAAATGTTTATGTATATATGTACTGTAATACAAAATGATGCAAGTAGAAAATACAATTTTTAAGTGGATAAATCATAGAATAGTTCAAAGCTACACAGGTTCTCTTGTATGTCTTGATCAGACAATAATGGAGAAGCTGCTACAGGTATGCAGATGCCACTCCAAGTACAACAAAAATTAAGCTTAACATTCTAAATTGTGATCTACCATAGTTACATGTTTCTGCTGCTACAGCAAAAAAAAAAGCTGTCTTCAACAAATTCTATTGGATGGGATAGATTTGCTGCTAATACTGTGCAAGCCCCACCTCCTCCCATTTCCCACCATCCAGCCCTGCAGAGAAGCGCATACCTTCAGCTTTGACTGTATCTCGCGAGATTTTCTCCGGGCAAGAACCTGCAAATGGCTAGAAACCTGCAGAAAGAACAGCAGAAGGGAAGAAAAAGAAGAGAGGAAAAAAAAGAAAAGCCGTAACCAAGGAGGAAGAAGACGCCCAAACAAGAGGCCTCTGTTTCCAGAGGCAGCACCTACCTTGATTCCAGCCTGGTATTCCCGTACTTTCTTCCGTGCTAACACCTGTATGTGACTAGATACCTAAAGGGTGCGAAACAGTTTTAAAGAAACACTCTCACACAGGAAAACACAGTGCTTCCAGTACCAGTTCCTACGATAGAAAAAATTACCACTAATTCAAAATTTCAAAAGACTTGAAAGGTTCAAAATAAGAAGTTATTTATTTGTAAACAAATTAAGAAGTAGATGTTTATTCTTATTGAATTATCTAAAATTTTACACATTTCATATGACACAAGTTCAAGATACCATTAAATATGGCAAAGCTGTGTTAAAGTCAGTTACTAGGTTTGTGCTGTTATGTCTTGAGTGAAAACTAAAACAGACTAAGACAGTAGTCTTGTTGCAAGAAGGGGATTTTTAGGAAGGCAAAAGAAAGAAGGTATTGCAGTAATCAGCCATTCAGAAAAGAGACTCTAACCTGTGTTCATGTATAACTGGAAAGAACAAATCTTTTCTAGTTGTGCATTTAAAAACAATTTCTAAGTATATTAATATCAAAGAGAAAAATATCCCTCCTGAAACTTGTTTGTATATTTGCTGGCAACAGATATCCATCCATGCCATCTCAGTCATACTACATACAGTATGAACTAAAAAGAAATTTAAATACAGAGCTACTCCTGTTAAGAGTACAGTGGAGTGTGAGCTGATAGCAGAAAATTAAAAAACCTTAAAAACTTAGCATGGCCCATCATTTCCATCACCTTCTGGCCAGGTCCCAATACCTTAATTACTGTGTGTAATATGAGGAAACCCCTAAAACAACAAGCAAAAACGAAATACTGCCCATGAGCCACTGTACTTTTGTATTTATACATGTCAATAAATATTGAAAACTCCCCAGTAAGTACCTCAGGTTTTTGTTTTTTTAACATTACTATTACAAAACAGAGATGCACAGATTAGAACTTTTACAGCAACAGTCAACCTATATTTTCTTTGCTTCTCATATGTAATGCTGTCATTCACTGGGGATGGTAAACTTCAATATTTTATGCAAAGGTGTCCCACTTCACATTTGAAATTGTACTGTATTTAAAATAAAAATACACCTGGGACAGTACATTGGTTCAAGTGGAAAAAAAAACTATTGTCATTTTCTAGAGTAATTCTTTTCTGAATTTCCATGTATGGGATAATACATTGGGCATAAAAATCCTCAAGGTATTTTCACTGTCAGATCTCTACATGCTACTGACACATGTGGGATAACTTAGCATGCATTAGTATTCCTGACTCCCTCCTTTTAAAACTTAAAAAACGCTTACTGTTACCACAAACATGTTTCATTCTTGGCAGCAGCCAAATCACAACTGTGGGATAAGAATTGGCTCTAAAGGCTGAATTAGGTAGGCAGGTTTATGAACATAGTGAGCATTGAGAACAATTATGCATATTACTGACTGTAGTAATAGAAGCGAGTGCAGTAAGGCTGAGAGAGAGGCTCTGCTGCTACATAAAAGGTATCCTTGTAGTTAGAAGCCCCCATTCAGTCACCTAAAGTTGTTCGCTGTTAGTTTCGCTGGCAGAAGGAGCTATTCTGTAATCCAAACGTCCATATGTTTGAGTCACCCCACTGCTGTGTCAGAGAGGACAACTAGAGGAGAGACCAATGTTGTTTTGAAAAAATTCCTCAGCAGACACATTTCACACTGCAATTCTTAACTTACTTACACAGGCAGTTTCACATCAATGGCTCAGGTTAAAGTGTAGTTCCTTTAAGACACCTTTCTATTAACAATTATTCTTTGCTTCTTGAACACTGATCACAGCACATTAATATATTCCCATTTTATTTAAAAAGCAAGTGATATTTACACATATTATATTGCCATAGTTTGCACAATGAATGCTTATTTAAGTACTGTATGTTTAAGTTTCGACCACTAATGACAAATAAATGTAGATATCTTTATTTGGCTTTAGTACAGAAAAAGTCTACCAGCTTTATTAACATTACATATACAACTTCTGTATACTAGTAAATCTTAATTTAACCCTTCTTGTTTTCTTCTTCAATTGCTTGAAAATGTTACACACTCTCATGTTCTGTTTAAACACTAATATTGTTATAAATGTGATATAAGTGCAAATTATCATTAATACTTCTGACTACTGGAACAGCATTAATGCAACTCTATTTTACAGTACTTTTGGACAATTTAAAGACCCTAAAGTGCTTATGTTATTATGTTAGTAATGCAGCCCATTGCTTTACTAAGACAAATCTACAAGGTTTTGGTGTTTGATATCCTACAGTAATGTGACTGGATATAGGCATGTTACTGGGCATAAATTTTACATCATATAATCTATATTAAATCACAAATAAGTGAACAAGTAAACCTGACTAAAAGGTTTATTATGAGGTTTAATTATTTAAAGACAAGATGAAAAACAGATATCGAGTAAAAGTGTATGCTAGAATTTTGTAAGCATGTAAGAAAATCAGATTATGAAGAAGCAATCTATATTATTTACCTTGACTTTGAACAAACTATTGACAAGGTATCCCAGTGAAGACTCATCATCACACCACAAGATGGAAGGTTTCTTAAGGTAGAGTGCAGGTGTGTGTAGACAAGTCAAGAACTCAGGACAAGGATTTTTTTTCAGAATTGAAAGTGTGTTTCTTTAATTTGTGGTGGACGGCCGGGGTCCATGCCCAGCCGGGACACCCTTCGCTATATGTTCAGGGAGCGCAGCCATGGACTTTGCAATACCTCCCCCTGGACGCTAGATGGCCGCCCCCCCCGGGTTGGAACAGTGCCTCGGTTTCCCGCAGGGCTCCATGGGAATTGGAGTTGGGTGCAGCCCTGTTGGGTCCGCAGGTGCCGCCAGGGGGTGCTGCAGCTGGGACTCCTGGGCCCTTATGGGCAGTGTATTCACCACACCCAGAAGTGCAGCCGGAACTCGGCAGTCAACCACCTGGAGTACTTCTGGGTGAACTATAAAAGGGGCCAGTAGCCACCACTCAAGAGGCCAGAGTCGGGAGGAGGAGGACGAAGCTTGATGGAGAGGAATGGTGGTTAAAGGAGAAGAGTGTAGTGTTTTGTGTGGTGTTTTGGGACTGTGTTGTGCCTGTGGGACACGGGAAAGACGTGCCTTACAGGTGAAGAAAAATAAAAGTTTATTTGTTTTTATACGTGCCTCCGGTGTGAGTCTGTGTCGGGTCAGGCACCAATATAGCTCCTTTGTTACAAATTCTATAAATAATTTAGATACCATCTAAAAGGGTTAATTTGTGTACAAGAATAAATTAAGTGATTAGTGGTATTTTTGACTTGGGGGGGAAAAAAAAAACACTGAATTGATCTAGAAAAAATTCAAACATAAGTAGTTATGTGGAAAATGAGGTTCAAATCAAAAATTGTGAATTATTAGGCACAAGTAAAATATTCTATAAAACTGCTCAATGGCAATACAAGTGAGGACAATTTAATGGGGTATTGGATGTATAAATACCTATATAAATTATAAATAAGGAAAAAGTATGCTTAGACTGTATTATGCACTTGTAAGACCAAAGCTACAATACTGTATTATATGAGTAATATAAGCATGCAAAAAGTCATGGGAAGAGCTATTAGATTACATTAGTTCCAGGATGCTGGTATATAAACTGAAGCACTGTAATTTTGGTGGTTTAAAATTGTTAATTTAAAATAATGTCTTCAACAATACCCTTTCACATCTTTTTTAAAACTATGACGTTATGGTGACCCCAAGGATAAATGCATAAAATGTTACTGAACTCTAATTTTTAAAAAGATAAATTATACAGTTATAAGCGTAAAAAAAGAGTAAATTGAGCCCTTGATCAGCATACACAATAATTGAAAGCAATATTAATAAGTTGCATATTGTATTATTTAGGGCTGATCACACTTTAGCATATTCAGTTACTTTACAGTTTTCAAAATGTTCAACCTTTTTTCCAACATTTTAGTTATGTAGAGGCTATTAGCGTACAACTGATTACAAAGCCACTTTATATCAGTATAATGGTTTTCCTTCCTCCTGAGATCATTTCTGATTTTTTACCAATTACTAAACAGGTCAGGCTTGTGTGATATTTTCTCAGTATGACTGTAAGACAATATATCACAGCCCGTGTCAATGTGGACCAGAGATACAATTTTAAATGTCAGGATAAGATTCTCAGAAGTACTAGTTTATACTAAATGGTTACAAAGATGAACAAGCTGCTTTTTAAAAATTTCTGAGGTACAAATCTTAATGAAATGAAAGCTATTACTGTGCTATTACTATAGATGTGCCCAAATAACAGCTACTTTAAGTTTATGTAGACATTCACTACTAAAACTGCCAGCAATAAGACCAGAAGATTAAAAGCTATAATTTATATTTACCTGTTTCCTTGTGCGGGTTTTCCCTGTGCGCAACTTTATGTATCTGGCTATCAACTCATTGCGGCCTAAAAAAAAGGAGGAAAAAAAAAAGAAAATCACTAAAAGCTATACAAATGATAGTTTACAGCTTTGAGGAAATCTTGCAATATATTGTCTTGTACAAATTCAAACTGCACAAAAAAATTCACTTGAAATATTATAAAGACGCTAGAGCTGGGATTTGATAATAGCATTGTAAATCAATATATCATCAGTATAGACATCTTCATTCTCACCAAACCAGGTTCAATTTTTGGTGGTGTTGGAATAAAATTTAAGAGGGACGAAGAGAATGCGGACTAGTAGACTTTACTACTGTGGTCGTGAGCGGGAGGTTACGATTATAATCTATCACTGATGTTGTAATCAATACGGTTGCACTATAGACTGGAAAAGATTGCATAAGCGTGTCTGTTATGCGAAGGTGTCTTTTTTTTTTTGACATTATTACTGGTTGGGGTGCTGTAAACCCGTTTGTACAGCATATGCATCAACTTACTACCTTTACATGGACAGGTTCAATGGCATGTTTGACTGCGATGCAGTTGATTTGTATCTTACCTGGTGCTTTTTTGAATAACATGTTTTAAATGTTTGTCTAAACAGCACAGATGGCAGTGGCAGCTCATTTATCTATTTATTAGTGTGATCAGATTTGTTTATCAAACAACACAATTAGGGGTAGGGATATAACCAAAACTTGACACTAGCCTTCATATTCATTGGTTCTTTGATTAGAAAAATTAATAAATGGTTCAATCATTTTAAATGTGTTAGTTTACTGTTTATTCAGCTACTTAATAACTTTTTAAGGACTTGCAGGGTTACTTCTCTTGCATAACAGCAAGAAAGGACAAACACAAAAACATGCTACTTTAATATTAATGTTTTTAGCATATCAGACATGTTAACATCTGAAGTAGAAGTGAAGACAACTGTATCAACTATAACCTATGAGAAGTTCCCAATAAGTTTAGAAATGATCAGTTTTAATGGAAAATTTTAAAACAATGAAACTAGCCTCACCAAATAGTCTAGCACTTCTGCTGATGAGGTCTCTCCCGTATCAAAGGTTTGGTGATTTTCAGAGTGAAGATTAGGTTTAAATGGCACATGCCAGCTGTACTGATCATACATTTGCCTTCCTACTCACTATGTCCTGCTTGAAAACACAGGTATCAATTATTTATATATTTTACTTGTCTGTACATGTACTTTTTTGGGGAAATTTTGTACTTATAAGTAGATGCTGAATAGTAATTTAGCTCTACCCAACCCTCCTAGGCTGTCAACTGACTCAAAATGTCATGTGTGCTTTTCTTTGAACAAACCCTATGATGCATGCGAGTTCAAAACATATAAATGGTACACATGGACTGGACAAAATATGTACTTCTGCTGTTTGTTTACACAGTCTAAGTAGCTATCAAGACTACATATTAGATAATTTTAGGAATTTTATAAAGTCTCAAAAAGAGGATGCCTGGTCTCCCATTAGCTAATCAGCTATCTATTATTTTTTGAAAAAGATATCAACAGACTAACTCTGATTCTATTGTGAAAACAATAAAACAAATTTACTCAGATCTGTTATTTTCACAGTTCAAGTAGTGACTTCAATATTATTTAAATTCTTACCTGAATTACCTGAAAAAATATACCTTCAAAGTTTCAAAATGAGTAGATGACAAAACAGCCCGCATCAACAAATGCCAATAATAAAAATGTGTGTGCAGTGATTTTATTTCTCATAAAGAGAATCTCAAAAAGAAAAATTAAAGAGCTTTTGAAATTAAATGAACATTTTATTATACTTATTGCAGGTTAAAGTAACAATTGAGTAAATGGAGTAGCTGTGGTGAAATAAAAGGGAGTTGTAAAACTGATGAAAGATACAAATGACTGACTTATGGTCAATTGTCATTGTGTAAACCTATCGATGGGCTCTCGCCTAAACATCTGATGAAATTACTTATTTAGTGAAGTCTAATGAGATTTTAAGACAATTGTTTTCTTCTTGTAAAATTCCACCTTCAATATGACTGGTTTAACACAAACAGACAAAATATACAGAATATTCCTCATGTTAAACTTAAAGTAGCTAATGAGACTAGGTTGTTTTCTTATGACTTTACATTGTAGTAAAAGTGTTTTTTGCCTGCACTCAAAAACGAGGCCACAAAACAAAATGATAGAACAGATGAAGGTTTACTTAGATATACTAAAACATATAATTTTGTTGCATCATTGATGCTTTGAGAAGTGTTGCCCTTATTGCCTAACATGTTTTGGGCATGGGCTAAGGCGAGGCATTAAGTTAACAGAAACTGAACCATTTTTACCGTAAGCCGTAACACTATTCATCTTAGAATGGAAAAACAATCCCAGAAGACATTTTCAAAGTATTTATCAGCCTCTTGCAGGTGAAAGGTCAAACCTTCAAATTAATTATTTTACATGATAATATTAACATATTCAGGATTAGAATTTATGATAAAAACATAGGCACAATTGTTAACCACCTAGATACAAAATTTACTGATGTGTCAACTTTTCAGTATAGAAAGTTATAACCAAAATGAGTCTGCTGAGACTCTCTTTGATTATTTTAAAAACAGAAGTTGTGTAGCTTAAATCTATGACTGTACTAAACGAGGAAGAACAGCTGCATGAAAAATGATTAAAGGACAGTTAAACAACAATATAAATCCAAAAATACTAATATCTCAACTCAAGAAATCTTTTCCACATTTAGCAAAACTAGCTCTAAAACAAATAAAAAACCTGTCTGAAGAATCACACAAATTAAATTACAACACTCTAAACAATGTGATGTTTGCTTCTTGCAAGGGACCGCATCCCAGCATGTTCAATTATTAAAAAGGTATAGACAATTTGACTCCATGAAAAAGATAATAATTAACCTATAAAATTGTGTCCTTAATCACTATGAATATTTAAAGGTTTTCTTTTATTAATGATGACTTTATAATACTGCACAGTTACCTTTTATTTGTTTCTAAAAACTATCTGGTACCTCCTTCATCATTCCAGCTGAAAAAAAAGTCTTGGGAAAACACTAGATATCTACT
This sequence comes from Erpetoichthys calabaricus, assembly GCF_900747795.2. NCBI lineage: Eukaryota > Metazoa > Chordata > Cladistia > Polypteriformes > Polypteridae > Erpetoichthys > Erpetoichthys calabaricus. The sequence continues at coordinate 79,542,522 of NC_041396.2, read as the reverse complement.
TTTTAGAGGGTATCATATTTTGACACAATGGTTGACAAAATACAGTGGCCTCACGGTTCCAGTTCCCTGGTTTTAAATTCTACACCTAGAATATTGTCCATGTGCAGTTTGCACTTTTTCCCTGTGTCCTGTGGCAACTTAAGTTTTACTCCCCCATTCCAAAAGACATTCATGTTAGGTTAACTGATGATTTCAAATTGAACCCTGTGTAAGTGTGTCCTTCAATGAACTGTCCAGAGCTGTTTCCTGCCATGGACCTGATGTTGCTGAACACAGGTACCAGCTTACTATGAGCTTCAACTGGATAAAGTGATGTGTTTTCAATAGCAGTCTGACAATATGGCAATTTAGTGGTACAATAACCACCATTACATTAAAAAAACATTTTATCTTACTGCAAATTGACTCAGATATTAAAAGAAGAAACACTACTGCTGTAAGAAGAGATTCATTTTACAAAGAATAACTTCCTCTCAAACGGACACAGAGTAGTATTTCTGATTACACCGTAAATACTGGGGAAATTTCTTAATTTATATATATCTATATATATGGTAAACAATTCTCAGCTTAACATATTTGTCTCAATATAATCTGTGAGCTTGGGCAAAAAATATGTGTGTGTAATGTCATGCAAGAGCTGCAAACCCAATCGTCAGCACTTCAACTACACGTAGAGCTAAGAAAAAAAAAAAGTAAAATCAAACAGAAATTAAACCCCTCTCTTGTTGTGAGAGAAACTAAAAGCCTCTGAACAAACCTAGAACAACCAAGTCTGTGTTAGGTTTGTTTGTTTTGCCGTCCTTGTATGTATTAATGAATTACTTACTATACTCTGCCATATGCCACCCGTTTCACTCCAGTTGTCCTGACGATTACGAAACCTGCTACCACGGCACTACATACATAAATAAGTATGAAAAAAAAATATTAAACAGGACTGTGATACTTTAGTAAGATGACGTGCAACAACTTTTCTATTTAAAAAAGGTCAGTGTAAAGTTAACAACTAGGTACATGTTATACCTTGCTAGCTGTAGGTCTGATTTTAATGTGTTGTATATCAAGAGCTATTAGTCATACAGTAGGTTGTTAGCCAAAGCTTTAATGGACCATGAAATTAAATTCAATCGATCAAGCTGATTCACATTTTGCTTAAAGCTAGAGATTATTTAGGATTGTAAGTATGTAATTATGTTGTAAACACTGAAATAACAACAAAGAAAAATGTAAATTTTTTGGGTGCAGCTTATATAGCAAGAGCTAGGCCAAGGAATGAAAAAGACAGACCATCAGAAAAAGCTATTGGCATATGACCAATCTACAGGAAATGTAATAATTTTGTTGATCTCAAATCAGTAAACATGTGAAAGTTTTCTCTTCTTGATTGACATAACTAGCACACTGTTAACTGTGGACCCATCCAGCAGAAACCCTTTCAATATAACAGCATATTCCTTACTGTAAGTGATACTACTTTGTATTTCATACAAATTAAAAAAGATAATATTGAATCAGAGAAGCCAACAACCACCACCACACATCTACTATAAATCAAGCATTACTATTAAAAAAAAAGTCACAATTCATTTTTATTTTGAAATAAAAATAAATTCAACTTAAACTACAAAGCAAATCAGATACCACAAACAATTCTGACAATAAATCAAAGCAGATACTTTCAGTGGACAAAAAAAAAAAACCACAAAAAACCCCCAAAACTTCCTTCAATCAAAGTGTGCACTTAAGAAGTTTTAATACATTTAACATTATACTACAAATGGCGGCTTAACCAGCTCTATGGAAAGCAAAATTTTTATTTAGACATATGTCCAGATTCATTTTAAGATTGGAAATGTGAATGATCTCCTCTTCAGCTCAAGATATCTGAAAAGAATTTCAAGATGTTTTAAAATAACTTCCTCTGCATTTTGAAATATCTAATTGGCTCTCAGGAAAACTTTCTTTGTTTTCAATAGCTGCTTGCTGTCACTTTAAAGATACCTTGAAATTAGTGCTGGGCGGTATACCGGTTCATACCGAAAACCGTTTTTTATTTTTTTTATGATATGGATTTTTCTTATACCGCAACACTGGTTTAAATTGCCTAAACGACGTTCGGAACGTGGTGCAGCGGGAAACTGTTCAAGTGGGGACCTTTTTCACTGCTACACCGCTAAACACAGATTTGTTGCACTAGGGCTCTTTTTCACTGCTACACCACCAAATAGTGGGCGGTAGCATAGGTATGCCGCACGGTGAAAATGGACAGAGAGCATTCCGAAACTGAACTAAAAGTAAAGTTGAACTGAAGAACTTTTGCCGAAAAAAAGGAGTCACGTCCGTCGCCTGGAGATACTTTAGTTTTAAAAGGTCAGATGTGTAAATACTGTTTCTATACTACTGGATAATACTGCAAGCCAAGTTGTACTTGTTTTTGTACTTGCTAGTGTATGTTTTGCTCATATTCATCCTGCGATGTGCTGGCGACTCGTTCAGAGATGGGCGCAACTCTGAATGAATGGCATAATTAAACATGTATAACGAAGATATTTTTAAAGTTCTGAACACTCCGTCGGCTAAGTTAATAACTAGTTTTAATTTCACAAAGACGTTTATCGTGTGGTGATTGGTAATGTGGAGAAAGAAAAAGGAAAGATAGGAACTGCCGTTTTGGTAGAGAGCAGGAATATCATGAAGTGAATGGATTCTGTGCGGTGATTGCTGCAGGCGCCTGCTCTTAGTGCGAAGGAAGTCAGTTTAAGAAGCGTAGTGATTAACGACTGGGTCGGGGAAACACTTAACACAAAGTATTTGATGTGCTGCATTAACTTATGACAGGGTTTGAGAAAATCTAGTAAATTAAACATTGATTTTAGGATGAAGTTTAGTTTACAACATTCTACTTTAATTATAAAATAAACTATGAGAATAAAGTGGAAATGTCGACTTTAATCTTGACATAAGCGTGAACATTAAAGTGGAAATGTCAAGAATAAAGTCAACATGTCGAATTTATTCTCGACATATAGTTTGTTTTTTTCTTCCGTGTCCATATTTTTTTTTCTTCACAGTGGCTCTAATGCGCTTCCATAGGGCTATACCACAAACAGCATTATAAATGCAAGTTGCAGTTTTTATTATTTATGTATATAGCTTAGCTTGAAGCAAAGTCCATATTAATGCAGTTTGCCTAAATGATGGTACAGTTGGTAAGATGTCATCACCAAGTTGCACTTGTTTTATTTAATTTAATTTGGTGAATACTGTGTAATGCACCTGGGCTTGAAGCCTTGAAGTAATGGTGCAACTATCAGTAATACTATTATGTATTTTATTGTTATTATTTATTTGTTTAAATATTATGCAGCTTAATGATGGTAAAATTGTTTAAAAAGTCACTTTAACATGTCAGTGGACAGAGATTGTTAACATTAACAGAAAGTGTAGTTGGTTTACAAAAAATATTTACTATTTATTCGTTTTCTAAGACGTGTTCAGTGCAATCCAACTTTTGACAAACACCTCTGGATATTTTACTAAGTCTAAATGCCTCTTTGGATGGTTGAAAATATGTTGTCAAAATCATAGTTTAAGCTTTTGCAAAATTTGTTCAATTAAAGGTTCTATATTTTGACTGCATCTGTTATGCAATGTGATTCCTTCTCTTTAGTGCCACCCCCTTGAAAACTATCACTTTATGGGGCCATGCAAACCTGGATTAATACTTGTGTGCACATTAAAATGTCTTTTTGTACGATGTACAATTCTCATAACAGTCTAATAGGTTATTCTTAGCCAGTCTACTGCAGTAATTGCAGTGGAAAATGTGGTTAACATCCACTCATGCATGGGGAAAAAATACTGTCTAATACCGTGAAACCGGCAGAATTTAGAAAAATACCGTGATATAGAATTTTGGTCATACCGCCCACCTCTACTTGAAATGTATTTTAACATATTTTGCAATCCACAAAAACTTATTTTAAGATATCTTAGAATGCATGGTTAAAATAATTTTAAAGGATTTAAAAACAAGGTTCTTGATCAATGAATAAGGGAGAGAGGGGAATCTTCAATGCAAATATACAGTTTTGTGGGAATGATGTCTTTTCAGATGATCTTCAGTTTGGGGTTTTCAGGTAGTAACAGTAAGACATTACCAAAAATGCACACATTTTGGCTATACGAATGGGTAATGGATATACGACACGACTTTACATGACATTTTTTTTTCTTTTATCTATGGCTGTTGTTCACTTTGCTTGCCACTGAACAGTTTTTTTGTGTTTTCTGTCCTCCCAGCCATTTGACCTTACCTTTTTCTTTGTTACTTACACTTTAATATTATTGCCTAATCTTGTTTTTCTTTTCTTGTAACTTTCTCTTTGACATCTTGTAAGCTACTTTGGGCTACATTGTTTTTTTATGAAAATGTGCTATATAAATAAATGTTGATTGTCCAGAACTGGTCACCACAGGGTTCCATTAAATAGGAATAAATAAGTAAATTTTCCATGGAAACATGAGATTAACATTCTTATGTGTTATATTGCTAATGTTATAGTCAAACTGTCTTTGAGGCAATGCTGGATTTTGTTGCTAATTTGCTAAATGTTTACTGATAATGGGCAATTTGACAATATGTATAATACTGAGCAGTCACGTCTCATATCTTTATAGTCTTATCTTTTCTTCCAGACAACGACGACACCGGTGACATTTAGGCAGATGTTAGATTTCAAGGTTTTAATTTGTTTCTGTTTATTTGAACACAAATTCACATCAGTAGCAGCCCTTCTAAATCTCAAGACTTTATACTGGTTACTTTATACAGATTCAGTAACATCACATGCAATTCCCTAGGTGAATATAAGTAATAACAGTTTACAAACAATGACAATTATAAGCCAACATTGTATGTTTACTGTATATTTCATACATGCATTTAATTTATACTTGGGTTAGGCAGACTATTATTTATTTGTTTGCGACTGAATAGTACAAAAACATAAGACATTGTTACACAGATACAAGAAAATAAGCAAGGACACAACAGTTGACAACTAGTGTTATCATAAGTACATATACTCAAGATTACCTTCAGTTTTAATAGCGCTTTGTAACTTTTCTCTTTTGTTATAATTAATCTACTGTGCATTGTTATGGCCAATAAACATATGCGTGTGGCGTTGGAATTGTCATAAAAATTTAAATTATTAAACATTTATGAAATCGTGAAATTGTTTCAAGTATTGCTTCAATTTACTGAGTAGGAAGAACGGTGAACGATATAAAGCATGAAGCTAGACAAAATTGAAAAATGTGTTGAAAATTGAAACCAATGACAGCAATGTTATTCTGTTTAATGCTAATGTTCTTCTGTAATGTAACTTTCTTTTTAAGTTCTGTTATGTTTTGTTAATGTATTGTGATGTGCAGGCAGCTTCTGATGCACTGTAAAGAAGCAGAAAGTCTAGAATGAATACTGTAAGTGATGGGACTGGCTGAAGGGCTTCTGTTCTGTAAGGGTCTGATACGCCTCTTAGGAGATGAATGACAGGAGAAGTTCGGAGAAAAAGGAAGGTGCAGTGTAAGGAAGTTTTGAGTAGGGAGTCAGGAGACAATAAGCAGGAGTGTTTCCTATATAGAGAAAAAAAGAATGTAAGTGGAAGGAGATAAACTGATTGGTAGGAAAAGCTTTCTTTTATTGTTTTGTAGATGTGCTCTGTAACCCAGATAATGGTGTATAAGACAGGGCACCATTTGTTATGTATCAAAGACTCCAAATAAAACAGAGAAAACTCCAGTACCTCTGAGCTGTACTTGCTTATTACGCTGGTTGTTACAATATTATATGAAGTAATTAATTCTGTTTAAACTATATTAGAATTTGTTAATATAGTTTTGTTTTGTAAATAAATACGACTATTCAATAAACTAATCTACTGTATATCATTTATCCGTCATAGCCACGGTCCCGACTCCTGATGAATAATTGAGATTTTACTGTACTTTTAACATTACACAAAAAAATAATTCAGGATTTAGCAACATCCCCACAAGTAACAAAATTCAAAATGCTCATTACTCTGAGAATAAAACAGTTCTTAAATATTTTGCCCTTTACCATTGGAAACTTAAATCTGCAGCTTGATGGCCAAAAGCTGAAATTTACAGATTATAGAGGATGGCTACTGTCTGACATAACTGAATCAGTCTTTTTGTAACCCGTTTCTAATACAGCTCAGCGAGAGAGGTCTGCTGCAAACCAATCATTTTATTGTTAGTTTTTACGATATTATTAAGATGGTTTATATTCTTACTTCTGAGGTTGCCGAATAAACAAATAAAAACAAATGTGGCAACAGATTCTATAAAAGACCACTAGCAAGTGTCATTCTGGTTTTGTCCACTTTAAAAAATTGAGTTTTCTAAGAAAGAAAAGCAGCATCTGCCCCTTCTTACAAATTTGTTTTGTGTTAAGATCAAATTTGTGGTCGAGTGTTTTAAAAAATAATAATATTTAGCATATAGGTTGATAAATATTTGGTACATCTTTATTTGTAAAATTAGTTTTATACATGTACAGTATAATGTTTTAAGAGTAAGGAAGCCGGACAAACCAGTTTTTTCTACCCCCAGGGCTTTGTTGATAATAATTGACCAGAGAGGGATAGTTTTATGACTCAAATGCATCCTTTCTTCATTTTTGCTGGAAGCAAGTATAAATATAGGCTTGAGGTGGGGGACCATACCTAAGCTGTTTCATTGGTGAATGACCCGGGAGATAGTTGTTTGTATGAGTGTCAGGACCTGTGGAGTGACAATAAAGAGAGAGGCTTGCAAAGGCATGTTCACACTCTGCCATTTTCCATCATGAGTAGAGCAGACCAAAATGATGATCTGAAAGCTGACAAGAAAGAAGTTTAGGTGACACCTGAAACTACACATCTAGCAATATTAGGTTGCATTAGTTTGGTTTATAAAGCCACATTCGGTTTGCTTGATATGGCACTAGTTACAATAAAACATCATCTATAATACATAATTAAATGTGAAACTATTTCTCCTGTCTGCCCTTTCACTCTGTGAAGTTGCCTGGGGTTATATATGTAACAGGGATGAGGCAGTACTGAACTACAGTACCTGACAGTATGGTAAGAGTATGGGATTTAAGACATTTTGTTAAGGTCTACAAAAAAAAAAAAAAAACAGGATAAAAAGGGATAACATAAAACAACACTACATATAGAATTACCTAGCTTATTCAATTTTCATTGCAAGCATACAGTAATGAGAAAAAATATGCAGCATAAAAGCAATTTATAGCGTAAATCAAAATGTTTGATCGATAGAAGTGTCTGATTATAGAAAGCATTTTTGCTTTAGCTGTAAAATTACTTTAAGTAAAAAAAATGAAGGTCTTTCAAGCAATAATTGTTTGTAGTAATAGGTGTAACTGTATTGTAAGTGTAAGAATAGGAAGAAACCAAACAGTACATATATAAAAAAAAACTTAAACTTGGGTGAGCCCACTAGTAGAATTCTTTAGAAAAATGTCAACTGTTTATCTACAGAAACAAAAAAGCTTCCACAAAATTTCAAACAAGAAAAATGCTAAAAATTACAAAGTAACAAAAAAACAAAACAAACAAAACAGAAAATCCAATTTCAATCCAAGACACCTAGCTTTGCGAAGAGACTGTCATAAAAATGATTGGCTGAGTGCCCATTCCTAGAAGAAAACATAATTGTAGGGATCTTATAGTTAAGAAGACAGAAATGTAGGGTTTACACAAGTGACACACTGTCTTGTAGAGCAGGCTGACTGGCCTGGATATGTTGATAAGCTCTTGGACAAAAGCTAAGGTTGAACTAGTTATTATGTATCTCAGAACACATAACACAAGTAATATTGCGTTACCAGTTCTGTAAAAACATTTTAAACAGCTAGACGGAAAAACAATGTGGAACCTGAAAAAGTGATACTTTTTGTAGCTATATTTGTGCCATTTGCTAGTTCTTTTAAGGCTGAGATGATGATAAGGTATAATGCACAGTTCCTATGTTGATAAATAATAGATGAACAAGGATAATGGGTTATTGGGAAGCACTTTTAAACAAATGGCATCTGGATCACCCTGAGTGGTGTGTATTTTAACTCGAGACACACTGATGTCTGTAAAGAAGGTATTTAGGTAGAGACTAATACCTATAAGGCAGTTAGCTTAACATTCACCTCATGTAAATTCAGAGAAGGTAAAGAACCAGCTATCCAATAAAAGAATATTAACAAAAGACAAGTGTTTTCACAGAAAGATAACATGGTTCAACAATATACAGGAGTTTTATAATGATGCAAGTATTTCATTATAAAGGACCATGTCAATATTATTCCAATTTATCATTTTCATCCTCCTCCTCCTCCACTCACTTATGCTGACAAGGGTTGCGATGGCAACAAGCCATGTTGGGCCACCCGGCCCATACTCTGTACCTAGGAACTTACTCCAGCTCCTTCTGGTGAATTCTTCTAGGCCAGCCAAGAATTATAATCCCTCCAGCCCATGGGTCTTTTCTTAGTGCACCATGCCTTATACACCAGAGGCATCCTGAATACAAGCCAAAGCCACCTCATCTGATCCCTCTTGATCTAGAGAAGCTGTAATTTTATTCCAAGGTTAAACTGCACTGCTATGCTCATCACCCTATCAAGGAGAGTAAGTCTCCTGGTCCTTCACTGGAGCCTCATTTTGGTCACTTGTACTTGCATTCTCATTTGGTCACTACTCAGCTCTCATGAGCAGATGTTAGGATATATAATCCTTTTTCACTGTCACTATCAGGTACAGTAGTACTCTAAATGCAATTACACCAACAGCAGAACACTGGACACTTGTCAAGGTGTATACAGCATCATGCTCTGACCCATGTTTTACATAAAACAACATCTATATTGATGTAAGGTTCATGGAGATTAAATTAAAAGATGGCAAAGTCCATCTAAGACCCATGAATGCACAATGATGCTTAACCTTTCAAAGTTGTGTAGCACTGATATGAAGCACCTTTATGCTCATTTGTTTGTCTCACTGAATTTCAGGTTTGCTACTTACCACTCCTGCGACCCTTTTCATTCTTGAAATTCCACAGAGCTGCAGTAACGTGTGGCAGCAGCTGCTACATAACTTTGCACACAAAGCTCTCACTATCCCTTCATCACTGTTTTAAGTAAAGCAGAGCTGCTCTCCACACCTGTTATAAGCCAAGCAAATGCTCCCAAATGAGCGGGAAACAACCAGCCAGCTGTAAATGTGGGTTCCACATAGATCTCATCTGTAAAATGTAATTGTGTTTTTTAAACACAAAAAATACAAAAAATAAACTGAAAAAAGAGGCCCTGTACTGAGAGAATTGAAACACAATGCTATATGATAATACAATCTGCATAAAACATGCATGAAAGCTACACTTGAGGAAGTTAATTTAGAACTTTTTCAAAGAGAAGGAAGGAAAAGGTGGATTCTAGCCATTGCTATATAATCAACACTTCAGTTCAGAGACCTTCAATGGGATTTTGAAGTCTCTTGATGGGGAGAATGTTGTACAGATGGTTTCACTAATGATGAAAAATGTTAAAATTAACTATCCAGAAAAACTATAACAACAACTGGATTTATTGACAAAAGGTGAAAGGAACAATTGGATGAAAGGTCCGTTTTTGTAGCTAAGATCACCCACAAGGTTAGAACTTCCCCTTCTTATATCCTCTCCCAAATCAAACAAACCAAGATTTCAATATACCTTCCTTGTCAAAATGTATGTAGCAATATGTATATGCATGTGGTCCTGCAGTGGCACCAATTATAACACAGGCTTTGAAGCAACAGTGAGGTTACAGTCAAGCAGCAAGGAATCAAAGTAGACTGGATGTGTATTTAGTGAGAATGGGATGTTATAATGCGTTTTATGGGCAAAAAGAAAAGGAGTGCCCAAACCTGCTTAGATTTAGGTCCCAATATGGAAAGTACAATAAATAATGTTTATCACAAGTAACAGTTTATGATGTGAGTGAGCTCTTCCTGCTTTAACCATTATAAGCATTAATGTTGTTGCTTGCAGCTTGGCTGTCTTTTCTGCTTACAAGCACATTGGTAGGCTGGTAGTGTAATCTTTTAGTTTTTGTAAAAGAAAATTATACAATTAATTGTTGTACTCTTACACTTTTCTCTTTCCTTGATTCTGCCAGAGCTGCAATGGGTTGCATCTCTCTAACTGTAAGCGTCCAGGAGCCCCCGCGAGTTCTTTTTGTAAAGTATTAGTACTTTAATTTCTTTGAACAGAACAATATCAATGTACACTTTCATATTCTATTTAATGTGACTGCAATCAAGATTTCCACATTCTTTTCTAGGTACTAAGATTGCTGTGGTTTTAAAGCCTTTACGTAGCATGTATCAGTGTAATTTCATTTCAGAGTATGCTCTGCAGTATGCAGCATTCCTCAACAAAAAAAGAGAATCAAGAGCTCTTCCCAAAAATGTAATTTCACTTCTTTTTTCAAAAATTTTGAGGGAATCTGTTTTATCATCCTCTTTAATCGAAACTTTAGAACACTAAAGAGGAGAAGGAAATTATCTTACTAAACTAAAAGGCTTTGCTCATGTTTTGCCAATTGGTGCCCCTTTATTTGCGGTTCTCTGACTTTTGTGTATTTACTTTTAATGAGTGTGTTTGTTCAAATATTAAATAAGCATATCTGGCTTTGGGAATTGGGTTTTTCTTCTCCTGAAAGTATAGAAAAGATAAATATTTATAAGTGCAGCTCTCCCTATTACAGATCACTCACAGTTTAAATTCCTTTTAACTTTAGGAATGCCTTTTACAAAACTGAAATAAGTCTGAAGGGCTAAAAAACAAACATCCAGAGAGACACAACAGCATATACCAAGTAGCTTTACAGCCCCCTCTGAGTTTGTCATGTGAGAGTGCATAGCTAGAATAAAAATATGAAAAGGGTATTCTAACAGCAAACAGAAGAACACATACTATAAATATCGGAAACCAAACCTCCCAATGTTTAGGCATCAAACAACTACATTATATAAGCAAAAGCATGGAATAATCAGATGAGCTTCCCTAGCAGACTGTTTGCTAGCAGACATTACAAAGACACAAAGTTGTTCATTACACCTTCCAGTGCTCAGCAGAATATGAAAAAATATTCTAAAAACTAAATCTGACATCAGGCTAAACTTACACAAATGGGCAGCTATTGTTGGGTGTTTTTGTAAACAAATAGCACCAATATTTTATGAAAGGTGCCTGAAGACTGTTGGACTGCGGAGGTGGCCTGTTATTTAACAAAGGGAGAAGGGAGTGTATCCCATTTAATAGCTATGGAACAAATCGACCAACACTTTGTACTTGCACAGACTTTTGAGGGGAAATGGGAGTTTGTCAACACAGTCTGCTCATAATTGTAGTCTATGCTGTTGGGTTGCCAAGAGTCACCTAAGAGTCAATATATAATTACAAACATATTTAAGTTTTCCTTTATTTGGGGATGAGTATGTGACATACTTAGTTCAATACAGTAACTCAAGCTTTACTGTATAAAATGTTTTGCCATTTATTGGTATCTGCATACAAAATGCACTATAGTTTGAAACACTGCAGAATTTTCACATTATGGCAAAAGATAACGAACCAAGAATGTTATGAATTAACACTTGTTCCATTAAATTATTTTTAACAATCATTCTTATTGATTAAATTATTTAATTTCATCCCCAGAAGCAAGGAATAGATGCCTTCTTTAAAAAGGAAAATGGTAAATATGGCAATGTTTCAAGTGAAGTGGTGACAAAAAGTACAATACAGATAAATCTCACTTTCCGAGCTCCTGAATTTACGAATTATTTACAAGAATTTTTTGCGGCAAAACTAAAAATTTAATTTTTCATAATTTTTAAAACACTTGCACACAAGTGGCCCAAAACTGCTATCTGAACGAGTAGCGAAGTCTCTCAGCTGAGCTAAAGGCTAAATTACATTGGTGAGAGGTGGCAATTCCCACGACTCCCTCACCTTGCCACCCTCACATGGTACACCATGGCCGCACTTGCTTCAGTTCAATGTTCTGCGCGCCATTTCACTATCAGAAAGAAAACATTAAAAACTATTTTTGACTGCTTTCCATCGTTGTTCATTTGTCTTTTCTTTTGAAATTTTTACACCATTTTTTCAACATACCAAAACGACATAAAGATACACTGACAGAGACTTCAAACAAGAAACAACGAAGAGCCATAACTTTGGAGCAAAAGTATAAAATAAATAAAATAAAACAATTATAATATCAAGCCAGAAATACTGTTAAAAACATTTGTGATAGATATTCTTTGAGCTTTTCAACCGTCTGTACAATTTTAAAAGAGAAACAAAAACAATTGACTGGAGTTAAGAATGCACACTCCATGCAATCTACATGGCTACGAACAAAAGAGGATAGCATAATTCCCCAAATGGAGAAGATTTTAACAACATGGGTCAGTGATCAGACACAAAGATCAAGCGTGCCTGTTATCCATGCCACGATTTGCACATAAATACTGTCCATTTTTACAATGCTCAAGGTCAAAAAGACAAATGCAAAGAAACTTTTGCTGCAAGCTGTGAATGGCTTAAGCGCTATACGAAGGGAGAAGGGTGGCATAATGTTAACATGTTGTGCTACAAGGTGAAGCAGACAGTGCTGATAATGAAGCAGAAAAATCTTTTCCACAAAAATTAAAACTGATAATTGAATTAGAAATTACATGCCCTCTCAAATCTTCAATGTGGGTGAGACAGGATTAGTTTGGAAAAAAATGCCATTAAGGAACAATATTGCAAGAGAAGAATCATCGATGTCTGGATTTAAAGCTGCAAAAAATGTAATGCTTGGTGGCAAGTGGCGACTGCAAATTCAAGCCACTGGTCACTTATAGGTCAGAAAACCCAAAAGTACAAAAAAAAAAAAAAAAAAAAACTTTCCAAAACAAATCTTCCAGTCATATGGAAATCAAATAAAAAGGCTTGGGCCACCGCCTCACTTTTTGAAGATTGATTTTCCTCATCAATTCATCCCTGAGGTAAAACAATATTGCGAGAGAAAAAAAAATTCCCTTTCATGTCTGTTCAATTTTGGATAATGCTCCTGGGCACCCACTTGCTCTGCAAAACCACCATCCAAATGTTCAGCCTATGGACCAAGGTGTTCTTCTAACTTTTAAAGCATATTAATTGCACAAAACGTTTATAACTCTCTTTAAAGCCATGGATACATAAGGAGGTCCTACTCTTAAGGAATTTTGTAAAAACTTTAATGTTTTAAATGCAATCAACATAATGAAGCAAGCTTGGAGCAGAATTTCAGAGAAAAATATTAGCAGTGCTTGCCAAAAACTTTGCCCCTGCTTAATTGCCAATTTTAAAAGATTTGAAGAACCTGAGGATATCATACAGCATGAAAATGAAGAAATTGTCCAAATTGCTGAAGAGTTAAGTGCTGAAGCTTCTACACGCGACATAACAGATCTGATTGAAGCACACTATGACCAGCTAACTAATGAAGAGTTAGCTTGTGAAAATTTAAAGCAAGAGGAAGAAGAAGAAATTCCCACACCTAACTTTATGCCCAAAGGACTCGAAGAGGCCTTTGAACACATTGAGAAAGGCATTAAAATTTTTGCCTCACAAGATCCAAATGATTAGCGAAACAGAAAAGTAACAGCAAATTTGAAAAATTCTTTTGCTTGTTATTGTCAAATTTACAAAGAAAAAAAAAAAGGAGTGTTGCATATAGACAACTCTGAAAGCATTCCTGAAGAAATAAAACACCCCATCTGCTGAAAATCAAAGTGACCAAAAATTAAATGGTACAAGTTTAGCAAAGGAGTGTTTGTTTTCCTCCACAATTATTTTTTTGTTTAAATGTGCATTTAGTTTTGATGAACTGTTTATTCTATGTTTGTGTTTCCTTTGTTTATTAGGCAAAAAGTTATGAGACAATATATTGGCTGGGATCAATGTCATCATTTTTATAACATTTCTTGGCAAAAATACCTCCTTGCTTTATAAGTTCTCAATTAACTAATGATAATTTGGAATGAAATAGCTTGTAAAGTCAAGAACTACCTGTATACAGTATTCTGTCAATATACAAAAGCAGTACATCTACAATGTAACATACAAAACAATTAGCAAAGTCTATTTTCATTACTGTAGCATCTTCTACCCAGAACTTTAAAGATTAGGCTTCAATTTCGTTGTTCCTTTGTAAAAGTGACAATGACAATAAAGATCAATCTAAATTTCCAGCTTCTTTGTTGCACATAAACCTGCTATTTTTACATTTCACATGACATTTTACTTTGAACCTGCTATTTTCTTTTCTGATAATCTGCCCTGCTGGCTTGGCCTGTCTATTCTTCAGAACAGGTGTTATCCCTTTTTTAAGCATGTTGTGAACTTAGAAAATGTTTCAATATCAAAAAATACTCACTGGGACCTTATCTCCAAAAGGTAAAGACAACTGAAAGTAGAAACTACAAAACCATTCCAATCAACATAAGATAAACAGCAGAAGCAGTAGACCATTGACAGTAAAAGCATACATATGCTGTTAAGACAAGCTAATCAAACCTTGTTCAATAATTAAGAAAGCGCCAGTATCTTTTTAGATCTACCAGACATGTACTGTATGCCAATGAAATAAAGAAGTTGTAATAATGTCAGATTTTCTTGAATTTAACAAAAATGTTTGGCTTGTTTTACATAAAGTCTGTGCTGCTGATTTGAAGTATAGACCTGTGTAATGACAGGCACGGGCTTGCCTCACCTGTGACCTGTCAAACAAGAATGACTTTTATTTCCTATACATGTTCTAGATGCATGTCACATTAACCAAGATGAAATTATAAGCATCAGGCGAATGAGTAAGTCAGGTATAAATTCAGAAAGCAATTTGACAGGCACATGTAGGTAACAAAAGAGCAGAAACTTTTTTCATAGGTTATGAGCACAGGTTCCACATGATGGAAAAGAAACACAAAGGTGAAGTTTGCTTCTGCAGGGTGGCAAATGGAGTAAAAGGCATTCAAGTTACTGCTACTCGATTCAGTTATAGATAGGTATTAAAAGTGAACCTAAACACAAGAAACTGCACATAAACATGAACTGCACAGTTAGCAAACTGATCCTGCTACTGTGCTATACACATCCTCTTCCAGTATGACTTTGCTGGCCATTACTTGGACACTCCCCATCAGTTAGAACAAGAAGATATTTTTCACTCTACTACTAGGGCTAAACATTTTAATTTGCACAGGTGATAAGGTTTTTGTTTCTCAAGGGAAACGGCAATACTTCACCCACAATGTTGATGACTTGCAGTCTGACATGGCTACCATTTGCCCTATTCTGAAACCACTATAGACCATCACTAAGATCAACTATACCAACTATTAAATGTGAAACATCATTGGGTTTTTCTCCAGTGTTTTCATGATTAAATCAACTTTTTGGCGAGGCTGGTTTTTACTGGGCTTTTAAGGCCATGTGATCAATTCATTACTGAAAAATGTTTTTCCTTAGGTTGTTTGAAAATAGGCAAGAATTTCTTGTCATTCATTTGATCAAATAGGGAAAGGTAATTTTATACAGTATATGTGCAAGTTCAGGTACCTGTCCACTTGAGTACTGGGGCAATCACTGTCCCACATCCTTACATGGAATAGTCAGCAGTTATTAATGGATACTATAGAATGCAAATTTACAATAAATGAATTTTTATAGTTTTCATAATATTTTTTATTAAGTATTAAATATAATTTGCCCAGTATGTCACAAAACAAAAAGTAATATCTTCAGAAACTGAAGTAAGATAATAAAGTGGGTAATGCCAAATAGAATTATTTAATTACTGGCAATAAAAGGAGCAGGTGTTTGGTTATCTGTAAACAGCAGGAGCATCTCTTCTGCTAAAATCCAATGGCCTGAGGCAACTCTGATTGAGGCATGAGGTTGTGTGAACATGCAGGTACTGAAGGAGGCAGATGAGAATGTGTAGAACTGTATAAGGGCTATGGAATATCAGGACAGTGGCAGTAGCGTTGGAAGGCAGCTGGGAAAGGAAAAGGCAGATTGGACCACGTCTAATTTGTTTTTTATATATACACACTGTATATATACATATATAGACATATATACACACACACACAGAGCATTATGAACCGATTTATATTTGACCGAGTTGAGGTCATTCATACTTATGGCCAAGACCCTTAGGAAAACAATTGGGTAATTATTGCTAAAACCAGCTGCTACAGGCCACAAAGGCTGTACGTCTTTTATTTATCACGTACTTGTGGTAGCATTGCCAGCCACAGCAGTAAGAGAAGCGGTGCTACAGCTACAGAGGCAGCACTATTTTGGCTGTCTTCCAGCCTGTACCAATGCTGCAACCAACAAAATCCCACAAACTAGCAATAAGTAAAAGGAAAAAAAAATCATTGTCCTCAAAGAGCTGCAACATTTGAAGTTGCACTTCATGCAGCTGGTACATCTGTTTTTTCCCAATCTGTGCAGATGGTTCACTCTTTTCTTCCTTCAAGAAGACTGAAACATTTATTACTATTTACAAGGCGTTTCTTTGATATTATAATTTCACAGGGTCTCATATGTTTTCTAACTCTAAGGTTGGTTTGATTGGCACTGCTCCATGTACCTAATTCTTACGCATTCAGCATGCACCTCCTTCCCTTAAAGGGCCAGGCATGCAGCCATGGAGACTCTAAAATTGGTTTGTGCTTCTCTGTACTGGCAGTTAAAGTAAGGCATACCTGTGACTTGCACCAGACCCACACAGCCATCAAGTCAAGATTTGAAGAACCCCAACGTCTTTCTCTTCATCACATTACCTGGTCCTTTATTCATTGTGTGTATAGTTTTAACAGCATTTCTAATATTTGTGCAAAGTTTGCCCTTAACAAGTCTTCAACCATGTTCCTGTGTCCTGGTTGAAGGATTTATTTTAAAATAACAGCTGGGGTCCACTGAACTATTAATAATTTCAAACACTTTCATCATGTCATCTGAAAAGGTTCAACTCTTTCACTCTCTCCTCATAGCTCACACCTCTTAGTTGTGGAATCAATCTAGTTGGACTTTTCTAAATTTTCTCCAGCAAATAATTTTACAATGAGTGTGCAATCAAAAGAATTAATACTCGATAGCTGTCTTGGCTTGAAGAACTGATGTATTTGGTAAGAGTTTAAGCTTTTCCTCCATGTCACATACCTTCTATTGTAAAGCGCTAGTGCAGGCAAGATATTTCTTTATACTGTATTTATAGAAAGTGCTTTAACTTTAGTACACAATTTTGCATGACAAATGCATATATACCAAGATTGAGAAGAAATAACTTGAAAATACCAAACTAATATTTTAAGACTGCTGTAAATAGTTTAAAAAAAAAAAAAAAAACACACACACACAATGAACACTGAATTTGGTATTCTAAACATGTTTAAGCAAACACGACAGGTACCAAAATCTTTCACTTTTTAATGACACAGGAAAAAAAAATGATTTCGCATGAATTAGAATGGGCGGCACGGTGGCGCAGTGGGTAGCGCTGCTGCCTCGCAGTTGGGAGACCTGGGGACCTGGGTTCGCTTCCCGGGTCCTCCCTGCGTGGAGTTTGCATGTTCTCCCCGTGTCTGCGTGGGTTTCCTCCGGGCGCTCCGGTTTCCTCCCACAGTCCAAAGACATGCAGGTTAGGTGGATTGGCGATTCTAAATTGGCCCTAGTGTGTGCTTGGTGTGTGGGTGTGTTTGTGTGTGTCCTGCGGTGGGTTGGCACCCTGCCCAGGATTGGTTCCCTGCCTTGTGCCCTGTGTTGGCTGGGATTGGCTCCAGCAGACCCCCGTGACCCTGTGTTCGGATTCAGCGGGTTGGAAAATGGATGGATGGATGGATGAATTAGAATTTTATTTAGTTTTTCATACCAGGCAGTTAGCAGAATTGTTATCGCATAAGAAACCCATGAAAAACAGGGTAGAAGATATGAAGAGTAAATATGAGATAAACCAAAATCTACCATCTCATCTGACTGCGTGAAAAGGTTATTTCAGACCACTTTGAAGTTCACTAATTTAATTTCAGTTCACTAAATTATCAGAAATGTTATCTCAGAATTAAAGCCTTGGGTCGAATAATGTGACAGGTAAATGAAGATATACATCTAGTTATCCACTGTTGCCTTACTTCAAGCAGAAAACATTTAAATTACAGTCCTTAAAAGTTATTTTAAACTTGTGTTTTGCCAGTACAGATTCCAAGTATATCTGTGTGTGTGTGTGTGTGTGTGTGTGTGTGTGCATATATATACAGTATATATATAATCTCTGTAAAGGCAGGTAAATTTTATAAGGACAGAGATCTGTGCATCATGTCTGTCATATTTTGGTTCCGTTATGATAGCTACTACAGCAAAATGTGATAGAGAAGCAAAAAAATGCCAGAATGCATGCAAAGCAAAACAACTTGCAAACATGCTTTCTCAGTGTATACTGTACGTAAATGGAATGCAACTGAATTACTGGCAAGTCATTTAACTAATCATTGGTATTTTCTTCAAACATAAAATAAAAAATTGAAAAGATCCCTTTAGGTAGTGTATACTTTAAAGAACCTGCCTGGGTGCGTGACAAAATCATACCCAATTCTGACATAGTCAAAAACTTCCATAGTCACAGGAACTTACTCTAAATGATCTGCCCATAAAACATCTGTATGTTGTATTCCTCTAGGACAAAGCCTAAAAAACAAAAATAATAAGGAACAACTTAAATACATTTATGTTAGGTAGAATGTCCAATGGGGATTGGGAAGTCTTTTGGCATTGGAACCTCTGGAGATTTTGTTTCTTAATCCACCTTATCCTGAGCTTTTTTTGTTTTTTATGTCCTCCCCAACCTAATGTTTGGAAAACATCTTGCATCACCCCCGTCCCAAAGATATCACATCCTAGTGAGCTGAATGACTTCCGGCCTGTCGCTTTGACGTCACATGTGATGAAGACCATGGAGCGGCTGCTGCTTCACCACCTAAGGCTACAGGTCTGCCACGCCCTCGACCCTCTGCAGTTCGCATACCAGGAGAAGGTGGGAGCGGAGGATGCCATCATCTACATGCTACACCAATCCCTCTCCCACTTGGACAGAGGCAGTGGTGCTGTAAGAATTATGTTTCTAGACTTCTCCAGCGCCTTCAACACCATCCAACTTATGCTCCTTAGGGACAAGCTGACAGAGATGGGAGTAGAGTCATACCTTGTGGCATGGATCGTGGACTATCTTACAGACAGACCTCAGTATGTGCATCTCGGGAACTGCAGGTCTGACATTGTGGTCAGCAACACAGGAGCGCCGCAGGGGACTGTACTTTCTCCGGTCCTGTTCAGCCTATATACATCGGACTTCCAATACAACTCGGAGTCCTGCCCATGCAAAAGTTCGCTGATGACACTGCTATCATGGGCTGCATCAGGAATGGGCAGGAAGAGTAGTATAAGAACTTAATCAAGGACTTTGTTAAATGGTGTGACTCAAACCATCTACAACTGAACACCAGCAAAACCAAGGAGCTGGTGGTGGATTTTAGGAGGACCAGGCCGCCCATGGACCCCGTGATCATCAGAGGTGACTGTGTGCAGAGGGTGCAAACTTATAAATACCTGGGAGTGCAGATGGATGACAAATTGGACTGGACTGCCAATACTGATGCTCTGTGTAAGAAAGGACAGAGCCGACTATACTTCCTTAGAAGGCTGGCGTCCTTCAACATTTGCAATAAGATGCTGCAGATGTTCTATCAGACGGTTGTGGCAAGTGCCCTCTTCTACGCAGTGGTGTGCTGGGAAGCAGCATAAAGAAGAGGGATGCCTCACGTCTGGACAAACTGGTGAGGAAGGCAGGCTCTATTGTAGGCATGGAGCTGGACAGTTTGACATCCGTGGCAGAGCGACGGGCGCTGAGGAGGCTCCTGTCAATAATGGAGAAGCCACTGCATCCACTAAACAGTGTCACCTCCAGACAGAGGAGCAGCTTCAGCGACAGACTGCTGTCACTTTCCTGCTCCACTGACAGACTGAAGAGATCATTCCTCCCCCAAACTATGCAACTCTTCAATTCCACTCGGGGGGTAAACATTAAAATGATACAAAGTTATTGTCTGTCTGTATACCTGCATTTTTATCGGCATTGATATCACTTTTTAATTTAATATTGTTCTTTATCAGTATGCTGCTGCTGGAGTATGTGAATTTCCCCTTGGGATTAATAAAGTATCTATCTATCTAATATTTATCTCAACCATTCAAATATCTTCACACCACAAGACATTAAACAGCCTCATACAATAGTAATTCAATTGATCGTATACTGGAAGACCTGTATGGTGTATTATTTAAAATGGATGACCTCTTTTTGATCACTGGCAGGTAGGTGAGGGCTTATTGCCCACATTTTCTTCAGTTCTGAGATACTGGCAGGTAACAAAACAGCCATTTGTAATATTTGAATGGAAGAAGTAATGATTTATTTATTGATTTTCAACCTATTTAGAGCATCAGCAAAATATGGCGAACATAGCTCCATGTACATACAATCACACTTTCCCAATAATAATAAATTTATTTGTAAACGCCTTTCTAAACACTCAAGGACACCGAGCAATAGATAAAACACTGATTATTAACAAAACTAAAATACAAAAATTAAAATCAGACAGAGCAATTGTAATCAAAGAGAAAAAGCAGTCTTTTTAAACAAATGAGTTTTAAGTTTAGATTTGAAAAGTGAAAATGATTCAGTATTTCTAAGCTCAGATGGTAGTGAGTTCCAGAGCTGGGGAGCAGAGCAACTGAATGCTCTGCTCCCCATAGTGGTAAGACGGACAAAGGGGACAGTCAAGTGGATGGAGGAAGAGGATCTAAGGGAACGGGAGGGAATGGCAACATGGAGGAGGTCGGACAGATATGGAGGGGCAAGGTTGTGGATAGCCTTAAATGTTAACAGAAGAATTTTGAATTGAATATGGAATTTAACTGGAAGGCAATGAAGCTGCTGCAAGACGGGAATGATATGGTGAATAGAGGGGGTTCTAGTAATGATGCATGCAGCAGAATTCTGGACTAGTTAAAGCTTACAAAGAGATTTGTGAGAAAGACCAAAGAAAAGGGAATTAAAATAATCCAGATGGGAAGTGACAAGGCTGTGAACCAGGATAGCAGTGGTGTGGGGACTGAGGAAGGGGCGAATACGATTAATGTTACGCAAGTGGAAATATGCAGACCGAGAGATGTTATTGATGTGGGACTGAAAGAATAAAATATTATCAAGAATGACACCCAGACTCTTAACCTGTTGGGAAGGGGAGACAAAGGAATTATCAATAACAAATGAAAAATTATCAGTTTTGGATAATGTTGATTTTGTATCAGTGAGGAGAACCTCAGTTTTGTCACTATAGGGGGCTATACTAAAAGTATGTGTGGGAAGTTTGGCTGTATTAGGAAAAAAAGTTAAAAATCTGCATTCAACAGTTGCTAGAATTCACGTTCTCCACCATTCATCAATTTAATGAGCACATTTAATTGTGAACTATTATAAAAAGGTTTTTAAGTGAAGTGAGCAATTTAGTCATGTAGATTATATGACTTATCTACAGTCCCTC
This sequence comes from Erpetoichthys calabaricus, assembly GCF_900747795.2. Lineage (NCBI taxonomy): Eukaryota > Metazoa > Chordata > Cladistia > Polypteriformes > Polypteridae > Erpetoichthys > Erpetoichthys calabaricus. The sequence continues at coordinate 79,520,737 of NC_041396.2, read as the reverse complement.
AAGGAGCAAGCTGTGCCATTTTATCTAGGCAAATTCTATTTTTTTTAATCCACTCCTTTTGCTTCTTTTATCAAATGTGGTAAAAGGATAAATAACCAAATTCATTCCAAGCATTGTAGCCTGAATGACAAAGTATGACTTCAACTAGCCTTCTTTTACTTTGAGCCTTGCCAGAAAATTATATTTTATTAAAGGCTGTCAGGAAAAGCAGGTCCTCCTGTACCACTTGTGGCTGTGCTAATTGTTAAAACACACAAGACTTCTGCCAAGTTGGCAGTTCAAGGTCTGCCAAATACCAATAATACAGATATAGAATTCTACTGTGGGAATAAATGTTTCTGTCAATATCTAGAACATTTAAGTACATTCTTCACCCTCTAGAAGATCGTATTCAACTAATAAAAAAAAAAAAAAAAAATCACAAAAAAAAAAAATCATATAATGTATATGGTGAACTCTACTGAATGCAACATAATATACATTAATGGGCCACTGCAGATGTCCATTATTAAGAAAGGGAAAGGCTATCAGGAAGACATTGTACTTCTCTGACATTTTCAAAAATTTGTTTTCATCACAGCTATACTTTTACAATAGACTTATCACTTTGAACTGTAAAAGGGCTGGCAAAAAAAAAAAACCCCAAAAAAACGTAATACCATTAAGGACTGTGGTGTTAAGTGACTCCAAGGAATGTTCATTCAACTGCAACTTATTCAGAAAGACACGAAAACCCCTCATGTATGACAACTGCTCACTTTAAACACTAAGCAAAAGGTAGGAGGAATATGCTTACCAAAAGGTTGATTATGTATAATTGGAGCATATTTATAGTTTTTACTAACTCTACTAATTCCTGCAATCACACTTCTTGCAATAATTAAAAAAGGGAAATGTACTGCTATAGAGCAGTGTGGCAATCTGTCAATTTTGTTTCACCCTGTTCTGTGAAGCTAAGCAACATGTAAGCAAGTTGCAATAATAAGCGATTAGGGATGGGAACAAATGCTTCAGAAGTCCGAAAGTGCATACTAAAAAGTGTACCCAAGTATTCTGTGGTGAAAGCAGAGTTATATTAGAATATTTGTACATTGAAATTGAACCTCCTATTAATACGTGCCAGACGACCATGTTGCTGAATACAGAATGTTACACAAAGCACACTACATTTTTAATTTGGCAAATCACAATTCAGTAAAATTTGAGCAAGGTTATATGTACTTATTTTTCTGATTTGTTAGGAAGTCAGGAGGACAGTAGTACATTTTAACTTCTCAAACCAGCTGCACCACAATCAGATGCACATTAGCTTTGTAAGTGGAGACAATGAACTCAAAGAATCATGAATTATGGAGACACTTTGAACAGCTTGACCAAAGCACTGTTTAGTACAGGCTGTGCCAACTAAAAAACTTTGATATTATAATGTGACAAGCACAGTACACCACCTTACATTTAGACATAAAATGTCAATAGATGCTGATATGTCTAAACCTACGACTAGCCAAAGCAGCATTACTTCATTCACTAATATTAAACAAAAGTGTGACACTACTAGAGTAGAAAGAATTATGTAGCTAGTAGCTCAAATGGTTGCTAATGAAATTCTATCACTTAGCTTTTTAGACAGGTTTGGCTTTAAGAAACTCATGCATCACACTGAACCCCAATACTGTGTATCATGCCAAAGACTATAACTGCCGGAATAGATGAGCTTTATGAAAAGAGCACATCCTACCTTAAAGCTAGACTTTCAAAAACAGAAAGCGTTGCTATCAACACTAACACATGGACCTCTCTAACCACTGATTCTTAAGTTACAATAATATAGTCACTTTATCGATGACGAATGGTCCATTCAGAATGCAGTAATAGAAACATACAGCTCTGAAGAAAGACACACAGCAGAGAACACTGCTAATTACCTGACAGAGGCATGAGAAAAACATTTGTCAACATCTGAGAATATGGTAGCTTGTGTTTATGGTAATGTGAGCAACATGGTTTGAGCAAACCAAGGTCTGTGAGAGTTGGTACCAATGCTTTGCCTTTACACTTCAGCTTATTATTAATGATGGCTTCAAATTTGCTAGTGTGAACAGTGTGGCAGTTGCCTTCACCACAGCGCAACAGCCACACTTAAAGACAAACAAGAACAACAAATTTACTTATTCAGTATCATCATATGCACCAGAACTCTATTTTGGTGTCTGCTTGGACAGATATGGGCTGTGTCAGCTGTTACTTCAAATGAGAATGTTACCATCAGATGCGAGAACTCTAGAACCCTAACACTGAGGTCATTATGCTTTGCATTATAATTTAAATCATTTAAAGAGAACGAGAGTTGCAGCAATGCATTTGTTTTGGGACACCTGGGGATCACTTCTACCTAAAGGTAGGGTCAGGTTTACTGCACATCTCAAAACAAGTGAACATGCACTGAAGGCATGTCACATTAACATACTGCAGGCGCTAAGATCTCATCACTCTTCAGTCAGTGCAATGGTAAATAGAAGTGAGTTATAATGCGTGATTAATTAAATGATCATTTCAGAGTTTTTACAATGATTCCAAAAACATACATCTCATCGTTCTCATGGTGCAAAGTAGGTTTGATTTTGGGAGCCACTCAACATATAGAACATCAGAATATGAACAGGAACACTGTCCAAAAGTAAACAAGAAATACAGACAACTCGTTCACACTACATTCCTTTGAAACTTCACATCAACTTAATGAGGCAAAATGAATTAACTTTAGATTGGATGCTGCAATGTATTCACCGCAAGAGTTGTGAGGGGAGACTATAGATAATTGGGCAACCTACCTATTAACAAAAATGGTAGTGGAAACCCTGTTACTATGGAATTTTCATCTATGAATGATAAAATCCAGGAATAAAATAGGAACTTTTCTCTACTTATTCCCATTTTATTTTCACCTATGATTAGTAGAAAAACACCTTACACACAGCTCAACACATAATGTATGTAACTGGGTCTCATATTAAACTAAATTGTCAGGACTTCCAAAATACAAGTAACAGTATGTCCTATCAGCAACTTCCAAAATTTTGATATACTTTTGATATACCAAGACACACCTCTTCAGAAAAAAATCTACAATGAACAGGCAAGGCAATAGAACACATTCTCCACTGCTGCTCTCAGATTATTGAAAAACTAGTTCTTTAGCAATGAATCAATGTTTCATCAGTTAGAAAGTCTTCTTTTATATTTTCAGTTGACTGAAGTTGGAAGTGATGAAAGAACTTACCCCAGCAGCCATTGCTATCGCATTATATAATCTAAAGCACTGTATAACAAAGAAGCTACAATGCCCACAAAGCCCCAATAAAGAACAGACACCAAGTTATTAGACCACCTACTTTGACAGAATTTAACAGAAAACACAAACTTTAAGACAGGACATACCGAACATGAAATAAACCTGTGTGTCATCACCACAACTTATTGGCTAAACTGATGAGTTTAGTGGTCAGATTTTTAATGAGTGATATAATCTATTCTTGTATTTTTCACCATTGTACTGTATTCCTGAAGTGGCAATTACTTGTGTTCTGTTTTATATATGGTATTTACCCCATTTTTGACACCCACTGCACGCCAAATCTACTTGGAAGAGGGTCTCTCTCTGAATTGCATTTCCCAAGATTTTTCCAATTTTTTCCTTACAAGGGTCTTTTTTCTTTTTCTTATTAAAAACAGGGCCTGTTAAAGCCTATTGCAGCATTCCTTATGTGATCTTGGGCTACACAAGAAATAAATTGTTGAGGTTGTTGACAGTACAATAGTGTAAAAACACGACTCTGGCATAACAGTTTTTATTATCCAGATGTATGATGGTAATGGAGTGCAAAAGATATGCTATCCTTTGTGAACTGGTTTAAACAATATGCAAACAGGAGCAATGATGACTACTTGGAATATTCTGTTTAATGTGTCTCAGGGCTAGTCTATCAAAGCACTCCATCACAATTAGAATGAGTGCCACTGGATTGTAGTCATTTAGATAGTTCACTTTTGTTTTCTTACAAATAGAGATAACTGTTGCACTTTTTAAGCAAACATTGATGACAGATTCTCTTAGCAAAATATCAGAGGTACCATTAAAGAGATCAGCTAATTAGTCATTACAGGCATGCTCGGCAATTCAGTCCTAATCGAATGCCTTATGGACATCCACTTATTTAAATGTTCTCTATACATAATGTATACACAAAGAAATATGGATAAATCATGTGGTACTACTAGCATCTGAAGGGTGGGCTGTGCGTTACTGGGATCAAAATGGGCATATAAAGCATTAGGTTCATCAGGATGGAAAAATGCAGGTATAATTTCTTCTTATTATTATTATTAAACACCAGTTCACCAGTCTGCTTCAGGGGAATTTGTTTACGTACTGCACTGTAAAGACATTAATGTATCATCTCAATATACCTGATGTGTGGACATTGGCTTACCTATTTCAAAACCCCAACTTCTATTTTTTTCCCCAATTCAATGTGACTACATTTACTGCTGTGTGAAAAATCACTACCATTCTGTATGATACAGTTTTGGACAACCTTTGGTTGTCAGACAAAGTGAATTATTTTTTCCTTTAGAAGAGTCTGGTATAAAAAGAAGTTCATGGATTCAGAAAGTGCATGGCATCCAAGTCAAAGCCCTCTGGTTGCAAATTAACTTCAAATCATTATCTATCTGTTTGTATTTGACAGTTGGTATTAGGTCCTTGTTGTGATAATGGTGTGTTTGCTTTTCATGAAACATAACATTGTATATAATAACCAAATAATTCCATTTTGGCCTGCTCTCAAAACAGTATTGTTTTGTATATATGGATTGTAAATGATACAAAGCTTCAAACCTAAGCTGTGCTAACATTTTATTTCTGGATAGAAATTACACTCACTTGGCTAGCCTGTAATGAAAGCCATACTTGTTCATTCTCTGATGGCAGAGTCATTATCTCCAACATTTATTATACTGAAAGATACCTGTGGATATCTGGATGTAACTTCTGAGTTTTTTGCAATGTTGCAGTCCATCATTTGGTCTGATCATTGGGTAAATTTACTGGGATTCACTCCTGGGAAAACTGGCAACTGTCTTGAACGGTTACCATTTATAAAAACATCCTGTCTTTCGAATGAGGGAGTTCAAATTTCTTGGAAAAAGCATACAACTCCTTCCAGATTGATAAGCAGCAACAGTTGCTTCTCTAAGATCTCCAATCCTCTGAGATGTGTCTCATCTTTGGAATAGTGTTACCACAAATCTGAGCATACAAGCTAAACTATCTAAGGGTCTGCTTTTACGTAGAAGTGACTGCTTTTACTTCAGCTAATAAAGTGTTCTTAAATTGCTGCACCATCCTACAATTACCATATTAATTAATATATAAGCAATTAAGATGCACTTATTTTTTTCACAGTGTTGCTACACGTATGCTTATTTTTTGTTAAATAAGGACAAAATGAAACTAGGCATGTTTTGTTTGTCTTCTGAAGTTAGATTTACTAGGTGATGATCAATAGTTATCAAAGGATATATAATACCATACAATTCAAAGAGGAAGTACTACTTTTTCACATCACTATATATGTACAGTAGTTATATGTACTTTGAGTGCAGGATCATAAATGTTTCAAGGAGATGGAGGAAAAGGAGCTGGTTAAACCTGCCACAGGGTTGGTGTTCTGGGGCTGTGCACATATCTGCAAATTTGTGTGCTTCTTTGCTGATCGTTGTAGGGCTCAACATGGGGGAAACTAAAGGGGACAGTCCCTAGGAAAAGCATGCTGTTCTCTACTTCCACAAAAGGAGAAAATGCCTGGCTGTTGAAACAAACCTTCTCTTTCTGTCACACCAGGATTATATTTCCTGTCACAGAGCTGTAAGCTGGGCCAAAGCCGCTAAGGAATGCCTGTCCCTCAGAGGCAGGAGAAAAATGATTGGAATGCAGGCTTCTTTCCAGGCAAATTCTACAGGATCAGGCAAGGGTCATAATTCCCTCCACCCCCAAGCACTCCAGCAGTGGCATTTTCAATCCCACAACTCCAGAAGAGTAGAGACGCATCCCAATTAGGAATTCGCAGTCTCTTCCCAGCGTCACTAGCTAATCAAGGGCTTTCTTTGTTGAAACTTAATGGAAGCATTTAGGAGTCTCTCTATGCTCTCTCTAGGGGTTTCTGAGAATGCCAAAACAAAAAGCCTTTGCTCCAAATGGAAATAAGCCACAGAAGCATTACATATGTAAAAGATTTGAACACCACAGACCAATATGAGAAAGATGCTGCCTATTAATGCAGAAGAGCAAATAATTACAAAAAGGAAGACCATTACACATTTATGTTACAAAATATCTGTAACAGTCTGAGAATGTTCAATTACGTTGCTGCTCTAAGGTATACAAGTTTCTCGGAATAGGCACCATCCATATTTGTTCCATGTTTTGTGCTTCAAGAAGTGGGGGAGGAACGAAAAACACTGATTCCCTGATTGAGAATGGCTTGTAGCTATCGCCAGCAGAAAGCATCTGGCAGACCAGTTCTATGAGACAGACTTATATGAAAAAGTGATGTCCTGCCAAAGCATCAGAAGGTTTTCTGATATAATTCTACTTTCACAAGAAAGGCTGTGCTTATCTTTGATTTCTCAATACAAAACAGTGAAAAATGCAGCATGTGTTTTTAAACAAAAGCATTACTACAGTAATGGAGACAATATCCATAAACATGTTTTTGAACATAAGCATCTTAATACCACAACTACATAGAAACATACCCAAACAAATATCCAAACAGAAGTTGGATAAAAACTATATCAATAGTAAAATACTATTGTTTCCAAAAAAACGAGTAATGCTCTCGCTTTAACAGCTGAGTAGGGGATACCAAAGAAACATTAAAGCCTACTTCACACCTACAATGTCAGAAATAACATTTCACTGAAATTCAGGCACTGCTTTGATAACACTATTTCACTCTACCAATGAGTTGCAAATACTGATATTTGATAAAAGGCCACATAAAAATAAAGATAACATGCTTTTCTTATCATAGACGTGGTAACAACTATTTAAATTGCAGAAATATGTTGGAGTTTACAATAAAGTAAAATATGAATGTTAAATTTATTATATCAAATTCTACAATACAAAATACTGTCAATATGAAATGCGACCTTGTATCATGTATTTTATGACATTACCATATTACTGAAATTAAACACAAAGGCAAGCAAAATCATCTTCCCTCAAAAGCAGGAAATTTTAAAATCAGACTGCAAAACAAGAAAACATGTATAAAGTAGCAGTAAAGGTATTCACTATGTGTAATGATGTGCACGCAACAGAGTGCTTACTTTAAAAGAAAGTGGGTTGGGACTGCAGGTTAAATGTTTTCTACATACACTTACTTTAGTGGGACAAATCATCAAACAATAAACACACAACTACAGTACACCCCCAAAATTTGCTGGGGTTACGTTCCTAGAGCACCCATCGAATTGTGAAAAACCATGAATTTTGGATGTGGTTAAAAAAAATGCCTATTTTTATAGTTTAAACCCTACATATTCCCCCAAAACACTTTAATTTCAAATTCAGCTTAATACATTACCTAAAAAATGAATGTAAAGGTAAACCTGTATACTGTATTGCTATGTCTCCTGCAGTGCTAGAATGTAAAATACTGATGTTACCACTATATGTACTGTAGTTCATGCAAGCGGATTTTCATTGCCAGAAGCCGTAGAAGGTGCAGGGCGTTTCGACGGCATCTTGGGGCTTTAACCCTTAAACTGCCACATACTTGGGGGTTAACGCATCCCTGGACGCTAAATACTTTTTTTGCTGCACTTTAAGTAAGCGTCACAATTCACAAAGAAAAAGTGAAATTTTAATAGAAAACATTTTTTTCCATGCAAAGAGCATCACAATTACTGCAACATTGATCATTTTACACACTGCTAATGAACTGTAAAAACTATTTAAAAAACTACTGGAACAATATGTACAAGGTGCAACTGACGCCAAGGAAGAAATCACCGAGCCAACTGCGCTTGAACTGGCTGCACGCAAACACACTGAGGTAAACGCTGACGCTGTCTCAATCCCAGAGACAGTGAGACTGCAGAGTGTCACACTTGGGCCACAGAATTGCACAGAAACACAGGAGATTGTAGAGACAGGAACTTTATTCAAACACTTCAAACAAACAAACAGGTCTCTTTCAGAAGTAAAATGAACTCAGTGTGCAGTTAGTTATCAATTAAAGAACAGACAAACATCATAGGGGAGCACAACCCCCAAAAGGAGCAGAGGATGTCTGGGGGAGGAGAGAGAAACAAAACAGCCAAAAAGGACAGGTGCTGTTCAGGCGTTTAAGTCAGCTCCTGCGTGCTTGCAAATGGGACTGAGAAACAACTATAGCTGGTTATGGCGGTTTAAGGGTTAAGAGGAACAAAACGGAAAACACAAGAACACTCAACTGGAGATGCATCACAGTCAATCAGCAGCAAGGAGAAATGAATAACGCTGTAGAGGTCTGGTGGCGCTAAGATTCTTACTGTCTAAGACGGCGAATTATTTATTTTTATGGTGGAGATTACAGGGACGCACCCAGACAGACCCGATCTGCACGCACTCACAGAGACAAAAACAAAGCAATCTGGTAATCAAACAGCAAATAAAGAATGTAATGAAAACAAATGAAATAAATGAAAACGATACCATCCCTGTTCCCCTTACAGTGACTACACATTAAATACAACAAAGCACCAACAAAACACACACAGTAAATCATGAAAAACGGCAACGGATGAAATGTAATGATGAAAATAGATAGTCCAGAGACCCGCACATTGAATGGGAATGTAAAGATAGTCGTACTGCTAGTTCCTGAAATGGTGAAGACGGGTTCAGGAGCGCTTCTTTCTTTGCAGGATGGCCATGAATCCATTTACAGTCCTCATGTACACAGGCAGACGGCAGACAATGCAGACGCCAAACACGAAACGATCCAGGACAAAACGAATAAGTACAGGTAACCCAACAGAAGGCAGGCAGAGAGACAGGAACTTGAAACACAAATTACAAAAACTTTTTTTTTTGCTTTTGGTCACCGGCTCCCTTTGTAAAAGCTGCGCTGACATCCTTTGACCCCAACAGCCCCAGCACCCTCAGCAGAAGACCAATCAGAACCACTGCAGGGACTGCTGGGAGTCACAGTTTCAAATTCTATTGGCTACTTTCACCATCCCAACCCACGTTTCCGCTACAGTTGCTTCCTGTTCTCTCTACATTACAGTATTGCCACGAAAAAAGCCAGAAAAATTGCAGAGGATATTTGCGGTTTCCACTAATAATTGTTAGATAGGTTCTAAGGAAAAATCCATGAATGACTGAGGCCGCGAACTCTGAACAAGACTGTTTTCAAACTGAACTCTACCGAAACCATCAAAACAAAGTTATTATCAAACTGGAACAGTTTTCATGACATATTCAAAAGGAAGTGGTTGTGAAAACAAGAGCTTGCAATATCAACACACCTTACACTGACACTGTTCAGAAATAATTGCAGATTAAAACAAGGAGGTATTATACAGTAGCGGATCTTGCATTGCATTGTTCTCAACAGCAGTCCTCTAGCATAGTGAAGGGAGAAAACAGCCAAATTTCCAATGCTTGGTTTTCTGGTCAACTCACACTTAGTCACCCAGTGAAGTGAGTGTTTTCAACTGCAGGGGTTACTATTACAGCAGAAACGTGTCAGCTTCAAGCTGAGAACGGACATTCTGATTTTTCTTAAAAGCAAATATAACATCATACGTCATTCATAGATCTAGGCAGGACACACAACCAATGGGTTAATAAGGTTTTCAAGCAGGAAACAAAAGGACAGCACCTATAATCAAAATTCACCATTGTACCAAAATGCAACTCGCTACAGTATGTTCTAACGAGTACCTTACAGGAAACCTGTTATCCAGCGTTGATCTGATGTATTTTTCTTTTTTACAGTAAGTATGGTTTGTGCATTCCCATGTAATTTAAAAAGGAAGGTTTTACAGAGATTCTGTATGTTTTTGTTGCATTACATCTACTTGCAGTCATGCAATATGTGTGATCCTGAGGCATTTAGGTTTGCAAATTTGACAGTCACATTTTGTTATTCACAAGTTGTCCATGAAAAATTAAATGGGAATATTTCTTGAGCTCACTGAAATATCGTAGGAACCTGGACAAGATATTTAAGCCAAAAATATATAAACAAGACAGAAATGAAAGTGTTACATAAAAGTCATAAAATATATAAATATTTGTGTTACTTAATATGTTAGTGTAAGTGCATACCATATCGCAATTAATAAATTAACCACAAAAATATCACCACACCACAGTTAGACACAGCTGAAGTATTATTTACAAATTTTCAGCCACTAACCCTGAAAATGATTTTACAGTCATCCCTCACCTATCGCGGGGGTTACGTTCCAGAGCCCCCCGCGATAGGTGAAAATCCGCGAAATAGCGACCTATATTTATTTTATTATTTATACATATTTTAAGGCTTTATAAACCCTTCCCACACTCTTATAAACCTTTCTCACTCTCTTGTTAACCTTTCCCACACTCTTATAAACACTTCCTATGCTCTTAAACACTTTCTACATTCTTAAACACCGCAGACCAACACTGCACGCAGCGATCAGACATCGATGTGTCTGCACTCGCTTTGTGAAGGGGGGCAGCTGAACTCACGCTGAGCAGAAATGGACTTTGTGCTGCTTCTGCCAAAATGCCTGCTTGTCGCTCTGCACGTTCGGAAGGAGGAGGAGGAGTGGGGGTGTGTGAGGGCTGAACTCACGTTCGCTCAAACCCCCCTCCCCGGAGGCGCAGTACGCTCCTGCCACTTCGCATTGTCAAGGGGGTGGGGAGCTGAATGAACACTAAGGAGAAGTGGACTTTGTGCTGGCTTTGTGCTGCTTGTTGCTCTGCGTGTCAATAATTTAAAAGCCTGTACAGCACCTATTTTCCTGTCTCACTGTCTTGTCTTGCGTGAAGTTAAAATGTTTTATAACAGTGAGATGTTACTCATATCCTTAGCCCGACATCCACATATCATATGTGTTAACAAAGTGTGTTTTATAAGTTTACATGTGTTTAAAGCATGTGGGATGGGTATTTTAAGGCTTAAACTATAAAAATGTTTATTTATATGGTCTTTCTATATCGCGGATTTTCTCCTGTTGCTGATGGGTCTGGAACATAACTTCCGCGATAGGCGGGCAATCACTTGTATTTAAAAACCCGCGAAGTCGTGAATCTGCAAAAAGTGAACCGCGAAGTAGCAAGGGATTACTGTATATGAGTATTTTGGAAGATTACACCATGTTTGAATACTATATCACAACGACTTATCAGCAGTAAACTTACTTTGGCAAATCTAAACAAGGCAGTTTCTTCCAGTTACATATATGTCAACATTATAGGCAAAAGTGGAGCAACAGGAAAGAGTCAGAAATCAATGTATTTCAATCAACCAACATGCATAAGTTTGTCTCTTTATAAAACCTGTCACAAAAATATGTGAACTCTTACCTAGTTATGACTTTAACTAGTTTTGAAATGACAGCATGTTCAACAAAATCACTGTTATGGGGATCTAGAATATAGATTTAATTTCTTTGATGTTTGTAAAGATTTCATATAACAAACATTTTTAAACATAATCTCATCTGGTACAGTACTATAAAGTTTTAACAGCATCAATTTTAAAGAACAACAATTCTGTAATTGTAACATTTATTTTCTTACTTCACATATAAATCCTGCTCTGTTGGTCTAATATTTAAATGTTGCTGTATGCAACGGTGTTTAACTAGTTTGTGAAGTTTCTACTACAAGACCGTTTAAATGAAAGACTGTGTGTTGCTCCACAGTTAAACCTGTCAGTCAAGCATTTCTTACCAAAAAATCTTGTGACTTTCTTCTTGGGGTTCCAATTTTGTCCCACAGTTTAAAGAATGAGAATCTGTATCTATCTTTTTATCTATCTGATTGATGGTTGTCAATCAGGTTCATGTCACAGTTGACAACTTTTCCAGCTATTTTCAGTTGTATCCTTCATTTACATAATCTTAAGAGAGTCAGAGGCAGTCAGCTGCATGCTCATGTGAAGGCCAGCCACATACTGTGACATTTCCAGCAACTCACTCTAATAAGCCCATGCTATACCCCGACAAAATCAAACAGGTATGAATTTGTCTTTAGTTGTAGGGGTGGGCTCTGTGTGCATGAGAACTGACAAGCAATAAATACTCATCCAGAAGTACAGTGAATATAATGCAGTGACAAGGAATAAGAAACACAGGTGTTTTGGACCTTGCAAACAGAAGAGTTGCTCATGTGTATGATGCCTTATATTTTACATACCACTACAGAAAAAAAAAAAAGCAGAGACTGAGGCTGAACGTGCCATAGCTCCTATCCCTTCGTGCACGACCAGCTCTGTCAGGCATCATATTATTGGCTATCAAAATAAGGTCATAAAAATGGACATGCCCTGCAATTATGAGTTGTGTACACTGACACAGTGTGATGACAAGATTAATAAGTGAAGTCCACAAGATTGACATGCCCAATGACTAGAAGTTGCGTAATATGACATTGGCTTAAGTTGTCCCAATGTAAATAAATTTGTCCTAAAGGAGGACTGCAAACCATCCACAGTTGATTCATGCCTTACAACAGATGGTCCATGTCCCTGAAACACTGTACTGATAAAGCAGATAAAAAAAGATACTTTGAAGGTTAACTGTGATAAGAGTAATTTTCAAGAAATTATTCAAGCACAACCAACAAAGATGCATGGGATTACTCTGGTTTTGGATTTAGGTTCAGGTTATTTGGGTTCACCAATTCTTTTTAAAAACACAATAAAATGCATTAGGCACATCATTTGAATGCAACACTAATAGCAATTTACTACAGATAATGATGTGATATTTGCAGATGAACAAAGTTCAAGTTTCATATCACTACTATGCTAAATTTAAACATAAAATGACACTGGACTTCTAGCTTTAGCTTAATGTAGACAGATGTAGCACTGAAGGAAGAACACTGCAATTTTTTTTCCTCCACACAATATTCATTTTAAAAGGCTTTAATTTCTAACAGGATACTTAATTCTAAAATATCTGTGTGCTACATACCTACTGGATGATCAGTGTTCATGTGTTCAGAAAAACCTGTCATCTGTCTTCACAAGTATAGTTGATATGCTATCAGCTCACTGACAAAATATAAAACTACCTATGTAGAATGTGCTTCATGCAACTGGACTCAAGGACAATGCAAGTAGTAATGTGATCCAGAGCATTATGGGTATGCTGGTGTCTGCTCTAGAGGTTTCTTTTTTGCTGTGCATTTCCATTCAGCACTTAAGGCCACTGTAGCCCTATGATTTATTCATTTTTGCAAATATCCTTATGGACATACATAGTGTTAAAAAGAAGATCTGTATTTTGCAAAACAGTACAATTTCTTTGTATGACTTGGCTGAGTACCACTGTGTCTGAATCATAAACAAATCTTATACGGGTTAAATGGCATTAAACCAGTGTGAAATTCAGGCTGCAATTATGAGAGGAAGTTAGTTTTAGACAGTTAATGGTTTCCATGAAAAAGTAAAGGGTTTTTTTTTAATATCTGTATCAATACTGAAATTGCAGTATTATACTTCACAGGTAATTAAGTGTTACTTTGGATGGGGGGGCGGGGGGCGGGTTGGGCTTCTAGAGCTAACCTTAAATCATTGTATTCTTGTGTGTATTGACTACATTTTTGACTATACCCTAGTCTTTCTATTCTCAGAAGCAATCATCCTTTATTTTACAGTATGCTGAAAATGTGAGTATTGTTATAATTTTAGGCAAATTTTCCTTTTTGACACTTAATTAAGCTGCAGACACTTTTTTTCCCCCGTATATATTTCTGACAATAGTTAAAGTGTTTTGCATTTCCTGGATCTCCTACAGGCAAGTCATGTGGGCCACTTTGAAAATCAAAATGTAAAGTTCTGCTACATTAATTATTCTTTTTTGGTCATTCATTCAAAGTGAAGACATTACTACCTAATAAAGTACAATAACAGTTTGATGCTGATTTTAAATGTACCACCAGTTATAATAATACTGGTCAGATCAAATAGTTGCCTAAGACAGTAAATAGGTTAGAGGGTTTGTTCTCACAAATAAACTGGAGAAACATGTATTGCTGCACTAACTGTGGTTCATAAATCACACTATTTTTTTAAGGAGCAGGATCAGGCAGTTCAAAAGTGCATTGCTATTATGTTGTTTTGGGTTTGGCTAGACAATTCTTGCATACAGAACACAAATAACAAGGCTATATAAAAAAAAAAACAAAAAAAGAAAAAACTTCCTCCTCAGATTTTAGCTGGGCTAAGGATTTTTGGAATTTTGGAAGGTAAATTAACAAGATGAGGGCAAAGCTTTGTACTGTTCCAAGCACTTGGTTTAATTAAAAATATAACAGAGGGCATATTAACCCCAAATATAGCAACGAAAAACGATTAACATATGAAAAACATGGTTACGGTCAGAGTCATACAGTAAAAAACGTAGGTAAAAAAGTTGGCCATTAAAATAAAAGGAATAGAAAAATCAACAAAACAAGCAAACGTCTTTCTGTTCAGTGATTAAATGTAAGTTACACTAAGAGATTTATGAATAAGCTATTAAACTGAATTCATTTTTTTTACTCATGAAAACTGCCAGAGCATGAGTAAAGTACTATTATAATAGTAAAGAGGCAGTAGTTCTACAGGGTATTTCTCTCCTTGAGTAATAGTACTTTTTAACGCTGAAACCACGTTCCTGGCATCTTTTCCACACTCAGAATTTCATTGAGTCTAAAAGGTAATGCTTTCCTATTTTCTCAGTTCTAGAATTCGAACCAAAATACTTTTCTAACCAGATGTAAACCACCTTTCAGAACTGTAGCACCAAGCAATCCGAATAACCAGATGAGATGTCCTAAAGAATGCAAGGGCAACATTCAAAGATATCCAAAAGAACCCATCCGGATAGTAGATAAGAGAAACATCAATCTGATCATTTGTTGATAGCTCAGCTGGATTGTAGACTTCAAAAATGAAAAAGTGGGGACTCATTGTAAAACTCAGCTATTCAAATGCGGTGACACAGATGCTGAAACCAAACACTTTTTTCTTCTTTTTTGTCATTAAGGTCAGTGGCAGGGGATAAAAGAGAAAGTTAATGGTTACATTTTGCATTGGTATTCACGAGGAATTTTGAATTAATTATACATAAAATGCTATACTTGGGAAAGAAAAAAAATGTGCACAGTGGCATCATCTCATGCCTGTAATTCACTCTTTTTTCTTGCTAAAACATCAGGTATAATGGGGACACTGGTGCTAAGGCTTTGTTTCTTGTATGAGTTTCTGTAGCACCTGTGACATTGAACCAACATTATATGATTCAAGCCTCCTGGTTTTCTCTGTAATCAGATATAACACAACACTCATTCCATATTATTTCTGATGTGGGAGTGAGATTGTAGAATTCTCAACTCTGATGGAGGCAACTACAGTAATAACCATTAACAACTTTGGGTATGACAATGCATAAGTTGCTTTTGCTGACCATTGTATTTGTTCTGATCAACATTAGCACTGTCATTTGGAATTTCACGGTTTAGCATCTTTGAGTGGAAGGTTTAGAAGGGAACAAAAAATTCTAGGATATCAGATGTGAATTCATATGTTAAAAGAGGAGCCAGTTTAATAGCCACACTCTTTGATGGGAGGTTTACACGTTTGTGATTTTATTTGTCCCAGGAAAGGTTGTATTGATTGAATGGTATTCAACGTGGCTATACTGCTCCCATCTCTGTAATTTATAGAGACCAGAATTGTTTGATCAATTTGTATAGATACTTTTCAAAATGCATGCAATTGTAATAGTTATTTGCATTAGTTAGATTGTCTGTCTGTCTGTCTAACTATCTGACATACATTATTAATCCCAAGGGGAAATTCACATACTCCAGCAGCAGCATACTGATACAAAAAACAATATTAAATTAAAAAGTAATAAAACATGCAAGTAAAAACAGACAATAACTTTGAATAATGTTAATGTTTACCCCCCCGGGTGAAACAGTTTGGGGGAGGAACGATCTCCTCAGTCTGTCAGTGGAGCATATGTCTATCTTGTTGCTGGTTCGTCGTGTGCTGTATCAGTGCATGCTCCCAACCCTCCTCCTCGTCCTATCTTGTTACACCTTAATTCTAAAAATTTAACAAATAATGTCTTAAAAAAATTTAATTTAGGTTTTATATAGCAGTAAATTCATGCCAGTTTATTTAGTATTCCTGATACATATACTGATATGAGGAAAACATTTTGTATTAGGCACCATTGCCATTTATGTTTCAGGTGAAGGCATAGAGCCCAAGATAGCATGCATCTTTGGTGCTGTGTGTCTCAATCTGGGGAGGTTTCTGTCTCAATACTTCATAAGAAAGATTTATGTTTGCTAAAGACGGTCTAAACTTACACTATTAAACCACTTGATTTATGATCATCTGTAATTTAGCACCATATGAAAAATTAACCAAATTGTTTTTAATATCTTAATCTAAATCATTGATAAAAATTAGAAAAATAATTGTCACAAACGGTAATCAATGAAAGACTCCAACGTAGCATTACAATCTGTTTCTTCTACCTACGTACCATGCCTTGAAAAGATATTAAGGATACAAGCAGAAGGTTTTCAATTATGAGAAATCTTATCAAAAGATTTTTTTATGTTGAGATATGTGATACACTCTCTTAATCCTTCAACATATCTCCTCTGCCTAAACCTTTTGAAAATGAATGTTTTGTAATGGATTTCAAAATATGGTTGTTAATGGGTATTCAAAGTTTGTACATATTTTGATGTACATCAAATTGCTAACATTTGGTGTTTGGACAATTAATTTAGTATTCGCTACTTAAATTTCTGTAGTCTTTCTATAGTCTCTCAGCAGCTCAATGGTACTTTTCCTACCTTTTTAACTAGCACAGCTTTTATAAGCAGCTCTCATTTTATCACTAAATATAAAACTCAAGATTATAATGAGCAGACACACACAAACTATAGGAAGTAAAAACTGAATGCTAATGCAGTAAAAAATCTAATTGAGTAATTTTAACTAAAATTGTCTTTACATCTAGTGCCTTGTTTATTCTGCTCACAGTAATTAAGTAAACAAAAACATTTTGAAAAAAAAAAAGTTTAATGGAAGCCCACAATGCAGATTTAAGGGTGTTACATGATTTTAAAGCATTGATCAACCTCTCTAAAAGCCTTTCTACTCACACTGATATACAGTAACTGTAGCACATGTGCTAAGCAATGGTGTTTCCTGTTTTTTCAGGAACAAATGAGAAAAAAATTACTGCAGCACTATAGACAAACCATATTATATTGTTGACTATAAACTATAACTTTTATGAGTAAGTGAGGATACTATGTGCTTAAGAAAGCTGGACTAATCAGTAAAAGAAACGAATTATAAATTTGAATTCAGTATGATAAACAAAATAATAGGGCTGCAACAACTAATCGACAAAAATTATTAAATTCGTTGCTAACAATTTTCAATGTTGAATAGTTGGATTGGTGATGTCAAATGCATTACATTACGGAGATGGAGGGAGACAGAATTCCAAAACTGTGACTTAAAATGTCTAAAGTATGGGGAATACTTTGTGTTAAGATCTTCCAAAAAAACGGCTGCTTGTCAACTATACAATGCAGAATTGTCATGGCATGGAAGTATAATTGTCATACATGAGCACCTCAAGAGGAAACACATGGGAATGAGTGAAGATGTGCCTTCAGCACAATAACCCAACATCCCACTGTATTAGGGCTGGCTTAAAATGTTCATTCATTGAGCCGATGAACTGATGAAGCCACACAATGTTTTAATTCAAGTGTACTCTAAAGTACACAACATAAATTCACCATCAGTTTCTTCTTGCAGACCCTCATGTCAGCGACCACCCTGCCTCCAGAACTGTGTAACCATGCTGCCCTGTGTGCATCAACTGTACACATGCTAGATAAGAAAACATTCAATCTTTGAAGGAGCATTTCTCAGATGTGTCGTTCTTTGCGCCTGCACAACATTTAAAAACACACAATGGTAGCGACTTGTGCACAAATTCATAGCAAATAAATGGACAGCTGTGGCAACTGAAGCCTGCTTTGGTGTAACATGCTATTTTATTGGAGAAGACTGAAGCATGAAGTCAATCTGCCTTACTACAATGCCACTGGAGCAGAGACATACAGCATCCAACAAAATTGACTAGTTGGAGGAGGCTGTATGCAGATTTAAAATTCCTCCTAGCAAAACTGTTGCTATTGTGAATGATAATGGTGCCAATATTGTGGCTGCAGCAAACATCTCAAATGAGAAACATGGATGGTCTTCTTTCCGCTGCAATTGGCACAACTTGCAGTTTTGAATTAATTCTGGACTAAAACATCCTGGCTTTTCTAAAGCTATTGGAGCAGCACCCTGCCTTGTAAAGCATTTTAAAAAAAGTGAGCCAGCCTCCACCAAGCTGAAAGAAAAATAGGTACAGACAGGAATACATGAGCACAAACTTGTACAGGATGTAAGCACAAGATGAAGCAGAACATTCGACATGACTAGCTTAACTGGTTGAGCAAAGGTGGCCTAAAACTGCATACTGTATGACCCCACTATCACACAAAGAGACAAGATGCATCTTGACTTAAACACTGAACAATGGAGCCTGCTTGAAGAGCTTTCCACTGCTCTTAAACCTTCTGAATGTCCAACTGTGTTTCTAAGTAGGGAGAAATATACTTTCTTTAATAATCCTACTTCTAACATAGCTCATGAAATCCACAAAGAATAATGAGTCAAGTGCAGTGCAGGCTTTCCAAATAACTGTTATGCAGCCGCTTTAGCAATGATGGAGGAAGTAGGCCAAACACAGCAATCCATGTTAATGAACTAGACTCAAGGATTAGAAAACTCAAGTTTCTGACACCTGAGCTAGTGTTCCATGTGCATGCTGAAGTACAAACACAGACACTTTAAATGAAAAAGGAAATGGATCACCAACAATGTCAGGAAGTCAAAATCTGTGCTGCCAGTAGCTCCACCAGTAATACTGCTGCTGGACCAACAACTGTTGTCACTGTCACTTTATTTGACTCACTCCTTGGCTTGGGCTACAGCAGAAGATAACAGAGATGTGGAAGCTGAAGACATCTATGACCAGTTATTAAGGAATAAGATCCTGACATACTTTGGAGAGAAACAAGCTGCCAAGGAAGAACATCCATTACATTGGTGGATGACTAATGAGGTTAGATCACCCACCCTGGCCAGTCTTGCAAAGACCTAACTATGTATCCCTGCTACCTCAACACCATATAAGCATCTCTTTTTGGTTGTAGGCAACATAACTTCCAAGAAAAGAGCCAGCCTTAGCCAAGAGCATATCAACCTGCTTACATTTTTGCTTTGCAACTCAAAACTCCTGTAGAACCATTTTACATCCCTGGTGACACTGGTGAAGCAATTTAGGAGTTTATTTTTAAAGCTACTGATGTAGCAGTTTCAGCTATAGTTTGATTTTTAAACCACTGTTGGAGCAATTTAAATAACACAACTAAATTGGATATGTTTCACTGCAAAAACAATTAAGTTCATTGCTCTTTAAAATGTTTTTTTCACACTTTGCATATTTTTTACTCTTTTGTTATATATTGTAATTAGAAGAATTATATTATTAACTCTCAAATTACAGGAGAAATAATATTAAAACATTTAAATAAACTTTTGTCAATAAAATTAACTTTTTTTTATTCCAATTAATCGATCAATCGGAAAAATAATTGAGATTAAATTGATCATCAAAATAATTGTTAGTTGTAGCCCAACAAAATAATGACAATAACCGTTTTCCATAAAATATAATTGAGTACAGTGGAGTTGATCATAAGTTATACAGTAATTTGCAATTCCCTGATACTGTCTTAATCAGAAAATATTAACCTGTGCCAATGAATTGAAAAGACTATTTCCACTAAGTGCTCTGACTCAACAGCTGTAAGAGATCTTAAAATCAAAAGAATGCTTTGTCCATCAGTGCTTCCAAGACTGATTTATTAAATACAGACAAAATCCCCCAAAACTCTACACGCATTTACAAAGTATTCCATTTCTAAATGTTTGCACACACTGCTCATATTGTCATCTATTGTCCAATCATATTTACTATTATTTTATGTAAGCCTTAATGCTGACAGATACAGTAAGGGCTACCAATAAAGCTGTATTTTTCAGATAGTGAGTTAAAAGTATAATCAAAAAATACTTAAGTTTGTAAGACCCAGCATATACTCACCATACATTTTGCCCTCATCCGATAATATAATTTTGCGCCGACCACATGGTGGGTAGATGGCCAAAGCCTCCTGGAAGCTCTGTTCAATGTCCGGACTCCACACCCCTTCTGCATCA
This sequence comes from Erpetoichthys calabaricus, assembly GCF_900747795.2. Lineage (NCBI taxonomy): Eukaryota > Metazoa > Chordata > Cladistia > Polypteriformes > Polypteridae > Erpetoichthys > Erpetoichthys calabaricus. The sequence goes on along the minus strand of NC_041396.2, from coordinate 79,500,089 downwards.
CCATCCACAGTTTTGTCCAGCCCCTCAGCACCATCGTCCCGCCCCTCCTCTGGGCTGCCGTTCGCGCTCCACTCGTTTGACGCAATTGTGGCGGCTCCTCTAGGGCTCTTTGGGGAGCCCTGACTTGAGGACTGTAATAAAAAAAAATAGGAAATTAGTGATGCATACAGGGATAAATATATATACCAAGAGTCTGAGCAACACATTGTAGGTAAAGATGACAGAGAGAAAGCTCCATTTAGCATAATATGAAGAGCTACATGAGGGGTCCTCAAGTTTAATCTTGGAGAGCTCTAGGTTTTTTCCAACCCGGTTATTTACTTAGAATCCGATCCTTGAGAAGAGAACTAGCTATTTAATATTTAGTTTATTCATTCTTCAAAGTCATTCTTATATTACAGATTTTCCTTTTCAATGATTATCATCCAGATTATTTAAAATAATCTAATCTGCCCCAGTCCATAGTTCTTCACTTTTTGTTCTTCCTTATATCTCTTCCTTTACTTTGGATATATTTTATGAAAAAATATACTTCATGACAAACACAGGTGTAAGTGGGAGCAAGTTAAATAGTGAGCTATGGTCCCTTTGTCATTTATATCTTATTATTAACTGGAAACTGGTTAAGAAAATAAGAGGCAACCAAAAACAATGAAAGTAGATGCTCAAGACTAAAAGAAATAAATAAGGCTTTAGAATCTTAACAAGTGAGTTAACTAAAATCAAGCCGAAACACAATGATTTAACAATATTTGACTTATAAATAAGAAATAAGGTTGGAACAAAAACTTATGCCTACTTTCAGCCCTGCACGACTGAACCTGAGGACCCCTGAGCTGAAGCAAGCTTCCTCTGTTGTTTTGAATGCATATGGATAATGGGTTGGTCTATAAATGTATACAGTCACCATTGTTTAAATTTCCACAATTTCATGCTTCATGAAATCACATAGTATGAACTTTAACCTTTAAATTATATTACAGTTTAGTCACCATTAAATATGAATCTGGCATTGTCTGGCTTATAACACTTACAAAATGGAGTAGTTTGTGCACCCAACACCAAAAGCATAGAAAAGTTTCGCAATGATCTGAACGAAGCCAAACAATACCGACAACTGTTTATAAAAATCAAACGAAAGAATCTATTCAGTCTATGCAGGAGAGGAAAGAGGAAAAAACAAAACAAAAAAAACAAGGGCAGAATGATGGTTAAGAAAATGAAATAAACATTTATGACTGTTTTATGAAAACATCACTGTAAATTACCCGTTCATACAGAAGGAAATGCTTTGGTTTGGTTAAGGAGAAGGTCTTTCTGTTTGAAAGTGGCATACTAACTGAAAATTGATAAAGTGGTTAATTTCTGTTGTGTCTTTATAAGCTGAGGATTTAACCAAAATGCACAAATGGGTAAATGTCAAGAATCAATTCATGCTTTCTGGCATCTGTGCACTAACTACAGCCAATGTCCCAGTTGTTTTAAACAGTTGCTGGTGCAAAATATATATATTTTATAAAATAATCTTAAATTTTCTCTGCTATCAAAAAATCAAGTTTATGATTACAGCATCACATCATGGGGATAGTAAAGCTCATCAGCAAGGACTAAGAAAAGAAAAACAGTGCTATAAAATATTGTAGTGGAACTTGTTTTTCGGTCTGCTACAAATAATAAATCTTGGGAGTAGATTCACTTTCAGCAGGTCAATGATCTCTACCACTGGGCCAAAGCAATAGGCTCAAAAGTAAAAGTAAAGCATATCCTTGAGAGAGTCAGTCAAAACCATAACCTCAACCCCACTAAGAATATGTTGCATGATTTTAAAATAGCAGTACACAAGTGCTGTCCTGGAAACTTGGAAGAAGTCGAGCAAATCTTCCAACTGGAATTAACAACCATCAGTTCCTAACCTGCACGAATAGTTGGTAGACAACCACTTTAAACAGACCAAATGCTTTAATTAAACAAAAAGATGGCTCAGCTAAACTGCAGTGTTGGAGAAAAGTATATTACAGTTTACCACTTTAGCATATTTGTTGACAATGGGATTGAGTGTGGAGTTTAATTAATTGTTTTCAGAGAATAGTATAGTGGGATTTTTTTTCAGTTTTCCTTTTACTTAACAGTGTATTATTTATAAACAGCAAACAATATTCCTCTGTCTGAAATTTCCATCAGCATTCTCGCTATCAGTTCTAGATGCAAGATTAGAAAGTAAACTTTCATTTGAAAATGACTAGATTCTTTTCCTTCTTACAAAGAAATTTTAAAAAATCCAATTAAAATTTAAGAATATGGGCAAATCAGAAGATCAGGTTAAAGAAATTCTATAATATTGCATAGCTGCATCAAGATTAACATACATCTGAATAAAGAGAATTGAAATGTTTAATTCATTTTTAAGCATTCAGATGATAGTACACATTGAAAGATGTTCACGGATAAAAATGTGACAACAAACACAAAACAAGACAGTTTATGTCTGACAGTCTGGTTTCAGTTTAAACCTGCCTCCACTGTGGCCCACCAGGATTAGGAGTGAGCATCCTTCTTTTAAATTAATCAAACCTAATCAATTTATAGTCAATTACTGTATTAGGCTAAAAATAGAATGCAGATTATCATGTATTACATTGAAAAATAGCCTTTAACACTTAACAATGAATATGATGCTTAATGCTGGTTCACTACACTGTTTTAATGACCTGGATTACTGCTTTAGTCGCTCTGCATTTTTGGAAAAAGGCTTATAGTATGTGAGAACATGCACACATTCATTTTATGAATCCACTTATTTCAACAGAGGGTAATATGGGACTGGGGAGTGTTCTATAATCAATGGGCCCACCCTGGCAAGGACTCAACTCTATTACATCCAAAACTTGCACACATCCACACTGGGCCAAAGCAAGGAAAATAACCTCCTGTGTGAGAGAAAATTTGCACTTAAATAAGACATTTTAATATACCAGGATTGCAAAAATGTAAAAGGCAGTTAAAAAGATGAAGCCAACAGTTTCTGGGACCATAATGTTTAAAAATAATAAAGGAAATACAGTATATTCAACAGAAACAAAAAAAAAAACATCATAGAATCTTTTACTTTCAACCAAACCACTGTGTTCATTATTCTGTTTTATATTCTTCATACTGATATTAAAAGAATAATATAATGCTCCATGAAAATAGTAAACTAAACTAACTGAAAACACAATTATAATAATACAAGTTCTTGAATAATATTTCAAATTTGAATAATAGATTTAAAAAACATTTTAGCTTTGGGTTGACATTTCTTTGGAAATGCTTTCAATTAATTGAAAATGCTGCTGCAAGAATCATTGTAAGGACTACAAAGTATAACCACATAACTCCAGTTCTCAAATCTTTACACTAGTTTCCAGTTAAGTTTAGAGCCAATTACAAAATCATCCTCTTTATAAATGAAGCTTTAAGTGGCCAAAGCCCTGCTTACCTCTTTGAAATTATAATTACTTACTAACCAGAGTGTGCATTAAGATCTCAAGATACCAGCCTACTAAAGTTACCGTGGATAAATAAAACAGCAGTAGGAGGTCACGCTTTAAGCCACAGGGACACAAAGCTGAAGAGTGATCTGTTTGCATATATAAGAGATGCCCCTTCAACCTCTGCTTCTTTTAAATCCAGGCTGAAGACTTATTGCGTTAGGCTAGCATACTCTGATTAGGGCTGCTGATTAGCTGTATATATTGCATCTCTGTCTGTTAGTTGTTTGTACAAAAATATAATACCAATAATTATAAGCCGATTCCATTCCTTTTCTATTATGTTTCACTTCTCAGTATCCTGCTGTGGCACGCGTTGCCACTGCTCTACATTCAAGCTGTTTTCCTGCCTATTGAAAGACATCTTAGATACTGGGATCATTGGAATTAACAGATTCTGTTGTCAGATGGCTCAGCACAGGCTCTACTTTATAATGCCCAGGAGGTGGTAGGCAAGAAGCTGGCCTAGGTCTACAGGACTTTGACTGTGTCTGGCAAATTTGATTTGTCTGTTATAATTGACCGTGGTCCCTGCAGAAGTCTATTTTTCTCTAGGGTTGCTGCTGACTGGAATTTTTGTTTTCATTTCCTCTGGTGTCAACTGGTTATATCTGAAGCATTAATTAATGGACACATTTTGCTGGGCAATGATACATTTTGATCATTTTTGAACTTCTTTGTTTTAATGTCTGTTTAAACAAACCTGCAACTTCATGTTTACTTATTATATAATTAATTTAATTTGTAAAGTTTGCGTTTGCATTTACCTGTGAATAAGTGAACCAGTGAAAAGTGCTACACAAAAATAAACTGAACTAAAATGCTTGCATGAGCCAAAATAGGACCAATGGTGTTGCAAATAGCAAAATAGATTACAAATGTCAATCTGATTGAGTTCTCTTTTCAGAATTCATTCTTAAGTATTGTGACGCAATGAGGTACATCAATATGAAATATTTTTGGTTGCTTAGGGCACTGCTGATTTAACTCTCTTAATATTAAATACTTCTATTTATAGTCAAAAACCCTGAACTATTTGGCTATTAACACTGATTTTTTTATTCCTTTTGTATGTTTCTGGAAAGGGAGGTGGAGAAAATGTGTCAACTTTAGTTATAGGTCTTGTTTTAGTCACTCAAAAAATAAAATAAATTAATAAATACAAAACACAGACGTAGATCAATATGCACATTTTTTCAGAGAACAAACTGTCTTTACAAAAGGTAGTTTAGGAAAATATTAAGCATACCCAATCAAGCATGTGTGGTGTAGCGGGTCCACAGCTCAAGTTAACAGGGCCACTTTTTAAATAAATAATCGCTGCACTCATGGCTTAGTGAGGGGGCATGGTGTATGTGTGGCCGAGTGGTTCCTGGGGGAATTCGTGATGCGGGTGGTCCTCGCTTAAGTGCACAGGTGAGGAGTCGTCCGCATCCATAATTGTTCCCGGGAGCTTCTGATTGCCACAGCTGATCCACGTCCCCATAATAAATAGAAGCGTGAGGCGGCTAGGGGGGAGAGAAGAAAAAATGATGAAAAGATGGACGAAGGTTAAGGTGGCAGGAGAAGAAGGTGGGTAGCAGGGACAAGATAGCCGGTGCGAGAGAGCGCAGGCTCGCAGGCAGCTGGACAGTGAGCCCTAACGGGGTGTTTGGCTGACACCTATGGCAGTCGATTGTTGTTGCTCCCGCTGAGTATTGTGAGAAGCGGGAGTGACCGGAAGTAGGATGACTCGCCACGGAATACAGCAGGAGTCAGGAGGTGGATTCCCCAGCGTGAGCATTCAGGCCATTGGGGGAACCCAAGTCTCGGTCTGGGGAGATCTGAACCGAAGCCAGGGATCGGGAAGCCTCCGGATCAGAAGGCAGAGCAGCTCAGCTGCAGGTAGGGTGGCTCCCCTGGTGCATAGCCTGGACGGGAGAAGCAGGGGAGTCACCAGTAGAAAGGCACCAGGATCTGTTTTAAAGGGACAGCTTCCAGCCATTGTTTTAAACTCTTTTTTTTTAAAAGATTGTTTCTAATGGATTTTAACCTTCACTTTTCACCTCTGTTTTTATGGATTATTTATTTAATGACACATTTTGATACACTACACTATTCATTTGAAAACTGTTTTGTTGGTTTTAATAAAAGCACTTGGCACTTTTTTTGCATCATCACCTTGCTTTGTTGTGCCTCACTGCCTAGCTCATCGATGACATTACCGATGGTGTCAGGTTCAAGAGCTCCCAAAAGCAAGATGGAAGCATGGAGCAAACCCACATCGTCACAGCATGTTACAGAAGGGCTTCTTTTCCCTTAACTATTCACATTGGTTAAATACAGTAGCACGTGGTTATTCTCGACCATGGTGCTCATTTTTTTGATATAGGTTTTAATTTAAACATTGCCTTCAATTTGATGAACCACACACACTTTTTGCTGTTCTTTACTGTAAAGAAACTACCTTTTTTCTGACATGATAAACAGCAATTTTAAATAACACATCATTTTCAAACCCACTTAATTCAAATTTGGGTAACTGGATGAGTCAGTATCCTAGCAGCAATGGCAGCACAGCAGGCATAGCCCTGAACAGAGTACCAGTCCTTTGCTGAGCCCAATCACACACACTGCAGCCATTAAGTATCTTTAATTAAATTAATTTGCATGTCAATGGGGAGGTAAACAACAGCATTCAGAAGAAAACCATTGCAGACATTTGGAGAACCTTCTGATATGACATTCATGCCTATCTCCAAGATTCAGCCAGGTTCCATTTATATGTCGCTACATATACCACTAGTGGATTTTTGTTTTGGTACATTCAGATGTGTTTAAATATAGAACTATCATCAATTCTATTTATATAAATTACATTTACACTGATCAGCCACAACATTAAAATCACCTGCTGAATATTGTTTATGTTCCCCTTATGCCACCAATTATAGCTCTAACTCCTCGAGGAATGGACTCCATAAAACCTCTGAAGGTGTCCTGTACTATCTGGCACTAATGCTTTAGCAGCAGATCCTTTAAGTCCTAGTTCTTAGCTGAATCCTCCATGCATTAGATTTGTTTTTCCAGCACATCCCACAGATACTTGATCAGATTGAGATCTGAGGGAATTCGGACACCAAGTCAACACCTTGAACTCTTTGTCATGTTCTTGAAACCATCCTTAAACTATTTTTGCAGTGTGGCAGGGTACATTATCCTGCTGAAAGAGACTACTGCCATCAGGGAGCACTATTGTGGCAAAGGGGTGAACATGGTCGGCAAAAATCTCTAGATAAGTGGTACGTGTCAAAGTAACATTCACATGAATGCCAGGTCCCAAGGTTTCCTAGAGCCTCACACTGCCTCTGCCAGCTTCACATAGTGCATTCCTGCCGCCATCTCTTCCCCAAGTAAATGGCATATGTGCACCCAGCCATCCATATGATCTAAAAGAAAATAAGATTCATCAAACCAGGCCACCTTCTTCCATTGCTTAATGGTCCAGTTTGGACACTCATGTGCCCACTGAAGGAACTTTCAGTGGTGGACAGGGACAGCATGGGCACTCTTTATTGGTCTGCGTCTATGCAGCAGTGTTCTGACACCTTTCTCTCATGGGCAGTATCAAGTTTTTCAGCAATCTGCGTTACAGTAGCTCTTCTGTGAGACTGGACCACATGGGCTAGTCATCGTTCTCCACACGTGCATCAATGAGCCTTGATCGCTCATGAACCTGTGGCCGATTTTCCGGTGGTCCTTATTTAGGGCACTTTTGGTAGGTAATAACCAGTGTATACAGAGAACACCCCATAAGACCTGCCATTTTAGAGATGTATTGACCCAGTCATCTAGCCATCACAATTTGGGTCTTGTTAAAGTTGCTCAGATTCATACGCTTGCCAATTTTTTCTGCTTCCACCAAATCACCTTCAAGATCTGACTGTTCGCTAGCTGCCTAATATATCCCACCCCTAGACAGATGCCACTGTAATAATTTAATCAATGTTATTCACTTCAACTGTCAGTGATTTTAATGTTGTAGTTTATCGGTGTATATGAATAATACAGCCCCTTTTTAACTTGCAATACTTGTGGTTGGTGGCACTTTGGCACAGTGGTAGCACTACTGCCTCACACTAAGGTAACCAGGGTTCAAGTCCCAAGTGCTTCCTGCATGGAGTTTTGATGTTTTTCAAGTGTCTGTGTAGGTTTCCACCTACAGTCCAAAGACAGGTTAGATGGACTGGCATTACTAAATTGGCCCTAATGTGTGTTTGGGTGTGTTCACCCTGTGATGGGCTATCACACTGTGTAGGTGTTGTTCCTGCTTTGTATCTGATGTTGGATACCCTACCTTGGATAAGTGGGTTAAGAAGATAGATGGATGAATGGCTGTATACTTATGGTCCCTAGAGAGTAGTAATACAAAAAATTCTATTAAGCAAATACTAAAAGAATGTTGCAGCACTTTCAGGAAATTGACCTGACACAACATGTCTGTCAAATAAACAAATGAGAGTGTTGTTCATTTTTTGTGTAAACAATGTATGGCTATGTACGAGCAACCTTAGGCAACCATTTCCAAAATCTTTATATTGAAAGAAAAAATAAAAAAAGAGGTATTCTGACAATAAGCAAAAATTACAAAAGACACAAACACATGTTGCTAATTTATAAAACTTTGTTACCTTTTCTCCTACAGTAAATAGATATGTGACATTGTTAATTTGGAAACAGAAATAAAACAGAGGAGTTTGTCATGCCTGATGAATAGAAAGGACATATGGAATAATGGCCATTCATTATTTTTTAAAATTTAATATTCCATTGCAACACTACCACAAGCACACAAATTTCTAATTATAGCAACTGCTTTAATTTATAATTCTTCCACCTATTACAGTTCCAGTTATTAAACTTGCACTTATATTGAAGTTGATTTGTTTATTGAACAACTACGAGCTACCTAAAAATAAAGAAAGGCACCTAGCAGAATTTTATAGATGTGACATGGTGTAAGGTAAGATTTTGAAACCATTTTCACAACATTCAAAAGAGATTACAATTAGATAAGGTGCTTTACTGTAATACCTCTTCATTCTAAACTTTTCCAAATCAATTATAGTATGTTCACTGCTTTTTCCTGGATAAGCATTCTAAGCACAAAATGATATTAATTTAACTTAAACTACTGCATTCATTCAATATCTTGCCAACTGTGTCCTGTAGTAGTCATGGTGTTGGACTGTAAACCATGAAGTATGCCTCCAATTTACTATTTATGCTTTGGCATTCAGATAATTTCCTAGGTTTTGGATATTTGGGTGGGCAGCTTCAGAGAGGAGTTTGTTTTAAGCATTACTCATCCCACTAAATATATATGCAATAGTAAGGAATCTGGTGCATCAGTGACTTTTATAATTAAATGTGCAAATAGTAGTCATTAGGATCTAATCAAGCAGGTCACCCATAAAAGGGCTTCATATTAGTTAAATCAAATATTTATGAAAGGGGTGGACTGGAAAAAAAAAGTTTTATTTATAGTGTGCACATGATATAGATCATTTAAATATACCTTTTATGATTCAGTAGTACTTATAGTCAACTGGATTTTCTCCTCATCTCTCCAATTTAATATTCCTGTTCTCCAATTGTATAAAATAAACAGATAAAAATTGTCCTGATTTTATAAGGCACTTTAGACAAAGGTGTCAACCAAATGTAAAGTAATAACAGCAATCTACAGTACTTGATTTACTCTGTATGATGTCCTGCATGTTGGAAAAAGGTGGGAATGGTATCATATCCTTGAGCAGCGAGAGTCTGGGGTTTTGCTCTAATCTTACAGTTTTAGAGTTTTTAATTTTGGATCACTTATTTACTTCTGCCCGGTCTGTGGCTCATGGCATAGTACTTCCATTCACCTCTAAAAGCTTTTGCTTCTGTTTACTTATGGTAACAGCAATGTGTGTCAGAATCAAGGAGACTGAATTTCAGAAAAAGTGTTAACTGGTAATCTGTTTTAAAAGAACAGATAATCTGTGCACTGCTGTTTTTTCTTCAGCCCACTATTCCTCTGTAAATCTATTCAAAAAGCCAGCTGGAAAGAATCGCAAATATGACAACTACAACAGAACATATTTAAGGAGGGACTAAAGAAAAGTACCTATTATGTATAGAAAAGATAAAAGCTACCAGAACAGTATGCACAAATGAAGCTTGTTTTGAGCTTGTTCCTCCCCCTATAAAAAAAATATATCACTTTTCTCTTGGGTTAACAGTGCATCACCCTTATCTGAAACATGTGACAATGGCTTTAGACTGAAAAAAGATTTACTTTGGCATGGCTGAAAAACATATGGCTAGGACATCACTATTATGAATGCTGAAGCATCATGCAGAGACCAAAAAAAGTGGATTTAATGAGATAGCAAAACAGAGGATTAGATGTCTACCTCCACTACAGCAGAACTCCATCAATATCAGTAGTAACAGATACAGTGTTGTTGCGGATAGACAAACAAACATAACATATTATAGCTATATTACTGCTTCTCTGCATTTTGCCTGAAATGAAAACATGTAATTTCACTTCCAAATTTCCCTTTAATATAAGCTGTAGTGATCTGTGTGTGCTACACAAATGGAGCAATTAAAAGTACTAAGTTAACTAGACATGCATCCTACAAGCAACACTGCACGAATACTACTTGCACATATTAGGGTTTGACTGGACACGGCAACAGTTTTCTCTGTTTGAAGGAACATGTCCTTGAGCCTAGAAATGATACATTTTTTTTTGTTTGTTTATTAATTTTTATTGTAATCATTCCATACAAATAGATCAATTTATAACCAAACAAAATTGAAGACAAATCAAATCCCACCCCTGAGAAGGAGAGCTAAGCTAAAGGAGAATTGCTTAAGGCTTTTTAATAAGGCAACAATAAATAGAAGAAAGGGAGAAATAAATATATAGGTAAATAAGAGATGGAGAAGGGAATTAAATGTGGTAACAGTTATTTCTCTTATTCTAAAATAATATTGATTAGATCCTGCCAGGTTTTGAAAAAATTTTGTACAGATCCTCTAACTGAGAATTTGATTTTTTCCAATTTCAAATAATATAAAACATCGGTTTCCCACTGACTTATCAGAGGAGAGTTAGGATTCTTCCAATTTAACAGAATAAGTCTGCGTGCCAAAAGTGTAGTGAATGCAATCACCATTTGCTTGTCCTTCTCCACTTCAAGTCTGTCTGGAAGAACACCGAACACAGCTGTTAATGGGTTAGGAGGAATTGTGATACCAAGGCTGTCTGAAAGGCACTTAAAAATTTTGGTCCAAAATGATGTTAGTTTGGTGCAGGCAGGCCCAGAACATGTGACCCAGTGAGGCAGGAGCTTGGTTGCAGCGTTCGCAGGTTGGATCTTGCCCTGGAAACATTTTGGACAGTTTTAAGCGAGACAGATGAGCTCGATATATAATTTTTAGTTGAATAATTCTATGCTTTGCGCATATGGAGCTCGAGTGAATTCTCTGCTTTGCTACCTTGATCTTCTTCCCAATGTCCTCTTGGATCTTTGAAAGGTAGGGACTCTAATAAGATTTTATATAATGCGGAAATGGTGTTTAATTCCTCGAAACTGAGCAGTATTTTTTCCAGCATTGTGGAGGGTGCGAGGTGGGGGAAATTGGGCAATTTCTGTTTAACAAAATTTCTAATTTGAAGATAGTGAAAGAAATGTGTAGCTGGGAGGTTGAATTTTGAATGTAATTGTTCAAAAGATGCAAATATGTTGTCGATATAAAGATCTCTGAGCATTTTAATCCCAAAACTTTTCCAGGTATTAAAAACTGGATATGTTTGCGAGGGTTGAAAGAGGTAGTTCTCTTGCAGAGGTGCCACAGATAAAAGATTTTCCATCTTAAAATGCTTTCTAATTTGGTTCCATATTCTGAGTGAGTAAAGCACAATTGGGTTGTCAGTATATTTGCGATAACTTGCATTTATTGGAGAGCAGAGCAGGGAGTATAAAGAAGTACTACAGGATTTAACTTCTATTGTGGACCAAGCCTTTGTATGTTCATTTATTTGTGTCCTGGTTTTTATGGCTTGTATGTTTGCTGCCCAGTAATAAAACTGAAAATTAGGTAAAGCCATGCCACCTTCTGCCTGAGGTCTTTGTAGGGTCACTCTTCGGATACGTGGGTGTTTTGAGTTCCAAATGAATGAGGTTATTGTTGAATCTAACTGTTTAAAAAATGATTTATTGATATATGTTTTTTAAAAATTTAAAATTTTACAAGAGATGTCATCTTTCTAAATTTTACCAGATCATAAATAGCCTTTTCTAATATGCATTTATGCACCCCACCATTTTCATCCAATCAGAAAAAAATCTTGCCTGGTGTTTGTCTGCAACAATTTATTATGTCTTTGTTTTAACAGCAGATAGGAGCTATCAACTTTCTGGTAATGCTTGAAAATACTCTTGCCTATCAAAAAATACTACCACACATGCTCTTATGTGTGATATATGTAATATTAAGGAATTGAGCTCTTAACAAAAATTAATACAAGCAGTTTTATTAAAGGTAGTTTTTATATCACTTAAATCGAAGGTGATTAACATCAGTCCTAGAGGGGTACAGTGGTTGAAGGTTTCTGTTCAAACCCATTTACCTAATTAGAAAAAAAATCCTTGTCCATAAAAGATCTTATTTAATATCATGACATTTTAGTGTTTTAACTCTTCATTGTCAGGTCATTCTTAAATCATACATCTATTTGCAGCCTAAAATGGAGGAGCAATTCTCAGTTCTTCACTTTTTCTTCAATTTCATTCTGAGTACTTTATTAAACCAAATAGTGCATGAGGAATACAGACAGGTGTAAATGAACATCAGATATAAGAAGAACTGCTGGTGCCTTTGTCATTTGTATCTTGTTGCTATTTAAGGAGCAATTAAAACAGTGACTTCAGCTGTTTAAGACCAAAATAAGCAATAAAGTGTTCTAAATCCTAACAACTGTGACAATTAAAATGAAGCAGAAAATATCATTTGAGCAATTAGGGTTTTATTATTAATAAACTAGACAAAGAGCCCGTTTCGACAACGTAAGATGAAACGGACACGAGTGGAATAGTAATAAGTATAAGCACCACAAACCTGATATAGGTGTATTGAATGAATGCGTAATTGAATCAGAATGTGTAATTAGGCCTCTAGCTGTAGTTGAAATCGCCTTTCAGGCCTCTAGAGCTTTAATCGAAGTCGCCTTTCTCTTTGCGGCCGTAAATACGCTGCCTGCCGCGATGTTGGGGTTGGATGTCGGTCGAAGTCGCCTTTCTCTTTGAATTTTTGCAGCCGTAAATCCGCTGCCTGCCGCGATGTTGGTCTCGTAAGGTTTTTCAGGCAGCTGCGTAGAAGGCGACTGCGCATTAAGCTTCGGACGGACGTGAGTGAGTGAGTGAGTGAAGAGGCTGGCGAATTATATATAAGATGACTTCTCATGAAACAACTGGGTTGGAACAAAAGCCTTCAGCCACTGCAGCCCTCCAGGACTGACACTGCTCACCCCTGATTTAAAGGGTTGAGGACTCCTATAGAAAATCAACTAAATGAAGTTAATTAGCAACAAAAACTGGTCACTGATTAAGAAAATGGTTAGAATGAAAACCTATAGCCATCCAGGATTGGAGCTGGGCACCCCTGATTTAGATGAAGAGTTTGGACTCAACTAAAATTTAGGTCTTTACCTGTTAATTAAAATCAGATGATGTTTAGTTGTCCTGTTAATTCTAATTAATTGTTCAGGTTATTTTTGAAATACAGATAAGCGTCATTTGCCATTGTGATTATTTTAACTCCTGTCTACAAATCAGTGCATAATACTTAAATTTCAAAAGTGAAATACATTTTGCTTTAAATAGCAAAACATTTTTGTTTTTAAGTCTAAAGGGGTTAAAATACAGATCAATTTCAGAGGTTGGGTTCCTAAATCTAAATACGATACTGTTACGTAGTAGTTGCACTTCTTTACAATAAAGTTTATGTTCTGCTGCTCACATAAATACATAAACTAATCTATAGTATGATAATTGCAAACTTAATTTTGTGTCACTGTTATAACTCAAAGCATCTCTCTGATTTCCAAGCTTCTTTATATTAAAACAGATACTTTTACAAATAATTACTTTCATCAAATACAGACAGGAAAGCTTTAAAACATTTACACTGTTTTGCCAAATCAAGGAGCCTTATTCCATACCTGTAAATATAAATGTTTTCTCTTGCTTAAGGCTGACTGCACATACAGCAGATTACCTCAGGCAAGTCAATAACTTGCTTGAGCAGTAAGGGTCACTTTGGACTCCAAGGAATGTATGTCAAAATAAAGCGTGATGAACTACTTGAAAATACCAACATAAATTGAGTTATAAAAGCAAAAACATAAGCATGTAAACTTCATACTGACCCACATATATATCTTGCACACATACATCTTTTTCCAGGAATGTAACAACTGTAACCATGCAGGAGAAAAACTGAACCAAATTAAAATTAATATAACCAAGGTATCTATTTATCGGTTCTCACCCATAGATGCGATTTACTTTTTATGGAATACCATGAATAAGAGGACTGTTTGCATCTAGTGACAGAGCTCTGCCACTGTGGCATATCATGTGGTTATCAAGGTATGTTGTACATGGTATCCAATTACGTTTTAAACTGGAATAATCTATATCATCTTAAATTATTGAAAACTGACAATAGTTACAAGTCTTGATACATCTGCATTGAAGAACTTCTATTATCTGTGCAATACTTGATTCAATCAGTTAATGTACTTCATTAGTTTGTCTTTATCACTGACACGTATTAAGCCACAAGGCTAACACTCATCATGATACCTGATTTTCAGCTAAGGTGGTTTTGTATATTAAGAGTAAAAACTGCAAAAACGATTCTGAAATAATAATTGTCATCTAGAAAATGCAGCATCTGAAATATCACCTCAAGAAAGATTTTTGGAGTGAAGCAACTTCTGTAAAAACAGGCACAACCAGTTTGTCTGAAGCAAACTACATTTAGAAACACTAATTTCCTCATTCCACTGTTTTCTTAAAAATAATTTATCACTCTCTAGTTTCCTTATGAATATATAGTCATCCTTCTGCTCCTGCTCTCCAACAACAATAAAGAGGCTAGACCTTGAGTAAAGTAAAAGAAGAAGAAAATGAGAAAAGGTGAAAGGTAAACTGATGACAGAACTGTACACAAATTAAAGTCAAGTATGGCCTCATCCATAAAGCCATTCAGTTCCATCCTTTAATTTATGTAATCCATTCTTAACACAAATAATCTCACCTTCTATCTTAAAAGGCAGATTTCAAGTACTGCTAATGACTGCTCCAAACTGATGATTGATAACCTGGAATTTATGAGGATGGCTCTGTCATGCAATTTCATCATCTGCATGGTATTGTAGAACACAACCATTTAAGTTTGCATTATCATTTTAAATTTGAACAGAAATGTTAGAGAAAGAAACTATGAACATATCTTCTTGGTACAAGCTGCACCTTGATGTGGGACTTCTGCCAACAGGAAGCAATTTTAAAAAGAAGACTTGTTTAACACCTCTTCCTCATGAGACATTGCACCTCATAGCCCTCAGAAAGCCTCACCATACCAGACTGACTGCACCAGCAAGTGCCAGCGGGTTTCCAAGCTTACATCAGTCAACATTCATAGGTGTGGTTGCAACACTGATGCAAATGTCAGAGAATCTACCTGTGACCAACTTGAATAGGTTGAAAGTGGACTAGCTATGAATAATTGAGCATTCAATAAAGAGGTACTCTTCAACAGTAATAAATATAAATTCAGACATACATCCTTCAATTAGCTGACTCTTCTGAAAGCACTGCCAGTTAGTGTTAATACTTAGCTCATGATTCTCTTCTTCTGATCGCCTCATCTTACCAAACAACTGCACCCAACAATGTAAGTTACAAACTAGATCAAATGCGTTTCTGAATATTTTTCAGGCAATACATGTGAACATCTGTTTAAGGCGAGTAAGAATAGGTGAGTATAATATTCTCATAAGTGAGTAACCTACATGATGAACAGATGCACGATAAATATTTCTGCATGTCTTCCATGTCCCATGACCTGTTCATTCATATTCAGCCCACAGTTCATCTTTCGGGTACCCATGTGTCCAGCTTCTCCTTGAAATTCACCACAGCATGCAGTGATACCCCACTAAGCGGCTCTCGTATCCAGCAATGACGGGTCAAGTACTAACCAGTCTTACCACGCACACACCCACTAGTGAGCAATACAGCGAAATTGTGCAACAACTCTGTAAAGCAAGCAAGAGAAACAATAATGTTACCTGTTAAGCAACTAGGGCAGAAGTTAACTGTATCCTCTTGTGGTTTAACGCTTTATAAACAAGGTAATAACTCATACTTTTCTATTAGTTTATAGAATAAAAAAGACAGAAAGAGTGCAAGAGAGAGGACAAGATCAACTGTTACATTACCCTTTCAAAAGCAGTTACAAATAAAGGAATCTTGATTACATGCAGCATGATGACAACAATAAGTGGAAAATAACTTTTCAAATATTGGAAGAGCTTTTTCAGCTGATTAAATACGGAAGATATTCTGCAAATTAAAGAAGCGGTGGCATAGTCAGAGAGATGCAGAAAGTAGACAAGAGTACAAGGAGATAAGGCGCAAGGTGAAGAGAGAGGTGGCGAAGGCTAAAGAAAAGGCGTATGATGAGTTGTATGAATCAATGGTCTCTAAAGAGGGAGAAAAGGACCTGTACCGACTGGCTAGACAGAAGGACTGAGCTGGAAAAGATGTGCAGCAGGTTAGGGTGATAAAAGGATAAAGATGGAAACGTACTCACAAGCAGGGAGAGTGAGTTGAGCAGATGGAAAGAGTACTTTGAGAGGCTGATGAATGAAGAGAATGAGAGAGAGAAGAGGTTGGATGATGTGGAGATAGTGAAACAGGAAGTGCAACGGATTAGCAAGGAGAAAGTAAGGACAGCCATGAAGAGGATGAAAAATGGAAAGGCTGTTGGTCCAGATGACATACCTATGGAAGCATGGAGGTGTTTAGGAGAGATGGCAGTGGAGTTTTTAACCAGATTGCTTAATGGAATCTTGGAAAGTGAGAGGATGCCTGAGGAGTGGAGAAGAAGTGTACTGGTGCCAATATTTAAGAATAAGGGGGATGTGCAGGACTGCAGTAACTACAGGGGAATAAAATTGACGAGCCACAGCATGAAGTTATGGGAAAGAGTAGAGGAAGCTAGGTTAAGAAGTGAGGTGATGATTAGTGAGCAGCAGTATGGTTGCATGCCAAGAAAGATCACCACAGATGCAATGTTTGCTCTGAGGATGTTGATGGAGAAGTTTAGAGAAGGCCAGAAGGAGTTGCATTGCGTCTTTGTGGAACTGGAGAAAGCATATGGCAGGGTGCCTCGAGAGGAACTGTGGTATTTTATGAGGAAATCGGGAGTGGCAGAGAAGTACGTAAGAGTTGTACAGGATATGTACGAGGGAAGTGCGACAGTGGTGAGGTCTGCGGTAGGAGTGATGGATGCATTCAAGTTGGAGATGGGATTACATCAGAGATCGGCTCTGAGCCCTTTCTTATTTGTAATGGTGATGGACAGGTTGACAGACGAGATTAGACAGGAGTCCCCGTGGTCTATGATGTTTGCTGATGACATTGTGATCTGTACCGATAGTAGGGAGCAGGTTGAGGAAACCCTGGAGAGGTGGAGATATGCTCTAGAGAGGAGAGGAATGAAGTTCAGTAGGAACAAGACAGAATACATGTGTGTAAATGAGAGGGAGGTCAGTGGAATGGTGAGGATGCAGGGAGTTGGCGAAGGTGGATGAGTTTAAATACTTGGGACTAACAGTACAGAGTAATGGGGATTGTGGAAGAGAGGTGAAAAAGAGAGTACAGGCAGGGTGGAATGGGTGGAGAAGAGTGTCAGGAGTAATTGGCGACAGACGGGTATCAGCAAGAGTGAAAGGGAAGGTCTACAGGAGGTAGTGAGACCAGCTATGTTATATGGGTTGGAGACTTTGGCACTGACCAGAAAGCAGGAGGTTGCAGAGTTAAAGATGCTAAGATTTGCATTGGGTGTGAGAAGGATTGATAGGATTAGAAATGAGGACATTAGAAGGGCAGCTCAAGTTGGACGGTTGAGAGACAAAGTCAGAGAGGTGAGATTGCGTTGGTTTGGACATGTGCAAAGGAGAGATGCTGGGTATATTGGGAGAAGGATGCTAAGGATACAGCTGCCAGGGAAGAGGAAAAGAGGAAGGCCTAAGCGAAGGTTTATGGATATGGTGAGAGAGGACATGCAGGTGATGGGTGTAACAGAGCAAGATGCAGAGGACAGAAAGATATGGAAGAAGATGATCCACTGTGGAAACCCCTAACGGGAGCAGCCAAAAGAAGAAGGACAAATGCTGTACTGTGCAGACAACATCAGGAAACCACATATAAAAGTGATCCTTTGTTTTCAGGCAAAACTAACTTTGAGACTGAAAAGGTGAGAAAGAACAGTAACATTAAGACTGCTTGCTACACTAGTCAGACTGCAACATCTAGAAAATGCTGATGAAACATAAATGTACACTGATGCTGCAAATAACTCTTTTCAACTAACAGGGCTTGCTACCTCTGAGAAAATTACCTAAAATATTCAGGTTAACATGTGATAACCTGAATCTTCATACAAAAGTTCCTGTCACTGATTTTCAATGTTTAGCCTTAAACCTTGGACATTAACCTTTCGAAATCGGAAGGCCATACTCCATTAAAAACAAATTTTGCTTTATGAAGTCAAACAAAGGGCACAAAAGGAATATCATAAGTAATAAGATACTCATCATTAACTGATATGTACAGTACATTGGACTTGCTATTAGATTAAATACTGAAGAGTGAACATTCTTTTTCAGGCCTAAACCTTATCTTTACTAACATAAGGACCGGCATAATGGTCCAAGTGTGAACAAATTTGATGCAGCTATACACATAGAAAACTGACTGCACTCAACTAAAGGTGTACGACTCTGCAAAGATGTATAACACTTCAGAACAACCCTGAAGGTCAAATTGATGATGATTTTGACAGTGATCAGTGTAACAACATGACAATTTAAAAAAAAAAAAAAAAAAAAAAAAAAAAAAAAAAGTCTCTTCTATGATGTTGTGTTTATATTATGATAGAAGAGCTCTATGCACTCAATTACAGCAAAATTTTACAAAGACACATTGCTGTAAGAAGTTGCAGGAAACCCCCCTTCCAATATATTAAGCTTAGCTGCTACAAAATGTACCTGGACTACCAAGTTTGCAAAGCTGGTTGCCCAGCAGATTACCATATGCATTTACAACGTGTCCACCCTTGATCTGGCATCTTTTGATTTTTTTCGTCTTACCTAGAATCACTTAAAAAAAATCCTTAACAAAGCCAACAGCAGAAAAATAATGAAAAAAGTTGAAGAGGTACAAAAATTAAAATTAAGGATAAATAATGAAGTGGGGAAGTGATTGTGAATGAAGACACTGAACCTCAGGCCAACAGTTTCAGAAACACTCTCTTTAAAACCTAGTTATCATATTCCTGAAAGACAAAACACAGAAACAAAAAAAAAAATAAAGACTAAAAAAAAAAAAATGTACGCATGGCATAAAATTCAGGTGCATTTGCAGATTTAGTTAATAGGATTGGAAACATTTATCATTTTACATTTTTTCAGTTCCTTCAAAGAGTTAGCTATCACAATTTTTATTAAATATTTTGTAACAATGAAATTTACTAAAAAAATAAGAAAAACACAGAAAATAGAATGTAATTACACGCATTAGTAGACTGCATTAACTACACACTCTTTAACAGCACTTTACAAACTCATGTAATTAAAAACATGGTTCAAATGGCTTGTGGTGATTTAATAGCTTTCATAGACGGAGCATTTCAATTTAAGTGATGTAAAAATGGCATTGATTGATGTCATGTCAGTTGTTGGTTGCATTGAACGGTTATGGAGACCAGGTCTAGAGCTCTAAATTATAGTGTCAGAGATGAATCATTATAATATTTAGATAGTGCAGCCATAAGGCTGCCTTTTAGTGTAAAGTAAATACTGAGTACTGTTGGATCGATACTAAAATTAAGACTTCCGATACTGATACCAACTTTCACAGCACATACAGAAGCAAATAAAGGATAGCTCAAAACCAAAATGTTGTGTTAAGGCAGTGAGGAGTATATTTTTCTTAAGTTGCTTCACAGCCACCCTGTACAATCTGTCTCATCACTATCAAAGCCCAGAAACTGCAGCTCCTTTCCTCTCTTTTTTTTCTTTTGAAATCCACACGTGCTGCCACCACAACCCACACTGTTCTGCTCCTGCTGCACCTGTATTGCAGTCCAGCTCATTCTTAATCTCACTGCCAATAGTCTTCCTACTACTCTCAGACAGGTCCTCACCATTCATTCACCTTCTACCAATGGCCCACAGGCTCTCAAGTAAAATAGTAATAACAATTATAAAATAATAAATCCTTGTCAAAAACATGGGTAACAAGTAGGAAGCCTAATGTATGATCAGGAGAGCTGGCATGTTTGACTTAAAGTTCACGTTCACTATGAAAATCACAAAACTGCTTTAACAAATAGAGCTCATCACAAAAAGTGGCAGGCTACTTGGTGAGACTTGCTTCATTAGATTTAAAAATGTTCCTAAATAAATAAATGGAGATAATTTTTAAAACCAATGAGGACTTCTAAAAGTCTTGTCACTTCTAATTCAAATGCTGCCAGAATGAAAAAAAAGTATGTTTTGGTGTTTTTTCTTTTTTTGTTATTATGTAAGGGAAATGGAAAATGCAAGTCCTTAAAATATTTACTAAGTTGCTCAACATAAACTTTGACATCTAAAATGATCAACTAGTTTGATGAGAAAACTTAATTAAGAACATTTTATACAAAGGTAAATATCACATTTCAAGTATATCACTGCCCCTGGTCCTCTTTGAAAAATAAAATCGAGTCACCCCAATAGATACAAATATACAGATAGATACATATGCCCACTTAGCTGTACATGCCACAAGACACGCACTTAAAATATTTACACACACACACCAGAAAAAAGGTGAGGCAACCACAACATAGCCGCAAAGAGTTACAATAGATAAAAGTAGTACAGATACATTTACAAAGGAAAGGGGGGTGGGGTTGGGGGGGGCACTACCCCAACCATTAATCATATCATGCACATGCCTTACAATATGCTATGCATAAGCACCACAGTGCCTGGAATGATTCATTTGAAAACTCAGGATTCTGGCTCTATAAGCTTTTACCCTGAAGCCATACTGATTATATCTTTGATGAATTGGGTATCCATAATCTGAAATTCCAAAATCCAAACATTGAGTTTTATAAAATTTCGCTTAGATTTGAGCATGAAAATATGTACACCACAAAATCTAATTTATAAACCTAGTGTGCAGACATTTCAACACAATTTACTTTTATAAAATCTCCTTGCTTAATGCAATAGGGGTTCAGTAAATTGCTAAGATTATGTTTGAAAGACCAGAAACTGCTCCAAACTGCCTTTTTATGTTGGCGCAAAACAATGTCATGTTTTATGTATGTACACCCACACCAGAAGAAAAGTGCATGTAGTGTGTAAAAGGCGCTCTATAGCGCCAGACCCAGCACAGACACGTACTTAAATAAATACTTTTTTATTTCTCTTCAGCCGTGGGGCACGCCTTCCCCGTGTCCCACAGGCCCAACACAGTCCCAAAAGCACTTCAATATATAGCACAACAAACCACACTTCTTCTCTCCCACCACTCCACCACAAGCTTCATCCTCCTTCCTCCCAACTCTGGCTCCCTGAGTGGTGGTGGCTGGCCCTTTTTATATCCCACCCGGAAGCGGTCCAGGTGCTTGGCCACCTGGTCCTAATTGCCCTTCCGGGTGGGGCTGAAGGTATGACCAGCCAGGCTGCTGACTCCACGCAGCTCCCCCTGGCAGCCATCCGAGCCCCCAACCAGGCTGTGGAGGACTCCATCTCCCATGGAGCAATGCGCCGGGTTGGGGAATCATTGGCTGCCAGGGAGGCTGCCACCAAGCGTCCCGGGGGAGGTATTGAACAGTCCATGGCTGCTCCCCTGGAACAGATGTAGCAGAGGCGTCCCTGCCGGGCATGGGACCCGGCTGTCCTTTACAAGTGATTTGGTCTGTTGGTTAATGGCTTCTAGCACAGTGGGCTTAATGGAGTGAAGGGAAAGTGACCACCTGGGTGAACGTCATGACTGAGACCAGACAGAGAAAGAGTCTCAGTTCTAGTTCACCATGTATAAAGGCCCTTCCAACAAACCAAGCCGATTTATCTTGGTAAAGGCATTCCCCACAACCAGAGCAGCGTAGTTCACGGTATCTTCAGAACCAGTTCTATTTCTCACCATCCTTGCCTCCCTTGTTTTGAACCACGCACCCTAAGATAATGATCTTTCATTAATATTATTTTTTTAAACTGCATTTTCTGGATCCTGTCTTCCTTTTCTTTACCCACGAAGAGGTCTCTACAATAGTAACGGCTTGGTGATATGAATTATAATACGCACGAGTTGCCATTGTTTTGGCTGCATTTCGAAACTTGATTGACAGTGTCCCCACAATATTTAATTATATATATACAAATATTTCAATTTCTGAAAAAATGGGAAATCTGAAATCATTTCTTATCCCTATCATTTCAGATTAGGGATGCTCAATCTGTAGTAAAATAGCTTTTTTATATTTTTTTTTCCAAGAATTTTCTCAGACATTCATCAATACTCTGACAAAATAACGTCTGCTTGTCCGCATCTGCTTACTACTATTAAATTGTAGTCTCGCACCACAAATACTTGAGTCAGGTCCCACAGGATTGCAGACTTCCACATTGCAACACCAATTGCAAAACAGGAAATGTGATATAAATTGTTTATAAGGCAAATAAAAAAGCTAAACCTAACTATTGTCATATCTCATTTGACTACTCAGTAATATGATTCCATGGAATAAAGAGCTTTGCTACTCATCCAAAAAAAAGTGACCCATTTAACACTTCAACTCAGGCTTTCCAAATTTCATGATTTGATAATTTCCTTATCAACAATTATAAGGAAAAAAGTCCATTGACCATAAGGGATGCTTCAATCAAGTTTTTTTTAAAAGTCGATACCGATTATCGATTTCATGTTACTTAATCAGCTGATTCCTATACCATTTTTTAATTCCTTTTATCCCTTTAGAAACTTTACACTAAGCTCTTGCATAACCAAACACATAGAAGCCTTATGTCCTATATCATAGTGTATTTTTGTAATTAAACTATAATCCACAGATGTTAACTGTTCATTATTTATTAATGAAATTATGTAGGCTTATTGTTCAGTGACCATAAAAATACATGTACATGTACAAAAATATGTATCCATAATACATGTGTTAAAGTAAAATGCTTCTCATAATTACAAGCTATCGTATTGTTTATTTTCTTCTGTAATGTACCTATCTGAAACAAGGCATAATTAAAAAAAGTAGTTTTCACCATTCCTCAAAAAAAAAAAAAAAAAAAAAAAACCACACACACAAAAATATATATATTATTATAATTATATATCTATATCTATCTATATATACAGTATGTATATATCTCTATATATATATATATATGTATATATCTCTATATATATATATATATATATATATGTATATCTCTCTCTCTCTCTCTCTCTATATATATATATATATATATATATATATATATATATATATATACACACACACACACACACACACACACACAATACATACATACAGTATATACACATATATACATATACATATTCAGTGGCAGACGGCTGGGGACCCTACCCAACCGGGACGCCTGGGCGGTCCACGAGAGGGACGATACCTTCCCTGGGCCACGAGATGGCAGCCACCCTGGTCTGCTTGGGGGCCACTGGAACAGAGCTGGGAAGCTCATCCCTATGGGAGGACGTGGCCACCGCCAGGGGGGCGTCTGGACGGTTATGGAACCCTGGATGGCAGCACTTCCGTCACACTGTTTGAAAAACAGTTATTGTTTACTAAGCAACAATTTCAAATTTGTCTTTCTTTTCTTTCTCCAATTAAAAACGTAAGCTGCTGCACGTAAAACAAGTTTGCTGTCCAAATTCAAACGTTGAAAGTTTTAATTAAAAGGCAAAATTAAAAAGGTCAGAATTCATTAAAGCAGCTTTTCTTGTCATTTATCTAATTGCACAACAAGATTTCTTTTTCTGTTTGTTACTCCACTTTCTTCAACATAAAGGCTAATATTCCAATTGCCTCTGACTTTCTGCTGAAACAAGCCTTGACTTGCAGCTCTCTATCGCTGCAGGAGGTTTGCTGCAAACAAAAAAGAGATGTGCATAAAGGAGCACCACAATTAAATTACCATAAAGCTTAGAAAAGCAAGGACTGAAAAGAACTGCTTTTGTGATCTTCCACTTTAATGATATTTTTCGGCAAATCAGGGAAGGCTGCAGGGATCTGTGGCATCCAGGATGAACTTCTCCAAGCTGATGGTAAGGCTGTCCTAGTTGCATTGCAAGCAATCTTTGGTTCCATTTGGGAGACGGGCTCATCCTAACTGACTGGAAAGCAGGACTTCTTGTCCCTATCTGGAAAGGGAAGTGTGATTGCCTGTAGTGGGGCAACTACAGGGGGATAACACTGCTCTCGGTGCCAGGTAAGGTCCTTGCTTGGGTCATCCTCAATAGGATCCGTGATCACTTGCTCACCTACCAGTGACCACAGCAGTCTGGTTTTACACCTAATAAGTCTACCATTGACCGCATCCTGGCACTGAGGGTGCTCATTGGGTGGAAATGCGAATATCGGCAGAGTTTCTTTGCAGCCTTTGTCGATTTTCATAAAGCGCTCAACTAAGTTGATCAAACTGCCCTGTGGGACATTCTGAAACTCTGCAGGATCCCCCCAAAGTTTCTGGATATCATAGCCTGTCTGTACACTGGTACACTAGTTTTGTCATTAACTATGTTGAGTTTGCACTCCCGAAATCCCCCCCCCCAATTTTTTTTTTTTAATTTTAGGTTAAGACTCTAATAAACTGCCTCCAGTATAAAAGTGTGACAGTCTGCAACATAATTTACTGCAATGGACACTGCACCTTGTCTAGGATAGGTTTCTGCTTATAACCACATGCTGACAAGGTGAGTTTAAGTAAAGTTTTGATAGAGATAAGCATATAAACCCTGTATAAATAATAGCATATGTTCCTTTGACAACGCTTTTGAATTCTTATCAATGCATTTTAATCACAAAAAATAATGTCTTGTACAGTAACTTGTTTTATATTAAACTGATTTATACCTCTTACAATGCATAGTCCCAAATCAACATTTTTTAACTATTCTGTATTGGGAGAGCTGATACTGAATAAATGCACAACAAGTTGACATTTATCAAACAAATACTGAACTAATAAGGCAACACAGAGAAAAAAAAGAAAAGCAGAAAAGAATGTGCATCTCAGAAGCAGAACAGCAAGATTAAAAAGTGTCACTAAGGCCAAATGTCAGCATACTGTGAAAAGCAACTGAAATAAATGAGTATGGCCAGTACAGTGTTACTCTAAAGCTTTCTTCAGAATGATGCCTACCCACTCCCCATGCCTATTATTTTACAATGTCATTGAAAAATGGTGATACCTAAAATTTACTTACTCCACCACTCAGAAATGTGACAAAGAACATCTCTTATGTGAACAATCCAATAAAATGAAGCCTGCTGACTGACTAATGTTGGTTTTATGCTAGCACCGGGAACTAGGTAGAGCAATCCTAAACCCAATTTTTATTTTTTTCTCTATTGTTTATTGTCATGAAACCAACCAACTTAGGACAGTTTGTGAGTAATGTAGTTTATGCTCTGTATGCTGAACTGTGCCTGCCTGGGAATGTTTAATTGAGGCCATTATGTTGTTGTCACAGACTAGCTTTTGTTTGTGTTGTCTGACAAAATCTAGGATCTGTACTTATCCAAAGTAAAAATAAATGCAAAGCTTTTCAATTGTAGTATTACATATATTCATATTATGATTTAATTTAGGAACATAATTAATGTAATACTCTAAACAATAAAACTGCCTACTGAGGATGCTACAATTTAGAACATTTTAGAGATCAATAATGGGCTGTGGACAACATTTACTACTAGTTAACAGTAACAGACTCTTAATGTTCTCCCATTAATACATTCTACAGACTACTCAAGTGCAGTCAGGAATACTAGTCAAATGACAAGCTAATCTTTGGTACTCTGGCATTCTCATCCTTACTTGGAACTCTGAAAGTAATTCCAGTGGGGACTCCAGAAGTAGTCAATGGTGTATTAGTTAAAAGGCAACCCTTTTGCTAGTTCAGTTTGTTGGGAGATGATTGTTGACAAGGGATCAAATTGCAGGGAGGAAGGAGAAAAAGCCGCAGTACTGAAGAGTGGTGGTTTGTGATACAGGAAGAAGAGTAAAGAGGATTATTTATACATGAGTAGACAGGGACTATGTGTGCTTAGGTAGTCTCGGAGGACATAGTTGCTATTAGTTGGTATCCCATGCTGTAATTATTACTTTTGTTTGTTATCCATAATAATAAAAATGATTATTACTACTACTAATTTGAGCATACGAGTTCATTTTTTGGGTTCGAGATCTCTCGTGAGCTCCCCCACAGTCCACAACATTCAAGTAAGATTTTCACTGTACTTTGTGTATTTAACAATGAACTAAAACTTAAACCCCTAAGATATAGAAGAACCCCCTCAGGAAATGAGAACTAGATTCTGTTAACTCAAGGTCCCAGAGATCTGAGCTAACTTACAAACAATGCTTGTGGTACTTAGATGAGATATCGACATCTCTCTTTTCCTCAATGTCCACAGCATACACCTCAGTGTATTGAGATTTTTCAGAGAAGGAAAACAGAATCTTTGAGGTAATGTAGTTATAGCTAATAATCATGATGACATGTTACATGTTGATAAGAGCAGTCAAGTATGAATTTCACTGTAGTCTATAGACATGAAAACAATGATCCTATAAACATTTTAAAATGACTTAATAAAGATTGTGTTAACCTAAACTGGGGATTAATGTTAGAATGTATTTATTACCTTTAGCGTCTTTTCCCATAATGCAGGATTTAAGTCTTTTTTTGATACAAGTTAAACTAGGTTTGTCCTACAAATCTTAGCACACAGACTCTGAAGAGAAGCACTGAAACAATCCAAAAGAATGTGGACAAACAGAATGATGATTGTTGTATATTTAAACAACAAAGGAACTTGATACCCACCATTGCTCATGATCCCAAACAAGCTACCAAGCTGTAATTACAATAGATCTCAAATTGTGATCCACAGACAACCTGTAGTCTGCAAGCAAGTGGTCTGAAAGATGACAGTCCTTGGATCAGAAGAATGTGGCACTTAAATTACTTAGATTTGTTAGCTAGTCAAGTATTTACACAATTTTAAACTTATACATGCCTACCACACTACTAACCTTTAGTAGCTAATTTAAATGAGCTACAGTATTCTCAAATATCATTTCACAACAACTTCAAAAGGCAGTACAATCATTTTTGGTTCTGTTTTTATATATAATATTTGTTTTGAATTCTACTTAAATCTCTGTTAAACAGGATAATGGTTACCAACATAAAAGTAGAGACAGTACATTGATATTTTAAGCCTTTCCATTTCTGAATGTGTTTTTTGATAATTTAAATCACAATGTTCCCCAGCCTCCAAATTCCTATTTAAACTTGCCTACTGTTATAGCTACAGAGTATTTTTCTAAAACAAATATTTTTTTTTCTGGATAAAGATAACTTTTGACAGTCACTACAGAAGCAGGGTCACATTCAATGCCATTCCTCATGAAGATTCGGCATTGTATGTAATCCAGATTTTAGGATTACTGTAACAAACTGATTTGTATAGTGTCTTTTACAGTAAACTGTCTGACCAAGCAAAATTTATAAATTGGTTTACAATTATGTACTATCCAATAAAAAGTCAATGTCTTATATTATAAAATGACTACACAACATCACATACTACTGCTTGAGTTCTTAGTGCCGCAACAAAACTGGTAAAAAGGGATTGTTAAATACAATACTTTCTTTTACTCTTATTAAAACCATTTATTAACATTCTTAGACAAAATACTATCATAAACCGTAGGTAAATTTCTCTTGGGACAAAATGTACTATCTACCTATCCATCTATAGTTACTAGTTTTCCCAAACTTCGCTCAATCAACTGCTTGACAGATTATATATCCACTGCCAATAAAGGGAAACTTTTTTACATGCTACATGACCAAAGCTAACCCCAACAGGGGAGAGGATTTGCCTTTTTTTAATATAGAACTAATTACTACATTTTGGAAAGAACAAGATGGCAAACTAGAAACATCTTTTGTGTGCTATATATTCTAAAAACAGGTCTGAGCCATGGTAGTGCTAGATTAGGCACTGCTAGAAGCTGCCCTTGTAATTAATGCCTTGGAGTGCAGCCTGCTCTTGGCTAATAACTGTTTTGTTTAAGACCATTACACAAATGCTGCCACTTGCTTCTGTTACAACTTTGAGTATTATTAAACATGTATTAAATCCTTTTAATGCAGCTTATCTGGAGACAGGAGGTTTCCTTTCATCCACTCGTGTCCTCCTGCTCAGATCACATGCTGGAAGGTGAGAAGTGATCCGCTCAAAGTATGTAATAAAGTAACAGTAATAAAGGGGGGTGTTTTCTATTTTTTAAATATCTGAAACATGTACTATTTTAGTGACAGTTCAAATGGAATACCATTACGGGTGACAAAAATCAGAAGAAAACATCAACACAACACATATATATTTGAATTATTTAAACATCCACAATTTCAAGTTTAACTAAGCTCAATTTCTCACACATGCAGAGAAGTACATAATCAGTTATATCTTGGCACTAGAACCTTCAAAACTGTAAATCTCCTTTTAGATTATTCAAATATTTCAAATGCATCTTCTATGGTTGTGTCTGGTACAGTTTTACAAATGGGAACATTATTCCAGTACAGTTTTCAAACAAGTACATATCATGATAGGAACTCTATTCTAACCATATAGACTATAATATAGATCAAAATATTTTGTTAGCTATAATTTGTTCACAAATTAATACTGACTTTCATGCTTATTTTGAACCCATTAGGAAGTTGGTGCCTTCTTTATATCCTATTTGAACCTGCACCACCAGTAAAAGACATATGCACTGGAAACTTCATTTACTGCTCAGAAACTAAGACTCACTGGACTAGATGATAAAAAGGCAAAACCCTAGCTCTCAAGAGTGCATTCTATAAACTACAAGTTCCAGTTTGGTAAACCATTAATGTCAAAGATACAATTCCCCTGCGAATTTACAAGTAAGTACACTCTGTTCAATACACCCAGTATGTCTTCTGAAAGTGGGTGGAAACAAGAGTACCCAGGGAAAACTCAAGAATAGTGCGAGAATGTAAAAACTCCACACAGAGTCCTCAGGCTGGGATTTGAACCTAGGACTCTCATTGTGTGGTGGGTGCAGCAACGCTAGGACTCAATGTATGAAAAAACAGCAATAATAACTATGAGAGCAATCCATTACATACAGTGTTTGCAATATTACTGAATTTTCATCTGTCTATTTTTCAGATGCATTTCTTCCAGTTCATGTTATGGAAGAGCCAGTGCCAATGGCCAGTATTGAGAGGTGTAAGGGTCTCACTCCCAGTGCAGACAAAATGCAAGTTCATTACTGAACACAACAATACACATACTTACTCAAAAGGAACAACAGAGTTGCCTAAATTCACCAAAGAATACAATGAACTACCAAAGAAAATAAGATACTTCTGCCAGGACAAAACATTGAAACATAGCAACTTACAAACCCCACACAAAATGCATCCTTGGCCCATAACCAAACATGTGACTATGGTTATGGAGCTCACAGTGGATTCATTTTGAAACAATCAATTACAATTGTAGGCAAGGTCAACTCTTATCTCAACTATACCATGCAATGCAATCCATTAATGCAGTTACTTAATGTAGTAACTATAAATCTAAATGTTTTTATATTTGATATATATTAATTCACTGATAATTGACCCTTGTAAAGAGAGCAATAGAGATACAGAGCCCCATCTGCAATGGTTCTTTATGAAGGATACGGCAGTAAATAAGAAAAAGGTTCAGCACAGGGCTGGCATGTTTACTTTACTTGAAAAATATAGAACTTATCCTTAAATTAGTTCTTACCAAGTTCTAAAAATTTTTTCTGAACTGATCCTTCTAAACAGAATTACACTTTTTCAATTTGAGATAATATTGCCCTGGGTATATTTTAAACAATTTTAGATATATGTGAAAGCTTTAGTAAAGCTACTGAGTTGGATATATTAAAAAGTAGCATATCGATGGAAGACTTTATTTAGAACATAATAGTTCAAAAGATGGAATTACATTATTATTATTATAACAAATCACTAAATGTCATGAAACTTCTCTTAAACCCAAATAAAACATTTCCGACCCAGGTTTACCAGACTGGATTTTACTGATGAGAGAAAGTGGCCCCACAGCACCCGAGATGCTACCCTTGATGTTTAATTAATGCTAAAATAGGGTTGGGCAATAAGGACTTGAACTGATATTGCAATTATTTTGAACACAACTGCGATAATCAATATATTCTCAAAACACTTTAAGATTAAAAATCAGCATTGTATATTGGGAGAAGGATGTTATGGATGGAGCTGGTGACAGAGGACATTTTATATTATATATATATATATTTATTTGCAGCTGGAGATCCACAAAGGGAGAAAAAATTAATCACGTATCAAAGCAGTTTTTATTCCTGAGCTTTCAACCCCTGCCAGGGGTCTTCATCAGAGGATAATGCTCAGACTTACAAGAATCAAAGGCAACATATAGCAAAACATTACGTGGAGGGGGTAGGGGGCGGGTGGCTAAGTCAGTGTGATCGGGGGGGGGGGGGGGGGAGATTGGGTGTACAGTTTATTTATTATGAACATGTTCTTCTTAAGTTTACATATGCTGTATTTATGTTCAAGTGTCTGTTGATGGCATTCTCATTTGATAGCCAAGATTTGGCCAGCTCTCTGGCCAATCCCAGCCAACAAAGGGCACCAGTCCACCGCAGGAGACAGACACAAATATACACTAGCTGTGTATGCCCGTGCTGTAAAAACCCCGGACTCCTATAAAATATTGAAATCATCAGAAAAAAAAACTGAACTGCAGAGTCGGCGGTTTTGTTTTGCAGACGTGCTTGCCCCCCTTGTCTATCAGCGGCTAAGCGAGTTTCTCTTCTCTTCAGAGATTTCATTTTGCCGATGTGCTCGCCTCACTTTTGTATTGCTAAAAAATGGACACAATGCTTCAAAACGGGGACAAACAGTATAACTTTGCAATGATATGGGATTTGACATTCAAACTGGTACAATGACAGCTCACAGATTAGGACACAAAAGAAAACTGATTTTAGGGTTATGCCTAAAAGTTTTTGATTATGTATTGTAAAATTCAGTTTTTTGGGGAGAAATTCCTAAAGTATCAAATATTTGTTTTATTTAGTTTATATTTATGTAAACAATGTTTTTTAATAATAAAATTTTCTTTTAAAACTTTGAAGTGTTGTACTCATTACTCTTCCACAATTTGTATTTTTTTATTACATAACTAGAGTAATAGCTATTTATTTTTGGGTATGTAGCTTAGGCACAAGTATGCCAAAAACCCCTTACTGTCTAAGGGTTTAAAGTGAAATGCTGTTCAATTATGATTGCGAGTTAATTGATCAATGCACCACATCTATAAAACATTGCGATGTAGAAGTTCCATTGTTTTAGGATTGTGCCGTATACCGGTAGAATGTGATGCCGAAAGAAATTTGTCAACCGGTAGTAATTTTCTTAAATTATTTTTAGCGTGGCTAAAGACGTCATGAATATGCCATTCCCTTACCTTCTGACACAGCCAGCACTTTTCACAACACACATTCACAACCCTCATCCCACCAGTTTCTGTAGAAAGAGAATTTTGAAAATGTTGCAAGTGCGAAATCTTTCTTTACTAGAAGTATCATAGGGCTTAATTTCAGAGCGTCTGCTGTGGTAATATTCCGTCAATGTAGATCTAAATTTTCTTTGGTCTGTCTTTATATAATTTTTGTTCATGTTCATAAATGTTTGAAAGGCAATACAAAAGTATAGTTAGGCATGCTTGCTTTTGTTCAATGGAGAATCAAAGGAATTAGGAAGAACAGCTCTTTGAATACTTTTTTTTTTTATTGTCAATCTTTTTTTTTTTTTTAACACTATATACTGTATTCCATACAGTACACATTTTCAAAGATTTTCGTCTTTTTATACAAAATACAAATACAAAGAGGACTGATCATTTATGTTAGGTAGAATGCCCAGAGGGGACTGGGCAGTCTCATGGCCTGGAACCCCTGGAGTTTTTTTTTTTGTTTTTTCCATCCCCCCTGGCCATCGGACCTTACTCTTTTTCTATGTTAACTAATGTTGTCTTATTTTAATTTCTTATTTTGTCTTTTATTTTTATTTTATTTTCTTCATTATGTAAAGCACTTTGAGATACTTTTTTGTATGAAAATGTGCTATATAAATAAATGTTGTTGTTGTTGTTTATTGATTTAATATATGTGCAATATATGTTTATTTCATGTTCAGTTCTTATTTTTTATTTTTCCCAATAAAGATATTTTGAATATACATTAATTAGACCAGCTGACTCAAATCAAAATTAAAAAAAAAATAACTTAAAACTCTTGTTCTGTAAGGGTAACTTAATTTACCCTGGCATTCTGACCCTTTCTTTTAACTTACTTCTCTTTCCAGTTGCTCAGAATGATTTGCATTTGCATCACAGATTATGTTATTTGTTCAGGGTTTCCTTGTAGTATTTGTATTTTTTTTTTAGTTTTATTATGGTTTATTGTCTGTTATTCTATCACAAAGCTTTATGTTTCCTGTATTTATTATTAGTGTTTTATGATGATAATATTTTGTATCCAATATTGTATAATTTAACTTTTTCTTGCTCCCCCCCCCCCCCCCGTTTATTTTGAAATTCTGTGAAGCTCTTCAAGAATCGTAAAGGCACTATATAAATAAAATGTATAGTTCTTGTTACTACTAGAATTGATTAAAATGGTCCTTGTGAAAAGAAATATCACAGTATAACTACCCCCTGAAATTGGGCCAACAGAGAAAAAGCTAAATTGGATTAATTCTGAAAAGTATATGCACATAGATTATAATATGATACACACAACATACAGTAACATACTCATACTCAATCCACTCCCAAGTTGCTCTCCAAGCAGTGACCGGTGCATGACAGGAACTAGTTTGTTACAGGGTTTATCAGAGTTGTCTCAAAGACAATAATTAAAACCCAGGACACTGGATCTGCACGGAAGCAGCACTAACCGTTGAACTGCCTTCCGGGCCATTTACTATTAAGTTTCTTACGCTTGATATTTTGCTATTTTATTGTCATTCTGATAATTATTTGAAAATTGTAGCATTACAATTGTAACAGAAATTAAGATCATCTATGATGTTTAATTTATTGCAATATGCAGTACAACCTGGACAACCAATGTAATTCAGATTACAGTCACCATTAGGAATTGAAGCTAATAGATTTATTAGCATTTTAAAAAGGTTTAATAATTTAAGCATGGTATATTCCATACAGTTTCTCTCGAAGTGTACTGCTCATTTTTCAAAACATGTGGCTTGCAACTTTTTTTTTGTAGGATATTAAAAAAACAAACATTTTAAAAGTTTTAAGGAAAAATACATACTTTATTAATGCTGTCCAAACTCATTAGGTAATATTACATGACAAAAAGGATTTAATTGTGCCAAAAAATGATTATAAAAAGTCAAAAATACAAGGGATAAAAGGAAAATAGGACAACACACAAATGACCTTCATAGAACTAACACTGCACTGCCAAAACAGCACATCTGAAGTGAACTGGATAAATCACTCTTACTTCCTCAGGTCATCAAATGACTAAAACACAAAAACACTGAAATAACTGAATGAAAGTATAGATTACTTTGCAATGCTGTCTTTTTATAAAGTTAAACAATGCCAGACCTATGAGATGAAATCTGCCCGAAATGACACTTATAAAACAGACTCAGAAATGATCTACATGCAAAGAGCACCAAGCATTTCTCTTGAAGCTTCTAACAGGAAGCTGAGGAAAAAAAAGAACAGGACACAAAAACAGGCATTTTTGAGAAAGCCTTGGCGCAAGCGTACACACATGCATAAGCTAGTCATTCAAATCAGCAGAGCTTCCAATGAGGCTCAAATTCCAGACATGTCCTTATTAAGAAGCTGTAAACTGAGCTGGGCTTTCGGAAGAGGCTGCCTAGGAGCAGTATAATGTCACTCAGACAAAACTCAGTCTCTGCCCAAATATGGGCAATACAGCCTTGACAGAGGATAGAACAGGAAAGATAGAGGAGAGAAGAACCTCTGGACTCAATTAAGAAAACACAGAGAGACAGAGAGAGAAACATGTATTTGTCTAGTATGACATTAAGTGCATTCAAAGAAAAAGTCTGCACCAATGAAGACGGCTTAAAATATTGAAAATGCTCATTCACACGTCTGCGTTTAATAGGAATAAGGAGCGTGTTCTACTTAGCCTGGAAGCCAGAAACAAAATGTAATAGGAAAGCAAATAGCAAAATCTTTCTTGATCATCACATAGGTGCTACAGATTCACAACTCCAGTACTCCTTTAAATTAAGCATTTTGTTTACCTGCTACTCTATCTCACTTGGAAGAGGGAGAATCTAGAGTACAATTATATGTTATTATCATGCTTTTGAATGATATAACACACAAGCAAAACCTTTCTCAGAGATGACTGACAAATTATGGCCAAAACCAAACTGCACAAGGAGAAATGCAGGAGATAAAAAATAGATGCACGGTCTGCTTTCTGCCAAAATTCAACAGAATGAGGGAGAATTACTCTCTAAATTCACACAGAAGGATAGGCAGTTACTGTTTCTTATGAGGTCAACACATGGGCAAAGTATGTTAAAACATGGGCAACCTAAAGGATAGAAGAGAGTGACAACTGAAAAGAATAAAAGAAACAAGAAAAGGGAACATATGAATATGTTTGAATACATTGTTCATACCAAACGTGAAGCATTTTTGTATTATTTTTACATTACCTACACAGATAAAAATACATGTGTGTCACATTGTAGGTAATGTGATGCTAATAAAACATCTATAAACAAGACTATCTGAACTTCACTGGATCAAAAGATACTTTGGCATAAGATGTGCCACATTCATAAAAGTTTGGAAATGTTAGTGGCAAGGTAAAATTATTTGTATTTTTCAAAATTTAAACATTTTCTCTGTACACTATGATAGGTAAATTAGGATAACTTTGTTTGCTCCATGTGGACAAGATGAGAACACATGTTATGGTATCACAACGTAAGGCTCATTAAGCAGTAACATCTCTTTAAAAAAAAACTCCAAATAAAACTGTTAAAAGTACTGAGGGATTATTGTGATCCCAAAGTTGTCTACTGGAATAAAATCTTAAACCATATATTAAAGTTTAAGCAGAACAGTCATGATAATATCTGACCCAATAAACAAGTGCTTGAGTATTTCTCACACATAGGATCTGGTCCTGTGAACTTACTGTGACACTCTAAGTGTGCAGTGTACAGTTTTGAACTTAGTTTCTCAACATTTAACACAAATTTCAGAAAAAATATACTGTAATTATATTCCCATACTTTGACCACAATTCTAACTGAAAGTCATATACACAATGGTTTCTCATGTCTAACACTACTTTGCTTTGAAAACACTGGTGTAGACATACAGGTTAGTATGACTGGCATTGCTAAATTGGCATGCGTGCGAGTGTGTGTTCATCATGCATTGTATACTTAAATGATGGAGGAAATAGGATTACCTTGTAAGGTTGCAATTGACAGTAACAACTCAACTTTATGTGTCTCTTGAACTATTACCATTTTCAAAGAGTGTGTTGAACTACCAGTTTATTACTGTTTAAACTACTATAAAATTTGTCCTGACTTAATCTGCAGAAAGGCAGACATGACAGCTTTGCTTCTTTACATTAAAATTTTTCAAAATGTTTAAAAATTTACCATGGCTACTGATATTTTCACTAGGCTCTGAAACTACTGAGAGTCTAAAACATTTGTTTTGGAACAAATATTTGCATTTCTTGATAATTATTGGTTGTTACAACATACTGTATGATGGCAGTAATAGTAACATTTTCTTCTGAAACGGGCCGTATCTGCTTGATCAACAAATTGGCAGCATTTTCATTCTTCTTGTGTTTTCCATGTAAGGGTGAGCCCAATGAAATTCAATTGGCTTGAAGTGTTTGCTCTTTTAGTGCTTGCCAAGAAACAACTTTCCAGGGTTATTCTCAAGCCTTTTCTACTGCTGCTCTTTAGATGCTTGGCACCTTCATCTTTTAAATCGATACATGTTTCTTTGATAGTCTTTTCATGCACTCCTGTAGATTATAGGCTTCAACTGCAATTTATTTTGGAGTAATGTTTACTTTTAATCCCATTCCCTGTCATTCACTTTACTGTAATTTTTAAAATATTTTATTTAATATTTTCTTAATGCAAATAGTTTATCTTTGAAATCTATAGTGTATGCATTTGGCTTTGGACAAGGATTATAACACCAAATGTTTTTCTCCTCTTGACTAACAGATTTTGTTCTACTGTTATGCGCATTCAATTGTGGTTTGAAAAATATGCTCATCTTATATTGTTTTATAAAGCTCATCATTAGGAAAGGTAGTATATAAAAATAAATTAAATCTCTCCTTAACTGAACTGATTTAAAAGACACTATTAAAAACCCTTCAAAGGATTTTTTTTCTTATTGTGTAATGAAAGACTACATTAGATAAACCAGCCTGTTATAGATTTGTGCATTACACCAATAAAGTAGATCTTCATCAGGTACCACAAATCTCATACAGGGAAGGTTTTTCCCTTCATTGAGGGCACCAAGTGAAAAAAAATGTCATCAGTCATAAAAAATTTTAATTCCAAGTTCACTGTCTGAGAAAGAAACACATAACATTACTTTCAGTCATAAATGGTAACAATTAATAATAATACACAATAAGTTTCATATAAACACAGGATAGATGACTGCACTATGATATGGGCAGATAAAAATGTTCAATTTCCTTAAAGAACTAATCATGATGTGTAATTCTGAACAAACACAAACAAAATAATTGATATAAACAGTATGACTTCCAAAATAAAAATAAAGACATTGTATTTTTCTAACCTGCCTAAACGTACTCGGGGTACACATTATTTAGAGCTTTTGATTGAAGATGAGGTACTGCTTTAACTTAATAAAACGTATCCATGTAAATAACCTAAATAATGAACTGTCCATTATCACTACTAGAGAACTGCCCTTACAATTAAAAATAGAAACAATTTTAATAATCATAGTAGAGTTAAAAAACAAATGTGTAAATAATTTAATGCCGTGTGTTACTTCATGTGTTACTTCATTTAATGCAGTGGGTTGATTCTGTTATCAAATCACTCCCTCAAAAGGACTCTCAGAATTAAAGACTTTTTAAGTCCAGTGTATAATGAATAAATGCTCCAAATGAATTGAAAAACAGTAGTGTACTTTTTTGTTTTTTTTAAATAAAAATCACACCCAGCTCCTTAATCTAAGACAAGCTACAAAACATAACTAATGGTGTCAAATTAACATTTACAATATGCATATAGCATGTTTAGACACATGTACAATTAAAGTGTAAATGAAACTACCAACTTTAGTGTGTACAATGACCAAGGAGGCCAATCACCTTTAATCTACATTTATAAACTCTAACCATATTCTAAAGAAGTGATTGTGATGGTGTGCTGTTTGCATTGGTCAGTGTAAGAATATTGTAGTCTATTTCTTTTTAAGCCATCCACTGTGTATAAATAATAAAAAAGATAATTATGTATCAGTTTTAAAACCATTATTACATTTCACTCCTAGTGTTCAAATTATGGAGTTCTAAGTGTTAATAATAAATGGACAATGGGATGCTACCATCATTAGTGTGATCCTAATGAATCTTTGGGCAATTCAAGTCTGTTTGTAAGCATATAGGCAAATGACATTGTTAAAATAAATATGCCCTTTCAATGTCTTCATAGTGAAACGTAAAACAAGAAAATAATTTGGACAGTCCCTTAAAATCTGCAGCAAGTTTTTTTTTTTTTTTTTTTTTTTTTTTAAAGTAGGCAGTGGATCGAATTAGAAAAGGCATGAAAAATGATGTTATAATAATGAGAGTGTCTCAAAAATGAAAGCCAGATGGAAATCAATCATTCCACAAGACTTCAAAGCTTTGCACATTAGGATTTAAGGAACTTCACTCATGTACTCTTCCAGCTACATTACACAAAGTTAAGGTTTATTGTTATTCACGTCATATTTCATTTATGATTTACCTTATACTTTCATACAAAACTTATTAATACCAAAACTTTTGATTGTTTTTCTTTTTTTCCTCCTGTTTGTGGAAGTGTAACCTCATAGCTTTACCAGCATCAAAAGGAAACGCAAATCATTTTCTCTGTGCTCTTGAGAATGTAAAACTGAAAAAAAACTGTTTGGGAAACCGGTTTCTAGGATGTACCTTAAGATAACCTTTATCCCCCCTTCTAAGATGTATCTGTATTAGCATTAATATGATTCATCTTGTGAAAAACAAAATGTAAGGAAAAGTTTCAGAAAAGTAACAAAACAATCTAGATTTTCAGCAAGTTGCAGCAATCACTTCTGCCAATACTACAGGTGCAGGTGTCCATAAAAGAGATAAAAATAAAAGATTAAATCCTTGCAGCTTCCAAAATGAAAATCACTCCAAAACCTTCTGTATGTACTGAAGTGTACATTTTGCATTAGAAATAGATGCCATTATACTACTGCAAACACAGCCAGCAAGTATGATGAAGTTACAAAGAAGTACATAAGCCTTCAGTCTTGTGTGTTTCAGCTATGCGCCTCACCCACTTAGCTACTCTGCAAAAGCACATAAAAATAGAAATGCACTTGCAAGACTAGACACGACAGTCAGATATGCCATTTGTTTCTGTGTGTGTAAGAGATGGTGTGATATGTCCCTGAAGGCTTGGAAATGATTAAATCATTTCACAATTAGCTGTAATTATTTTTTCAAACTTCAAATGTTTAAAAGGACTTAGAACATTTCCTTAATATTCAGTATCTGTATTATTGCTGTCTACATTTACTTTCCTCCCTGCGATTTTTCTCATTTGCTTTT